>NC_073257.2:57449444-57755555 GCF_029289425.2 Pan paniscus | reverse complement strand
GGAGGCAGAGGTTGCATTGAAACGAGATGCTGCCCCTGCACTCCAGTCAGGGTGACAGAGTGAGGCTCCATCTCAAATTTAAAATAAAATAAAGTAAAATAAAATAAAAATAAAAATAAAAATCTGACTCTATATTGCCCCTACTTAAAGCCCTCTGGTAATACCAGAATGACTTCAGAAACATTGGACACACTTCTTAGCTGGTCATTCACACCCTCCATGATTGGTGCCCTCTCTACCTCCTCATCCTCATCTCCTCTGAACTGGCAAATCCTTCCTGGCCCACCCAACCAGAGGAGGTTCTCTCATCCTTGGTGCTGTGCTGGGGCCAGTGCATGTCTCCGTTCTGCATGTATCCCCATCTTAGGCATGATTTGGTTTTGTGGCTCATTTTTTGCATAGCTGGGGCCCACTGAGTCCCCCACTGGCACTATTGGCATGGAGCCCATCAGTGTTTGCTGATTAAAGACACAAAGTGGAGTGCTGGCCGCCCATCCAGAGTCACATCAGAGCTGAGTAGCAAGTCACATCACAGCTGAGTAGCAGCCTGGTGTCTGCATAGTATAAAGTTGTGGAGATAGACAAAACCTGGAGTCTAGTGGGACATGGCTACATAACTTTTTGAAATGAAAAAGAAAAGACAAGCCAGTGCAAACACATAACCTTAAAAAGCATGATTTTTCCCACTTTGTGACTCTCATGCCCATGCACAGTAACCAGATTTGCATCTCCAAGATTATTTTCCAGGAAAAGGAACCATCACCTCTTGGAGGACAACTGATTCCACAGCTCAGGAAAAATCACCATGGGTCTAGACTTACTAGTAACAGAAAATGGGGATGCTCTCAAGATGTCAGGGCGATCTGCTCCTACTAGTGAGAATCAAAGACCACAATCATAATTATGTTTAATTAGAAGAGCTTAAGCCAGTAAAAGGTCATGAGTTCATAAAGTACTTAAAAGAGGAGAGTTAATATTATGTAATAAAACAGTAGTAATATTTAAAACGATGAGTATAATAGGATTAAAAGAAATTTATATATATTTCAATAAATATCAATATTAATATGAGAACTTTTTCTCCTAATTACATGTTAATTAAAAGTTTATACACATCTAGGTAAGAATACACACTTTTTATTGGAGCACAGGAAAGAGAACAAAATAATGTGGTCATAGTAGATATAAGCAATCTGAAAGCTAAGTTAGAAAATATGGCTTAATAATTCTGCTATGAAGTATTAAGTTTAAAACCAGTACTTGAGTTAAATCAAGATTTTTTTAAAGGGAAAATTGCCGGTGAGGAACTTTTCTCAAGTAAGTGTGAAGTAAAAAGCAATTTAAATGCAGGCAGACCTCATTTTACTGCCTCCCTTTATTGCACTTTGCAGATATTGCATTGCTTACAAATGGAAGGTTTGTGGCAATCCTGTATGCAGCAAGTCTATTGGCACCATTTTTCTAACAGCACGTGCTCACTTCATTCGCATTTTGGTAATTTCACAATATCTCAAACACAACAATACTGAAATTAGGCCAGTCAATAATCCTACAATGGCCTCTAAGTGTTCAAGTGAAAGAAGAGTTGCATGTCTCTCATCTTAAAAGCTAGAAATGGTTAAGCTTAGTGGGGAAGGCATGTCAAAAGCTACGCAGTAAGCCAAGTTGTAAATGCAAAGAAAATGTTCTTGAGGAAATTAATTTTTTTCTTTTTCTTTTTTTTGAGATGGAGTCTCACTTTGTCGTCCAGGCTAGAGCGCAGTGGCGCGATCTCAGTTCACTGCAACCTCTGCCTCCTGGGTTCAAGCAATTCTCCTGTCTCAGCCTCCTGAGTAGCTGGGACTGCAGGTGCCCACCACCACACCTGGCTAATTTTTGTGTTTTTAGTAGAGACGGGGTTTCACCATATTGGTCAGGCTGGTCTCGAATTCCTGACTTTGGGTGACCCACCTGCCTCAGACTCCCAAAGTGCTGGGATTACAGGCGTGAGCCACCACATCCAGCCGGAAATTAATGTTTTTTTAAAAAAATCATCATTCATGGATTCAGTGAACATATAAATGACAGGAAACTGAAACAACCTTATGGCTGATATGAAGAAAGTTTTAGTGGTCTGAATAGAAGGTCAAAACAGCCACAACATTCCTTAAGCCAAAGCGTAATCCAGAGCAAGGGCCTAACTCTCTTCAATTCCATGAAGGCTGAGAGAAGTGAAGAAGCTGCAGAAGAAAAGTTGGAAGCCAGCAGAGGTTGGTTCATGAAGTTTAAAGGAATGGGCCATCTCTATAACATAAAAGTGCAAGGTGAAGCAGCAAGTGCTGATGAAGAAGATGCAGCAAGTTATCCAGAAGATCTAGCTAAGATCACTGATGAAGGTGGCCACACTAAACAACAGATTTTCAATGTAGATGAAATGGTCTTCTGTTGGGAGAAGACACCATCTAGCTAGGACTTTCATAACTAGAGAGGAGAAGTCAATGCCTGGCTTCAAACATCAAAGGACAGGCTGACTCTCTTGTTAGGGGCTAATGCAGCTGGTGACTTTAAGTTAAAGCCAGTGCTCATTTACCACTCTGAAAATCCCAAGGCTGTTATGAATTATACTAATTCTACTGACTCTGTTCTGTAAATTGAACAAAATCTGGATGACAGTTCATCTTTTTAAAGTATGGTTTACTCAATATTTTAAGCCAACTGTTGAAACCTAATGCTCAGAAAAAAGATTCCTTTTAAAATATTACTATTCATTGACAATGTACCTGGTCACCCAAAAACTCTAATGGAGATGTACAAGGAGATTAATGTTGTTTTCACAGCTGCTAATACAACATCCACTCTGTAGCTCATGGATCAAGGAGTAATTTTGATTTGCTAATCTTATTATTTAAGAAATATATTTTGTCTGTAGTTTCCATATTGATTCCTCTGACAGATCAGGGCAATATAAAGTGAAAACCTTCTGGAAGGTATTCGCCATTCTAGATGCCATTAAAACCATTTATTATTCATGAGAGAAGATCAAAATATCAACTTTGGAAGAAGTTGATTCCTATCCTCATGGGTGACTTTGAGAAGTTCAAGATTTCAGTGGAGGATGGCACTGCAGATGTGGTGGAAATAGTGAGAGAACTAGAATGAGAAGTGGAGCCTGAACATGTGACTAAATTGCTGCAATCTCATGATAAGACTTGAATGCGTGAGGAGTTGTGTTTTATAGATGAGCAAAGAAAGTGGTTTCTTGAGATGAAATCTACTCCTAGTGAAGATGCTGTGAACATTGTTGAAATTACCACAAAGGATTTAGAATATTCCATAAACTTAGTCGGTAAAGCAGCATCAAGGTTTGAGAAGACTGACTCCAATTTTGAAAACAGTTATATTGTGGGTAAAACGCTATCAAACAGCACCATATGCTACAGAGAAATCTTTCATGAAAGAGTCAATTCATGTGGTAAACTTCACTAAGAATTTGCCATAGCCGCCCCAAACTTAAGCAACCATTATCCTGATCAGTCAGTAGCCATCAACATCAAGGCAAGGCCGTCCTTTAGCAAAAAGATTGAGTCTGTGAAGGCTCAGATCATCTTCAGCATTTTTTTAGCCATAAGGTATTTTTAATTAAAGTATACACATTGTTTTGTAGACATCTTGCCCTTGCACACTTGACTATAGTGTAAACGTAACTTTTATATGCACTGGGAAATAAAACAATTTGTCTGACTCACTTTATTGAGATATTCACTTTTTTGCTGTAGTCCAGAACCAAATTTGCAGTATCTCTGAGGTATGCCTATAATTTTGTGTTTTATTGCTTCTAAGTAGATAGGATTCACTTACTGGAAGTCCTTAGAAGACCTGACTCAATAATATAAAAAATTATTAGTATTTTTTTCCAGAATGGATATAAAACATACTACCAAGACTTACATAACAAAACATACTACCAAGACTTACATATTTGACAAATTATTGTTTTTTCAAAGTAGTCATATGTGAAAGTTGTATGTTCATTGCAATGCTGCGATTGCTCAAAATATTATTAGAATACTAATTTGTAAATTTAGAAATTGCCTCCAGAGCTAATAAGTTTCAAGAATATAAATTCCATCTCTTTTCTGTTTTCTCTTTTCTCTTCTTCCTCCCTCCTTTCTTTCCTTTCTTTCCTACTTTCTTTCTTATCATTAGAAATAACATTACTCCTCCCCCTACAAAACACACACATTAAAGACAGGAAGGAGCCCTGTCATTACAGCTATGGGCAGGTTGTAGCTAGAGCTGAGAACTTCTAATGGTAGTCCCCTGAAGGCCCATTCATAACCTCGAGATACCTGGGGCTGCCCTGGCTACCCTTCCTAAGTCCCGGTGGTTCAACTCTTTCTTCAGTCATCTTTTTTTACTTCTCTTTATTTTGCTTTAGTTAGTGAATGTTGGTTTCAGCACCTTGAAGCCATAGGATCATAAATGAAACAAGGTTAATTGCCAACTTTGGCTTCATCTGGTATTAAGACCAGAGAGAAAAAATGACTTGCCTAAAGGCACATAGATTTTCCATAGCAGAACTGGATCTAAAACTCAGGATTAATGACTCCAATTCAGAGATTATTCTCTTACATCACACTGCCTTTCAGATTCTACATCCCACCCGAGACGCACTCAACTGCTGACCACAAAGAGGTTCACATGTGTAGGCTCTGTGGTACAGCTCAGCCTTTTGGAAGAGGGGAGAAGAAAAGCACCAAGAGGATTAGAATAAGTACTAGATGAGATGGTTGCTTTATGAAATTCAGTGCTCACAACTGACTTCTCAGTGGTGACTTCTCATCTACCAGGCAAAGGCGAGAAAGGACCTAAGTGTTATTCTGGGACCCCCTTTCCTGTTTCCCTAGGCTGTTCCCAATCTCTGTTTTGCTACTGGAATGTATTTTACTTTTAGTTTACATTTCAACTGTCAATAGAATGTCTGCACATGATAAGAAGTTCAAACAGCTTATCTATGAAAAGTAAGCTGTTCTCCCAACTCTGCCGCTCCTGCATCAGTCTCTACAGCTGCATTTCATTCCCAAAGGGTCTGGCCTTGTATTCTAGCCATCCTCTCAAAGTCTGGGCACCTATTCTGCACAGATTTTCATGGAGACTCCTTGGAGAGAGTGGTTTTAAGCAGAGTGATGGATTAAAACTTGATGGAAATAGACTAAGGGGAGACTGCCAGGTAAGGAAACAGGGAAGATAAATGTAGACTAATCTTTCATGGAGCTGGCTGTAGAAAATAGTAAAAGAGAGAAACTGAGAAAATAGCTATTATTAATTTAGCAAACACTTTGGATAATTTGTTTTTCTACCAGGATAAGAAAGGGACTTGCCTGTCCTCCTGTGTCTTGTAAGTTATTTAACATCTAAGTTACAGTGGAAATAGAAATGGCATTCAGGTAATTTGACTAAAATGTGCTCAACTTTTAAAATTATGCTTGTATTTTCAGACATTTAACTGAACCCTAGTTGATTGTAAGGAGTAGTCTCTACATTTTGAGCATGGTATTTTCAAAGGAAAACACAGGTTGAGCATCCCTAATATGAAAATCTAGTATTTGAATCTTTTTGAAGAGAAGGAGCCAAGATGGCTGAATACGAACAGCTCCGGTCTGCAGCTCCTAGCATTAGCAACACAGAAGAAGGGTGATTTCTGCATTTCCATATGAAGTACCAGGTTCATTTCACTAGGGAGTGCCAGACAGTGGGTGCAGGTCAGTGGGTGCATGCACCGTGCATGAGCCGAAGCAGGGTGAGGCATTGCCTCACTCGGGAAGCGCAAGGGGTCAGGGAGTTCCCTTTCCTAGTCAAAGAAAGGGGTGACAGACGGCACCTGGAAGATCGGGTCACTCCCACCCGAAGACTGCGCTTTTCCGACGGGCTTAAAAAACGGCACACCAGGAGATTATATCCGGCACATGGCTCGGAGGGTCCTATGCCCACGGAGTCTTGCTGATTGCTAGCACAGCAGTCTGAGATCAAACTGCAAGTCGGCAGCGAGGCTGGGGGAGGGGCGTCCGCCATTGCCCAGGCTTGCTTAGGTAAACAAAGCAGCCGGGAATCTCCAACTGGGTGGAGCCCACCACAGCTCAAGGAGGCCTGCCTGCCTCTGTAGGCTCCACCTCTGGGGGCAGGGCACAAACAAACAAAAAGACAGCAGTAACCTCTGCAGACTTAAATGTCCCTGTCTGACAGCTTTGAAGAGAGCAGTGGTTCTCCCAGCACGCAGCTGGAGATCTGAGAACGGGCAGACTGCCTCCTCAAGTGGGTCCCTGACCCCTGACCCCTGAGCAGCCTAACTGGGAGGTACCCCCCAGCAGGGGCAGACTGACACCTCACATGGCAGGGTACTCCAACAGACCTGCAGCTGAGGGTCCTGTCGGTTAGAAGGAAAACTAACAAACAGAAAGGACATCCACACCAAAAACCCATCTGTACATCACCATCATCAAAGACCAAAAGTAGATAAAACCACAAAGATGGGGAAAAAACAGAGCAGAAAAACTGGAAACTCTAAAAAGCAGAGTGCCTCTCCTCCTCCAAAGGAAAGCAGTTCCTCACCAGCAACGGAACAAAGCTGGACGGAGAATGACTTTGACGAGCTGAGAGAAGAAGGCTTCAGACGATCAAATTACTCCGAGCTACAGGAGGAAATTCAAACCAAAGGCAAAGAAGTTGAAAACTTTGAAAAAAATTTAGAAGAATGTATAACTAGAATAACCAATACAGAGAAGTGCTTAAAGGAGCTGATGGAGCTGAAAACCAAGGCTCGAGAACTACATGAAGAATGCAGAAGCCTCAGGAGCCGATGCGATCAACTGGAAGAACGGGTATCAGTGATGGAAGATGAAATGAATGAAATGAAGTGAGAAGGGAAGTTTAGAGAAAAAAGAATAAAAAGAAATGAACAAAGACTCCAAGAAATATGGGACTATGTGAAAAGACCAAATCTACGTCTGATTGTTGTGCCTGAAAGTGACGAGGAGAATGGAACCAAATTGGAAAACACTCTGCAGGATATTATCCAGGAGAACTTCCCCAATCTAGCAAGGCAGGCCAACATTCAGATTCAGGAAATACAGAGAACGCCACAAAGATACTCCTCGAGAAGAGCAACTCCAAGACACATAATTGTCAGGTTCACCAAAGTTAAAATGAAGGAAAAAATGTTAAGGGCAGCCAGAGAGAAAGGTCAGGTTACCCTCAAAGGGAAGCCCATCAGACTAACAGTGGACCTCTCGGCAGAAACTCTACAAGCAAGAAGAGAGTGCGGGCCAATATTCAACATTCTTAAAGAAAAGAATTTTCAACCCAGAATTTCATATCCAGCCAAACTAAGCTTCATAAGTGAAGGAGAAATTAAATACTTTACAGACAAGCAAATGCTGAGAGATTTTGTCACCACCAGGCCTGCCCTAAAAGAGCTCCTGAAGGAAGTGCTAAACATGGAAAGGAACAACTGGTACCAGCTGCTGCAAAAGCATGCCAAAATGTAAAGACCATCAAGACTAGGAAGAAACTGCATCAACTAACGAGCAAAATAACCAGCTAACATCATAATGACAGGATCAAATTCACACATAACAATATTAACCTTAAATGTAAATGGACTAAATTCTCCAATTAAAAGACACAGACTGGAAAATTGGATAAAGAGTCAAGACCCATCAGTGTGCTGTATTGAGGAAACCCATCTCACGTGCAGAGACACACATAGACTCAAAATAAAAGGATGGAGGAAGATCTACCAAGCAAATGGAAAACAAAAAAAAGCAGGGGTTGCAATCCTAGTCTCTGACAAAACAGACTTTAAACCAACAAAGATCAAAAGAGACAAAGAAGGCCATTACATAATGGTAAAGGGATCAATTCAACAAGAAGAGCTAATTATCCTTAATATATATGCACCCAATACAGGAGCACCCAGATTCATAAAGCAAGTCCTGAGTAACCTACAAACAGACTTAGACTCCCATACATTAATAATGGGAGACTTTAACACGCCACTGTCAACATTAGACAGATCAACGAGACAGAAAGCTAACAAGGATATCCAGGAATTGAACTCAGCTCTGCACCAAGCGCACCTAATAGACATCTACAGATCTCTCCACCTCAAATCAACAGAATATACATTTTTTTCAGCACCACACCACACCTATTCCAAAATTGACCACATAGTTGGAAGTAAAGCTCTCTTCAGCAAATGTAAAAGAACAGAAATTATAACAAACTGTCTCTCAGACCACAGTGCAATCAAACTAGAACTCAGGACTAAGAAACTCACTCAAAACCGCTCAACTACATGGAAACTGAACAATCTGCTCCTGAATGACTACTGGGTACATAATGAAATGAAGGCAGAAATAAAGATGTTCTTTGAAACCAACGAGAACAAAGACACAACATACCAGAATCTCTGGGATGCATTCAAAGCAGTGTGTAGAGGGAAATTTTTAGCACTAAATGCCCACAAGAGAAAGCAGGAAAGATCCAAAATTGACACCCTAACATCACAATTAAAAGAACTAGAAAAGCAAGAGCAAACACATTCAAAAGCTAGCAGAAGGCAAGAAATAACTAAAATCA
This sequence comes from Pan paniscus, assembly GCF_029289425.2. NCBI lineage: Eukaryota > Metazoa > Chordata > Mammalia > Primates > Hominidae > Pan > Pan paniscus. The sequence continues at coordinate 57,746,939 of NC_073257.2, read as the reverse complement.
GAGCAGAACTGAAGGAAATAGAGACACAAAAAACCCTTCAAAAAATTAATGAATCCAGGAGCTGGTTTTTTGAAAGGATCAACAAAATTGATAGACCGCTAGCAAGACTAATAAAGAAAAAAAGAGAGAAGAATCAAATAGACGCAATAAAAAATGAGAAAGGGGATATCACCACTGATCCCACAGAAATACAAACTACCATCAGAGAATACTACAAACACCTCTACGCAAATAAACTAGAAAATCTTGAAGAAATGGATAAATTCCTTGACACATACACTCTCCCAAGACTAAACCAGGAAGAAGTTGAATCTCTGAATAGACCAATAACAGGATCTGAAATTGTGGCAATAATCAATAGCTTACCAACCAAAAAGAGTCCAGGACCAGATGGATTCACAGCCGAATTCTACCAGAGGTACAAGGAGGAACTGGTACCATTCCTTCTGAAACTATTCCAATCAATTGAAAAAGAGGGAATCCTCCCTAACTCATTTTATGAGACCAGCATCATCCTGATACCAAAGCCGGGCAGAGACACAAGCAAAAAAGAGAATTTTAGACCAATATCCTTGATGAACATTGATGCAAAAATCCTCAATAAAATACTGGCACACCGAATTCAGCAGCACATCAAAAAGCTTATCCACCATGATCAAGTGGGCTTCATCCCTGGGATGCAAGGCTGGTTCAATATATGCAAATCAATAAATGTAATCCAGCATATAAACAGAACCAAAGACAAAAAACACATGATTATCTCAATAGATGCAGAAAAGGCCTTTGACAAAATTCAACAATCCTTCATGCTAAAAACTCTCAATAAATTAGGTATTGATGGGACGTATCTCAAAATAATAAGAGCTATCTATGACAAACCCACAGCCAATATCATACTGAATGGGCAAAAACTGGAAGCATTCCCTTTGAAAACTGGCACAAGACAGGGATGCCCTCTCTCACCACTCCTATTCAACATAGGGTTGGAAATTCTGGCCAGGGCAATTAGGCAGGAGAAGGAAATAAAGGGTATTCAATTAGGAAAAGAGGAAGTCAAAATGTCCCTGTTTGCAGAAGACATGATTGTATATCTAGAAAACCCCATTGTCTCAGCCCAAAATCTCCTTAAGCTGATAAGCAACTTTAGCAAAGTCTCAGGATACAAAATCAATATACAAAAATCACAAGCATTCTTATACACCAATAACAGACAAACAGAGAGCCAAATCATGAGTGAACTCCCATTCACAATTGCTTCAAAGAGAATAAAATACCTAGGAATCCAACTTACAAGGGATGTGAAGGACCTCTTCAAGGAGAACTATAAACCACTGCTCAAGGAAATAAAAGATACAAACAAATGGAAGAACATTCCATGCTCATGGGTAGGAAGAATCAATATCGTGAAAATGGCCATACTGCCCAAGGTAATTTACAGATTCAATACCATCCCCATCAAGCTACCAATGACTTTCTTCACAGAATTGGAAAAAACTACTTTAAAGTTCATATGGAACCAAAAAAGAGCCTGCATCGCCAAGTCAATCTTAGGCCAAAAGAACAAAGCTGGAGGCATCACACTACCTGACTTCAAACTATACTACAAGCCTACAGTAACCAAAACAGCATGGTGCTGGTACCAAAACAGAGATATAGATCAATGGAACAGAACAGAGCCCTCAGAAATAATGCCACATATCTACAACTATCTGATCTTTGACAAACCTGACAAAAACAAGCAATGGGGAAAGGATTCCCTATTTAATAAATGGTGCTGGGAAAACTGGCTAGCCATATGTAGAAAGCTGAAAGTGGATCCCTTCCTTACATCTTATACAAAAATCAATTCAAGATGGATTAAAGACTTAAACGTTAGACCTAAAACCATAAAAACCCTAGAAGAAAACCTAGGCATTACCATTCAGGACATAGGCATGGGCAAGGACTTCATGTCTAAAACACCAAAAGCAATGGCAACAAAAGCCAAAATTGACAAATGGGATCTAATTAAACTAAAGAGCTTCTGCACAGCAAAAGAAACTACCATCAGAGTGAACAGGCAACCTACAAAATGGGAGAAAGTTTTCGCAACCTACTCATCTGACAAAGGGCTAATATCCAGAATCTATAATGAACTCAAACAAATTTACAAGAAAAAAACAAACAACCCCATCAAAACGTGGGCGAAGGACATGAACAGACACTTCTCAAAAGAAGACATTTATGCAGCCAAAAAACACATGAAAAAATGCTCACCATCACTGGCCATCAGAGAAATGCAAATCAAAACCACAATGAGATACCATCTCACACCAGTTAGAATGGCAATCATTAAAAAGTCAGGAAACAACAGGTGCTGGAGAGGATGTGGAGAAATAGGAACACTTTTACACTGTTGGTGGGACCGTAAACTAGTTCAACCATTGTGGAAGTCAGTGTGGTGATTCCTCAGGGATCTAGAACTAGAAATACCATTTGACCCAGCCATCCCATTACTGGGTATATACCCAAAGGATTATAAATCATGCTGCTATAAAGACACATGCACACGTATGTTTATTGCGGCATTATTCATAATAGCAAAGACTTGGTACCAACCCAAATGTCCAACAATGATAGACTGGATTAAGAAAATGTGGCACATATACACCATGGATTACTATGCAGCCATAAAAAAGGATGGGTTCGTGTCCTTTGTAGGGACATGGATGAAATTGGAAATCATCATCCTCAGTAAACTATTGCAAGAACAAAAAACCAAACACCGCATATTCTCACTCATAGGTGGGAATTAAACAACGAGAACACATGGACACAGGAAGGGGAACATCACACTCTGGGGACTGTTGTGGGGTGGGGGGAGGGGGGAGGGATAGCATTGGGAGATATACCTAATGCTAGATGACGAGTTAGTGGGTGCAGCGCACCAGCATGGCACATGTCTACATATGTAACTAACCTGCACATTGTGCACATGTACCCTAAAACTTAAAGTATAATAATAATAAATAAAATTTTTTTAAAAAAACAACTTTTTGAATGTCAATGTGACGCCACAAGTGGAAAATTCCTCACCTGACCTCATGTGATAGGTCACAGTCAAAACTTTGTTTCATGTGCAGAATTATTAAAAATATTACCTTCAGGCTATCTATACAAGGGTTATAATAAACACATGAACTTCATGTTTAGACTTGAGTCCCATCCCCAAGATACCTCATCATATACATACAAATATTCCCAAAAATAATTAAAAATCTGAATTCTGACACACTTCCGGTCTCCAGCATTTCAGATAAGGGACACTCAACCTGTGCAAGCTGAATGTGGAGAAACTACAGGACAGGCTGTTTTCCATGATCTCTCCTTTGCTGCCATCTAGTGACAGTTTTGTGTAACGTCAAATAGAAAAAGTCTGTCTTCTAACAATGAAGTCTTGATGTGGCTATTTCCTCTACTTATGCAGCGCCCTCACTGGACTGAAGTATTTCCAACTGAGACTGGGAATTTAATTTGCTGGTTTGCATCAGCAGTGACACTTAATCTCCTCAAGAGTACTTACTAAACTACACTCTGGGTCCTGCACAAAGCGAGGCAAGCTGACCTCTGAAAATGACATATGGTACAACTACAGCACAAGGAAAGGTCATGAGAGCATCACAAAAAAGCCTATTATTGAACAAATACATGACACTACATTGGAGCCAGATGCCTTAGTGGGAAATGAGTCTTTTCTATAAAAATGTGCAGCCATGTGTATATGTTGTTTCATATTGTTGGTACTGTATCTTCGGAAACAAACTCTGGAAATATAATTTCTGGATCAGAGAGTAAATGCATATATACTTCTGCTAGATATTGCCAAATCCCTCCTCAGTATGGGTTGTAACATTTTGTATCCCACCATCAGTGCCTGAGTTTGGCTGGCTCTCCACAGCCTTACCAACAGAGTAGGTTTTACACTTTTGATCACTTTTGATACATAAGAAATAGTAGCTCCTTGTAGTTTTATTTCTCTTATTATTGTCCTTTCAGCCAAAGTCTAGCCAGAAAAAGAGAAACCAGACCAATTATTCTAATAGAGAAAATGGAATACAGATGCTGGGTTAAACTGAATTGGTGAACTTACCAGGCAAAGAAGAAACACAGACATAACAGAAAGTCTAACTAGCTATATTAAACTATGTGGAATACACAGAATGGCCTCAGTTTTCTCACTGAACCTGAACTTCTCTTCATGACTGTTTGCCCCCAAATCATCATATTGTCCCCTCTTTGACTCACCTGCTTAAATTCTGATATTTAGCCTTTTAATCCCACTGAATAGAGAGGCTTCTTGTATCCTAGGGGACCCATTTAGATTGCCCTGAACACAGAGATATAACCAGGGTCTCTCTGGGATTTAAGGTTACTCATCTCAGAAGCTTCATTTAAATTGGCATACCCATCCTGAATTCCTGAATTCAAAAGATCTGTGCCTGAGATGTCTCTTGACAAATTGGGAGGTAGCATAACACATTAGTAACCTGGTGTTATGAACTTGGCACAGTTCCTGAAATGCTCTACGATGTAATCGACATTTATGACAAAGATAACATATAAAGAAACTTACAACTATGTCAGTTGATGTATATTGATGTAAAAGTTCTAAATAAAATACTGTCAGATATTATAACACCAGAATTATAAAATGCCATTACTTAGTAGGACTAAATTGCTCAATCTATTCTGATACATTACCAACCATGAGGATCAAAGGAAAAAAAATATCATCCATAAAAAGACTATGAAAGATTTGTTCTTTCTATATTTAAATGCAATGATTCTAAGCAATAGAACTATTTGTGCTTGGATTTACTGTAAGGAATGCAGCTATGAATTATGTTTCTGTCATTTTTGTCTCTTTCCATCACTCAGCAGTAAAATTTATCCATTTCAAACTGTTCTGGATTATTTTCCACCTCTTCCAAACAATAAAACAAGAAAAAAGTAATTCTTTCACCAGATGTCACAATGCTTTATTTGAAAAATGACAGAAAAGAATCTCTTAGTTATCAGTTTACTACAGAACTCTGAATTTAGGAAACAGCCATTATACTTATCCCTAAATGAGACTAAAATAGGCAGTCCCCCTATTTTACCAGTGTGGTGAGAAATCCTACTTTGGAGTCCCCTCAACATATCTAGGGTTACATTACAATCTAGCGCTTCATGTGGACCAGGAAATTGGAGGAAGGTCCTCTGGTCTTCAGTTCATCATGACTGCAATTGGGAAGTTCAATTGTCCAAGCTGGTTGGTCTGTTTGAAATCAATGTGCAACAGGGACCAGAGGCTCTTGCTCTTGGAGGTGAGTCCTCCTGGCACCCACTCAGCATCCTCTCATGGGTCCTGTCACACTCAGACTCTGCATGGTGGAGGGACAGTCACCCCTTTCTCCCACGTTTGAAGACAGCATATCAGTCTCAGGACAGATTTTCAACTTCCAGAGCTGATATCACAGGACATTCTGGCAACTCTATGTGTGGGGACTTTCAACCCAGGCCACAGAGTCATGGGATACAAATAAAACACACAAACAAGCTTTAATGCTGCCTTTAAGTCTCAGTAAGGAACAAAGAGAAGGGTCCCAGGCCAAAAAAAAAAAAAAAAAAAAAAAAAAAAAAAAAAAAAAAAGGAAGTATGGAAGTATTACAGTATTACAGAGTATCAGCTAGAAACAGAAAGACAATGTGGGGGAGGCAAGGCAGTGTTTCTCAACTATGAACTCAAAAAGCTGTTTTTTCTCATCAGGCTACTAGAAGGATAGAACTTTTAAGACTGATGATTGGCTCCAGAGATGCACAAAAAACAGCAGGATGGGTGCATCAATCAGGACAGGTACCAAATCTACACTGAAATCTGTGGCCTATCTCAACAGTTTATTTCTCACTCATGGGATACCTAAAGCAGGTTGGCAAGAGACTCAGGAACTACCTAAATGTCAGCTCCACTTTGGCCTGGGAAATAGGAGCACAGAGAATCACCCAACAGCTTTTAAAAACATCACTAACTCAAATGGCCAGACCTAGTGTTGTTTCTAACAGCACTGTAAGGGTGCCAGGAAACGTGGGGTGAGTATTTGGGTATTTGCTCACCAAATATCCCTCTTTCCTCCTTCCACACACAACATACCTTCTACCCAAGGAAGACAACCCCAAATCCCATAGTCACTACACTCTGAAAACCCTGGGACATCTCTAGATCAAGACTGGCTCCATCTATCTCCCACTGGTCCAGAGCTGTATTAACCAAAAACATCCCTCATCTGTGCTCCTCTCCACATTCCCCAACACAGTGGAGAAGAGTAATGCATCCCCATGCTCAAAGCGCACAGAAGACCTTAGTCTGTGACAATTTCTCTGCTGTCCTGAAGGGCATACTGCTTGTTAAATTATTTTGAATATCACTACTGTGCACAGCCCTGTTTGCTGTCAAAATGGGCAAATTCCTGAAATGTAAGAAAGAAGTGTTGGTCCTACCCAGAAGCTATTGCATACACAAAACTAATGTGAATAGCATTGATAGATCCTCAAAAGGGCCCCATAGCCACAATCCTGCCAAGGAGTGACTTGGATATAATAGGACGGCCAAAGATCACTGCTTTCATAAAAAACTGTGATCACCTCATGTTTATAAAACACCTTGTGAATATCTTGTTGAATGACACTTGTCAACAAGGCCATAACAAGGCCAACTTCTATGGCCCTGCACTCAAATGCAAGGCCAAGAGGAAGGCAAAGTTCAAGTTTGAGGAAATCAAAAACAGGCAAAACAAGTGATCCATCCAAAAGCTGTGACTTTAGATCTATTGTCTAAATAATTAAAACAATTCCCCAGGAGAAAAATAAACAGAAGGTAGTAGTACACAAAATATTTCATTTTTTATTTTCATGAATAATTGTCATTAATACAGCAGAAACCGATATGATTATAAAAGATACCAAAAAATCAGAAGAATGTTAGCATTCAATAGAAATTAAAACCTGAGCTGAGGGCTCATTAGAGTCTGACACTTGGCACCATTCTCATGGAAGTGAAGAAACATGTTTGCCGGACTCCTTAAAACAATTCATGTAACACAGAAAGAGTTAAATTTCAAAGGAGCTACAATGTACTGACACATTACGACTCTTGTTGTTGACAAACATTTAAGCAGGGCTATCCAAAGCTCACAGTCTTGAAGGCAGGGAGGTGTGTAAATTGTAGGTTTTTAATTAAGCAGTAAGCAAGCTGAGATTTTTCTTGGTAAAAGTTTGTTTATTCATGTAGATCTAAAAGGCTGGCTCAGTTTGTCAGAGCACAGGAGAATGCCAGAAGAGGTCAAGGGCATGGGGATGTATCAACATGAAACCATCCCAACTTGTGGAAAACAAACGACACAGCAGTTACCATCACAAAGAACTCTATTAGTAGGAATAGAAGACTTGAGGTCCAATTCAGTTCTCATTTGGATTCTATAGTATCTCTAAGAATTTGGTTAAAAAAAACAAAACAAACAAAACAAAAAAAGGGAAATCCTTACTCCTTTCATTAACAACTGTCCACAAGGAGAAGAAATAAAAGACAACTAATATAGATAGGCCTTACTGATTAAAAATCTGTGAGCTTGAATACATTTTAATATGTTGAATCTAGAGTGATAAACCAATGGTTAATATACTACAAAACTTTACAAACAAAATCTCATCTGTTGCAGAACTTCAAAAGTAGTGGAATTAATTTCTTCTCCCTTTTAATTTTTTCTTCCACAGAAAGTCCTAAAACTGAGTAGTCATTGGCATGCCTGCACTTTCACAAATGTATCCTCCAAACATGATGGTTTTTCTCAAAATGTATCTGCAAAACATGATGGTTTTCGAAAATGGAAGTAATTTCAAACGAGGTCAAGGATGTCATGCTCCCTCAAAACATATTTTCAGTTCTTTGTGCTCCATGTCACATAAAAAAGAAATGAGGGTAGCTGGACTCATGTAATTTCTTTCAGCTCAATAATGTCATTAAATTCCCAATGTTTTCACACTAGCAAAAGATCCAGTATTTAAGTGATCTACTATAAAGCATCTCTATTTCTAAAAAAGATTCCTTTCATTTTTTACTTTTTATTTTTTCTTAAGAGGCCTCAAAAAGCTGTCAAAAAGCCCTATACTTAACGGAGACCAGCCACAGACTTCCTTCCTGTACCAGCTTTCCAAGAGGGTAAGTGAGTCTTCACCCTGATATTTTTGCCCCGGGTTTTACGAGGCTTCTCTTCTTTATGCACCTTCATGTGCTGCCTCAGATGAGAGCTCTGACTGAAACATTTGCCACATTCACTGCACTGGTAGGGTTTCTCCCCAGTGTGGGTTCTCTGATGTTGAATAAGGTGGGAGCTCTGGCTGAAACACCGGCCACACTCATCACACTGATAGGGTTTTTCTCCAGTATGAATTCTCTGGTGCTGAATGAGATTTGAGCTCTGTTTAAAGCTTTCTCCACACTCATCACATTTGTAGGGCTTTTCCCCCGTATGGATCCGTCGATGCTGAATGAGATTAGAACTCTGAAAGAAACTTTTCCCACAATCAGCACATTTATGGGATTTCTTTCCAGTATGGATCTTCTGGTGTTGAAAAAGAGTTGAACTCTGACTGAAACTCTTTTCACATTCAGTACATTTATAGGGTTTGTCATCCAAGCTTCTTCTGAGTCTACTGAAGCTTGAGTCAAATCGAATAGTCATGCCCCACTTCTGCCGCTGCCGGCCTGTTTTGCGCTTGTTCTCATAGGCCTTTCCTTGGCTTGAGCTCCGAGAAATACCCGCTTTAGGCTTTGCTAACCTCATGGTGAATAACCAAATGTATTTGTAAAAGAGTTTACAGGCTTCTTCTGAACTAGTGTTTCATTTCCTAGAGGTGTACAGCTCAGAATTTTCTGTGTGTAGAAGGAAAAAAAAATTAGAGATGATCAGAAAAAAAATTATAGATATCTGTTAACTATTCAATTTTAATATCTCTTCAACCCACCAAAATTGCATTCATGTTTAAATTTAAAAAGTATAAATGCAAACAAAGATAATATGGGGGGAAATTTGGGGGAAATACTTGCAAAGTAATTCTAATTCCAGAGTTTAAGCTTAACAAATATCACCAAATTTTGACTGAGTTTACCACTGGAGTTTCTGTCTATTGGGACAAGACAAATTAAAAGTGATCAGGTGAAATATAAATCTTCCAAGCATTACCAAATGAGTACATAATTTTGAAGCACTAAAAAGTGGAGATAAGGTAAATCTTAATGGGAATGGAGTAACTCCAAAAGACAATCAAAATTTGTGTAACAGAACATTACTATGCTTTAATATTTAGTTCCATGTTAAACTTCTACTAACTAGTAACTGCCTAAGGTATCCAAATGAATAAGAAATGACAAATTACACTACTTTATGATATATTCCTGTTTATCTGTATTTAGCATTCGATTTCCATAGCTCTAGATGACAGTTTAGCTCTAATTCTGTAGCATAAAGTGTTTTGAAAATTGAAACTTCTCTACAGGGAGTGGTAGGTTTACTTAGTCTATGAAGACACACTTTATTATTGGTTTTTATAGATCCTAATGATCCAAGAAAGCAATTTGTTGAAAACCCAAAACGAAAGTACTGTTTTCGGAGACAGAAAAACTGCAAAAGAACTTTTACCAGAAAGTGGAATGAAACTGAGTAGAAAACGCACGGTAGGTAGGACACAAGAAAAGGAGAGGGGGGAGAAAATGAGTTTACATGTAAAACTAGGATGGAATTTTTAGAATACCCAAATGCTGCAAAATTCAAAATTTCAAATGATTTTATTTATTTATAAGGCTGACTTGTGGCTATTTAAAATAACGGCCAAAACGAACCAACAAAAACCCCTACAAACCCCACATAGGTGGCAATGTCGGAAAATCTAGAACTTCAAAAGCAATAAAATTATTGGAACTATTTTTCATTATCTTGTGTCAGAATGTGGAATTTAAAATAGAAACAATTATTCTGGGTTTCTTTGCATACAAGCAAATAAATGAAAACAGAAACATAATTTTTCTTGCCTTCCTTTCATCTTATTGTATAATTGAGACTTTAGGTCCAGGACTTTATGTGGATATTTAATAATTACATCAGCTGTAATTATGGTCAGCGTAAGAGTAAGCTGCATGTAACACAAGATTACAGTTAGGACTACCCACTCCTTAACTTAAGCAAATACTTACAGAACATCTACCACACAGAAGACATTGTGTTAGGTACATGGTGTTGGTGTTGCTTTTTTTTTTTTTAATAACTATAATGGTCATTATACATAAAAGCACACGCATTTAATACAGTGGAAGTCAGATCTAGTCAGAAACTCAGACTGTCAAATCCACCTACGGATGAGGCAATCATACTAGTATGTGCCAGACACTGTGTAACTTGATTCTGTGCTAGCTCTTTAATTCTCCTGGCACCTTTATGCAGTTATTTCCGTTTTAAGTTAAGGAAACGAGGGCACAATGCTAGAAGGCACTGGCCGGGTTTCCAGACCCTAGCAGTTTGACTCCAGAGCCTGTACTCTTAGTGGCAGCCACATCTTCCATTGCTCAGTCCAGCGCGGCGACCCGTGCTTTGCATAGCTCCCCAGCAGGGGCAAGCACGAAGTTAAACCTGAGTGACAGAAGCTGCTGTTCCTGCACACCCAGCTAACTGGAATGTGCCTCAGTTTCCTCGTAAAATGGGGAGGGTAATGATAAAGTGGCAACACCATCAAGATGTTAGAAGTTGCAATGAGTCTGAATCTGAAAACCGCTCAGAGCAGCCCTGTGCTGCCTAAGCATTTGTTCCACGTATCGAGTCCTCGAACGCTCCGAGCGACGGAAGGGGCCGGGGCTGCTGCTCACCCGCCCAGTTCCACCCGCCGCGGGCCGCGCCTCGCCCGGGCCCCCAGTCCAAGCCTCCCGTTCCCAGCACTCCGCTGGCCGCTCCTCATTGACCCGGCCCGCCCGCCGCGCAGGCCGCGGCCCCACCCTGGGCCCGCGTGGCCCTCCCGCCCCCGCCCGGCGGGCAGGCCCTGCCCGGAGGCGGGAGACGCAAGCCACGCCATCGCCCGGGCCCGCGCCGCCCTCGTTGCGGCCAGCGCGCTCCCGAGCGGACCCGAGTATCCGACGCAGGCCCTGAGCGCCCCAAGTGCCCCAATCCCACTCACCGCGCGGGACCAGCCACCACCCTGGCTCGCTGGGCGCCTCCCGCGCCGCCGGAAGTGAGGGCCTCGCCGCGCTCTGGCGCCGCCGCGGTCGCTCTAGGAACGTGGCGGAGCGACCCTCTATGGTCCCGGGCCCACCCGAAAGCGTTGTTCGTTTCTTCCTGGGTTTTGTTTTCTCCTCCCCCCAACTCGGAAGGCGTCCTGTGACCCCCGGGACCTCAAGAGCTGTAACCGCCCCTGTGTGTGGTCGAGGCTTTTGAAACCGAACTCTAGCCTCTCCAACCTAGAAACTGCATACTTTCTACAAATTTTGAGATTTTTGAGACCCTGGTACTTTTCACGAAGTCACCTTAATTATCACCAAAAAGCTCCTGCAAGATGGGAGTGGTTATACTCCATTTACAGGAAAGGAACCAAGGCTCAGAGAAGAAATGTGCTCCGTTCACCGTGTGTAAGCGGACGACCCAGAATTGGAATGGTTCTTTGTGGCTCCAAAGTCTGATTTCAACACACCCCTTTTGTTGCTCATTAGTAATGATCTCTCTTTGTTCTTATTCCTTCCAGGCTCCTCCTCAGCCATCCTGGCCGTGCTCAGTCATCTGACCAGCTGACCTTCGTGTTCCCCCACTCCCTGGGGAGCTCCTCCGCCTTTTGGCTTCCAATGCTATTGCTGCATGCTGAAGACTCCCGCATTGGTAACTCCAGTCTGACTGTGGGACGTAAATGTTATTGAACTTTAGACTTGTATATCGAACTGATTACTCAAGAGCTGCATTTGCATGTGTAATGGACATCCCAAACCTAACATACCCCCCAAATGAATTCCTGATATCGACCTAACCTGTTCTTGCAACAGTCTTCTTCCCAGGGATGGGTGAAGATCCCATCATCTTTCCAGTTGCTCAAGCCAAAAACCTTGATGTCACTGTTGTCTCTTCTTTTTTCATCCAAAATTCACCTGTGATTTATCCACAAATTCTGTCGGCTTCATCGTTAAAATATATTCATTATCAAGCCACTTTCAACACTTCCACTGCTATAACCACCAAGCCACCTTCATCCACCTTCTGGATTATTATATTGGCTTCCAGACGGGTTGCCCTACAGTCTATTCACGGCCCCAGAGTAATCCTCTTAAACCTAAGTTAGATCATGTCATTCATTTGTTAAAAACCTTCAAAGGCTTCCCAACTTATTAGAGCAAAGCCAAGGACCTCGCAGTGGCACCCGATGCCTCTCATGATCTGTCTCTTTAGTTCTTTATTGTGTCTGCAGTGCTGAAAACAGTGCTCAGCAGGGAACAGACACTCAGTAAATAGCTGTTGAATGAATGAATTTATAAGATGCCTTATTGTTTACAAAGTACTTTTACATCTTATCTTCTGGTTATTCATCTTCACCATAGTCTCATGAAGCACAGATTATCATATCTGTCTTGCAAATCAGTAAACTGAAGCAAGAGAGGCTGACCTGCCTGAAGTAATACAGTGGTTTGTTGGTGGAGGCTAAACTAAGTCATAGGTTCATTCTCTTAAGTTGGGGCTTTCTGCTCTGTAGGGAGCTGTCTCTGCATATGGCAAAGCACAAAGCTGAATGAGGTCTGGACAAAGAAGCTCCACTCGCAATCTAGAGAGTATCTGGACTATTGCAGTGATTAAATGAGGTAATGTAAGGCACTTAGCACAATGTATAACACAGAAGAAATGAGAGTCGTTGTTACTTTTATTATTAAATTGTTATAAGTTGGTTGATGCTGGTGGTTGGAGAGTTTGGGGTAAAGGGCAATGGCCAGAGATCTAGAAATGGTTTAGGAAAAGCGTCAGGAGCAAACATGACCCGTTGGGACTGTCTGCTCTATGTACACTAAAATAAAAAGATAATTTTTAAAAAGCCATTTTGTTAGTAAGGTAGTTACTAATTAAAACTAACTCCTTTAATGTCTACATAAAGATGGATTATCCCTTTTTCCTATACCTGAAAACAACTGGGCCAGCCATAGAAGGGCCAGAGGTATGTCAACTAAAGCATTGGGTAAACGAGGATGGATTTTTTAAAAAGAGAGAGACGAAAGTCAGGAAATAAAGGGGTGTGTGTCCCTAAGTGTGGACAGAGTCCTGGGCAGTAAGGATGGAGAGGAGGGAGAGCCAGAAAAAGATATGAAGGAGAGGGGGGTAAAGGAGAATGGGAAAAAGACAAGGAGAGAAAGCAGGTAGGGTTTTATGCCTTCAGCCTAGCTGTTAGTATAATAATAGTTAACACTTATTGAGTGCTTATTGTGTGCCAGGCACTGTTTGCAGCATTTGAGGATCTCACGTGAGATTCCTGAGGCATGATTATTCCTGAGGGTTTGCTCCACCTTCTCTGGTTTTGGTCCCTGCACTTTGTGGTGTGACTCTGGTGCCTCCTGGTGAACCACATGCCTGTCCCACTGATGTTGACTTGACCACTGATTTGAATTGGCTGACCGCATGTGACTGGATGCAAGGGGTACATCACATCCCAGAAGAAACTTCAAGTCATTGTGTTTCTGCCAGGACTCTGCTCTTTCCCTCTGCCTTGAGAATAGCATGTCCCAAGTAGGGGCTGCCCCTTTAGTCTAGGAACCAGGATGATAAGACACATGGAGCAGAGCCACAGAAGCTCACATGTAACCACAACAGTCCCACGTAATGTTAGAGAAACAAATGCTCTTCTAACACTGAGATTCTTGGTGGTATTATTGCATTAAAGTTGACTAATGTACCTCCCACCAACCGTAAGAGATAGGAATTGTTATTATCCTGTGATATTGTGAAATACATAGTTGATCTTCTCCCCGTTTCCTGACATACAACTTCTAAAATCCTTAGAATCTCCAAAGTGAAGTCTTTTTATATGCTGATGAGTTGACTGATGCCTGGCAGCCCCTGGGTAGCTTCAGGATGGGGCTGGTCACTGGAAAGACCACAGCAGGATTAGAAGGATGGCAATTTCAGCTCCACCCCATCAACATCTGGGGAGGAGGGCAACTGAAGGTGAAGTGGATCACCAATGGCTGATGGATTAATCAATCATGCCTGTGTTACAAAGTCTCCATAAAAGCTCCCAAAGGACTGGGTTCAGAGAGCTTCTGGATACCTGAACACGTGGATGTTACCGGAGGGTGCCACCTGGGGTCGGGGGGTGCAAAGGGGAAGGAGTATGGAAGCTCCGCACCCTTTCCTTCATACCTCACTATATGCATTTCTTTTTCTATATCCTTTGGAATATCATTTGTAATAAACCAGGAAATGTGTTTCGCTGAGTTCTGTGAACCGCTCTTGCAAATTAACCCAAGGAGGGGGTCACGAGAATCCCAACTTGAAGTGGGTGGTTCACAAGTTCCAGAGGCCAGGGCTTGTAACTAATGGGAAGGGTGGAGACCATCTTATGGGACTGAGCCCTCAACCTATGGGAGGTGATGCCATCTCCAAGTAGATAGTGTCAAAACTGAATTAGAGGACACCCAGCTGGTGTCCCTGCAGAAATGATTGCTTGGTTGGTGTGTGGGGAGAATCCCTCACCCCATTTGGTCACAGAAGTCTTTTGTGATTATTGCTGCTGAGTGAGAGAATAGTAGAAAGCACTTTGAGTTTGTTTTCTTCCACACAGAATCCCCATTTCACAGATGAGAAAAGTGAGGCAAGAAACTCGCCCAAGGTCATGCACATTTGTAAGTGGCAAAGCCAGACTTTGAAATCAGAAAGCCTGGCTCCAGAGCCTATTAACCTCTCTATAACAGTCTATCTCCCAAATGGGATTCTAGGCAATTTTTATGCAAATTAAATTATTGAAAATGGTCACGCATGATATTTACAAAACACAAGGGAGAAAGGGAACAAGGGCGTGGGAGGCAGGGGGTGGACACAGTCTGGGCATCTTTCTGCACATATTTCTGGGGATTCTGGCCCAAGAGAGGCCAGATCCCTTAGTGGCTGGGACATCTCTGGGAAATTACCCAGCAGGGACCAGTGTGTCCCTGAGCCCAGTGGTATTTGAAGGGTTCATTCCAGGAAGAAGAGTCTTCTGGGGTGAGAAAAATCCTGGCAAGACAGTTTCATTTTCCTATGTCTTTGTCCCCTGCACCCCACTGGCTTGCGCACACACACACAGACACACACACACACACACACACACACACACACACACGCTGTCTCAGCAGGGAGCACTGCTGCCTTGGGTCTGTGTTTGGCAACATGGATCCCCAGCCCAAGTGCCAGAAAGGCAGTTATAGGTGTGGCTCATGTGCGGTAACAACAGTGGTCCGTCTCCTACCAAGAACTCTCAGCCCAGGGATCCTGAACAATGGTTCTTTCCACCAAGCCTGAGACTTGGCTTTCTGTTTCCTTTGGACTCTCTGGGAAAGAAAACCCTGGGAGTTCCCATTCCTAGGTCTGAGAAAACATCTCTGTTAAAAGTTGACCAGGAGGGCACAGGGCCCTACCCTACACAACGTGAGTCTCAGGCAGGGCACGTGAGCAGCTAGCCTGATCCCAAACAATCGCAGCTCTCAGGGCCTAAATATAGCCCATGCATCTGGCTGTTTTTATACTCAGTTGCTTGGCTCTGATCGACCAAGCTTCCTGTCTGATCACCACTGAGGAACTGAGGGCAGGGGGCTGCTGCCCACCACTGCACCTGGCAAGGATATCCCGCTGCCCCTCCGCAGCTGCAAGGCACCTGCGTCCTACACACCCGGGACACATTTTGCAGGGCTGGTTCCTCCACAAATCATCTGGTCAGACTGGATAAGCTTTGGGCCTTGTTTCCATGGGTCTAAGGGGCCAGATGTATCCTGGGTGAACCCTGGCTCTATTTTGCCAGTGGGAAGGTCTTTTTCCATTTTCTGGTAAACATTCCAATCAGGTAGCATATGGTTATCACCGAGGAAAAACAAGATGTTTTTGATCCCTTCTGGTAATTTGTTCTGGGCAAACAAACTTGTTTTTCCTGAGTCCAGTCCTTTTGCAATCATGCTGATTTCATCCTGTGCTGTTTATTATTCTCTCTGGTTCTTGAGGCCTGGCCTGGCAAGACAGTCCTATTTTAGGAGACAACACTCTCCCATAGCAATCTTTGCTTTATCTTCGGATACGTTTATTACCTGAGACACTAGGTAGCCAATGGGGCATATGAGAAATACCCTAAGCTCTATGGAGAAAGAAAGCGGGAGCTCCCCACAGGAACCAGTAGGAAACCACAGAGACCAGCCTCTAACGTTTGAAATTATGGGGTTGAGTTGAGCTGAATTTGCAGCTTTTCAGATTGCCTCTGAACAGCAAATATGATGTTGATTAAAAAAAAAAAGGTGTGAACTCCTCAGCTGATTGCAGAAGTGTACTTTTCCCTTTTTCTGAGCCACTTGCTAGTGATTTTTCTGACCCATAACGTTCAGAAATTAGATTGATAACACCTACTTTAAAAGTGACACTTATCCAAAAAGGCCTTAAATAATATTGTAATAACTTTCAAAAGCAAACCAACCAACCAAACAGGCTGGTACTTAGGGAGGGTCTCCTGCTCCACTGGCTTCCTGTGTGCCAGGACCTGGCCTGCTCCTAGCTGGCAGGTGCATCTTGGCCTGTGATGCCACATGCGCTTCTTAGCCAACTCTGCCTTGGCCTCCACCTCACTCCCAGGAGCTTTGCCGGTTCGCTGCTCAGCTGATCTCTTGACCCTTCCAGTGTCTGGCCTTCTTCTCCTGATGAGAAGACCCCTAGACACAGGACAGACTGGCTCCATCTTTGTGCCTCCAGGGCTGAGCACAGGCCTGGCACAAGGCAGTCACTCAGTTACAGCTGAACAATGGGACAGGAGCTGTCCTCCACCTGAGATTGTAAATAATAGCTTGGGAGTACAATTACCTGGGAGCTCCTGTTTGATTTGTTTTGTACCCTCTCCTAGGCCCTGCTTCCATCCCACCTGAGCCCCTGGCCTGGAAGATTCTTGGGGCCCTTCTGATGCTAAGACTCTGTGACTCGGGGTGACTCTATTGCTCATCATCCAGGTCACCTCTAGGCTCCCACCAGTGACGCCTGCGTGTTCCATGGCAGCCTCTCCTCAGGCTCCACCCTAGTCCCCAGGGCATGCACAGAAATGAAGGAGTCATGTCGGCTCCTAGAGCAGCGAGTTGTGGCTCTTCTGCCAAACATGGCCACACATCCTTTAGGATAAGAGTTTCAGAAGTTAGAGCCGGGGGTCAGGGTGGATGCACAGAAAGCAAAAAAAAAAAAAAAAAAAAAAAAAAAAGCTTGGTTCTCACTTCTTCAGTTCAATACAGCACACCTTTATTGAGCACCTAAGGATCTATGCTGCCAGAGGAGGGCAGAGTCGACAAAACAGTGGGCAGGCCTCCCCTGCAGCTCTCTGTGTCTGTGATGATGGAGCTGGGTTGGGGAAATCCTGCTGTGACATTTGCCCTGATGCAGTTCGGCACAGCATGGTGGCTTCCAAGCTATGCTCTTGATGGGCACCCGTAAGGAGCTTCTACATGCATTAGAGATGGAGCCTCTCCTATCTTTGCAAGCCTTTGTGGTTCTTCCCTTTAAATTTGCCATCCACAGACCTCAACAGGAGAATAATTTGGTCTTCAGTTTGCTCTGTTATAGACAAATACTTCACATGACTGATGTAAACTGTTGCATAGTTTCACAAAGGCTTTCTCATTCATTCCTGAAATTCTCCATCAGTCACAAACACAAATTGTTCAGTATCTGGGGAATTCAAAGCCCTTTCCTCAAAACAGACATTTCTCCTTATCATTCTTCCTTCAGGGGAAGTATTGAAAGTCATCCCCACCCACTAGAGGAGAGAAACGCAAGCCCAGAAAAGGCAAGAGGTACACAGGCATCCACGGGACAGTGGTGATGGGGCTGAGCACTGCCTTCCAGAGCTGCTGCTGGGCATTGAGAGGGCAGCACCCTCTCAATGCCATGTGGACCCTCCTCAATGTGATTGAATGACCGTGTTTCTTGCAGCAAGCTCCTTGTAAGAATCGCTTTAGGTCTCTCTGATGAAGTAAAGACTGATTTCTGCAGAGAAAGTGAGATACTTGTGGCCTTATTCCTGGTCTCACCTCTGTGTTGGGGCTGAGCTGTGCGAGGCTCACAGGGTGACATTGGAGGCTTAGAAGCCGGGGACACTGTGGCAAGGTGATGGCTGAAAGCAGGCTAGATCTCATACCTGCTGGCAGGCCCTGCTTTTCCCAGCAGCATTCCTGTGGGGCAGCGTGATATGAGGGCAGACAAGAATCTCATATGAAGGAAGAGGACAGGGGCTTGTGGACCCACAGGGGCTCCGGGACAGGCAATGTGCAAGCAGATGAAGCCTAAGCCGCAGGGGCTGGGCCAGCACTGCTCTCCAGTGCAGGAGAGGCATGGTGTGGACAGGGCTGGCCACACAGATCTGACCCAGCAAGTTCCTGGCCCCTCAGGCCTGGGTCGGCTTCCTGTGGGTGCTCATCTTGGAGCCAAGAGCTGGCTGTGGGAATCATGGTGCTCAGGCTTCAGAGAGGTAGACACACAGGCACTCGATTCGTCAGGCGGTGGCCATCAGTCAATGTGACCGCCCGGGGCCAGCAACCAGGGATCAATGTACACCTGCCACTGCTGGGGACTTTGGAAGAGGCAGGTGTTGGCCAGTTACTTGGCCTCCACCAGCTGCTCCAGGCGCTGCAGCATCGTCAGACGCAGGGCTTGGAACCTGGAGGGAGACATCGCCAAGAGGACTCACTGAGGCCAGACAGGGCAGGGAGGTGGGCAGCAGAGCGAGGGACCTGCAGATGGCCAGCTCAGGAGATCCCTGCAGCAGCCTCATCTCTCCTCTGCCAAGGAGAGGGAAGGCTGTGGCCTGCGCCTCATGAGGTGCAGTCAAACCAGGCTGTGGACTGCACAGAGCATCAGAGCAGAGTGTTGTCATTTCTATTGCAGACTCTAATACAGACAACAGCACACTGGAGTGGACAGAGCGGTAGGGCAGAGATCGGGAAGCCCATGTTTCAGCCCAGATTCTGCCATAACCTATGCGGCAACCTTCCTTGTGCTGGGCCTCAGCGTCCACTCTGTACGTTGAGTGGACCCACTAGTTGCCCCCCAGATCCTCAAATCCTACGGGGTCAGGACTGACTGCAGAATGGAAGATTCCCTCTGACTTTGGTCTCCTCTGCCTGTTTGGGGTCTGGCTGCACAGACAGGAGCCTGTGGAGGATGTGGCTTTCCACGGGTCATTCAACCAGAGGCTAACATCCATCCTTTCCCCACACACCCCAGGCCCTCTCAGTGAGCTCCTGCCCTTTCCTTCCTAGCTGCCTCCCCACCAGCCCTGGTGGGGTGCCCTCCACAAGTCCTGGACCACACTTCACTTTGCTGAGGGGGAGACGTCATTGGGACTACAGCCTGGCTAACTCATGCAGCCGGGCCCTGGCGTGGTGTCCCCAGGAGCTGGCAGGTGAGACCTGCTCACCTTTTCATTGAACTAGCCCTCTGCACCTGAAAACATCAGCTGAGGCTGGGAGTTCCAGCATCTGCCACTTTGGGGAAGGCTCAGAATTCCCACTAGGACAAAAGGCCCTAACCAGGCCAAGTCTGCCTCAGCATGCCTGCTCCTTGGAGCCACATCACCAGCAGAACTCAGAAGCTTGACCCAGCGCCCACTTGGGTTCCTGCCTGACTTTCCTGCCAGGTGTTCTGCAGCTCATGCCTGCGCTGGTGAGGATGCCAAGACTGGATGGGTGATCGGGGCTGTGTCCCACTGTTTTGGCAAGCTGTCACCCCAGCATGGTGGCAATACCGAGCAGGGGGCCAGAGGGTGATGCTGGGGAGCTAGGGTTAGCAGGCCTTCCCATACCAGGGTACTGGTGCCCATGGAAGAGAGAGACCTCCCAGCCGGCACTGGTGCTGTGCTTTGCAGACCTGCCCTGATGTTCAGGACCCATGACTGGCTGTTTAAGTGCTGCTTACTTCATGGTCAGTTTGATTATTTCTCTTTCTTCCTCTTCTTTTAATTTTTCAACAAAACTGTCCAGCACCGGCATTTCAAACTTAATGTACTGAGCGACCTAGAAAATCCAAGAACATTTTAATGTGCTTTAAATTCGAAGCCAAAAGTATGTTTTCTTTTCCTCAAGGCTTCCATAGTGGCCCATCCAGCCAACATCTTGTATCCACAGAAGGAGCTGCCGCTTTTTCCACCCCACCCCCACACTGCTGTGTTGTGTACAGATGCCAGGACGGGAGCCTATTATTATCTCAAAGGCAACTGTTATCCCTGGGAGGAAATATTAAACTGAATATTAGGAAGAGCATTCAGTACAGCAGCATTGTCACATTGGGTGCCCTCTGGGCTAGGGGGTAGGGAGGTGGGAGCACCATTTTTTCTAACAATGGAATGCAATTGCAGCAGCCTGAGGGATACGGGGTCACTAGGCCTCCTACTTGAGGTTCAAACCCCATAAGCATCTTCTATGCAGAGGAGTTTGGAAATGCACTCACTGTCTGGTCAGAACTCAGGCTGTTGGTAAGACTTAAATATCTCCCTGTTTTCCACAGGTGCGAGGTAGGGCCTAGTTAAAAAGCCTTTGCATAGGTCTCTCACATAATGACAACAAAATACATTCCAATGAAGGAAAAGACTTTACTTCCCTAAGAGGAAAAGGACAGGGCCATGGTTTTATAGGACCCAAATTCTTCTTTCCCCTAAGCTGCTGGTGCTGGCGGTCACTGATGGGAGAGGGAGGGCTGGCGCCTCCCTGTGCTAGGCTGGGAGCCCTTTGGGAGAGTGTGGAGCTCCTGGAGACACCAACTGAGAGGGCTCTGGCCAGGAGTCCTTGGGAGGCCCCGTCACCCAAGAACCCCTCACCCTAGAGCAGGCCTCCCCAGCCTTGGCCCCCACTCACTTCATGGGGGACTTCCACGCCCAAGTCAGCTTCCATCAGGAACATCCTGGCGATCTTCTCACATGGCCCATGCAGGATTCTGGAAATCAGCGGGTACTCGCAGTCTTTTAATTTTGTCCGCTCTGAAAAAGAAGGTGGTTTACAAAAATCACGGGAGATTAGGATCACCTCTGTCTGTTCCAGATTAGGAACTGATAGAAAATGCACGTCTAGGGGCGCAGGGAACCCTAAGAACACAGACCTCGCTAACAGCGCTGCCCTGAGAGATTCCTGCTCATGCAGAAGGGAGGCAGAACAGGGCCCCCAGATCTGCCACTTTGGCATAAGGATTAAGTGGAGCGGCTGGCAATTGAGAAGAAGAAGATACAAGCGAGGCTCTCTACCCTCCCCTATTTGCCAAAAAGCAGGACATAAATTTGTCAAGGTGTGCCCCCGTCCCTCTCTAGGCAATGATGGAGTTAATCACCAGAGACAACCCGAGCCCCTCCTCAGCCTGGAGAGGGCACCAGAGGAACCTGCACAGCACGTCCCGCTGAAGCCCTTCCCTTCCCGCAGCTCCCCGTGTGGTGACCTTCCCACCCTTCGCCTCCCCAGAAACTCAGGCCCTTCTCCTCTGTCTTGTCACTTCTCTAAAAACTTACTGCTCTTTTGTGAATATGCTATTTAAGCCCAAATTCTAACCATTCATCCCTGGATATTCCAAAGGGCATGCATGATGCAAGTGTTAACAAACTTCTGTTTGTTCTTCTCCTTAATCTGTCTTTTGTTAATCTAAATACAGGGCCCCAGCCAGTAAACCTAAATGGGTAGAAAGAGAAGATATTTTTCCTCCCCTACAGTGTCATTCAGCAAAGGTGCAGCTTGAAGAGAAACAAGATCTGACGGGGTGGGAGAAAGGAAAGCTGAGATGGGAGGGCCAGGGCCTGAAGCACTGTGACACGCACCCCACCCTTCCTGATCCAGCGTCAATGAGCTAGGGACCCACCCATCCATTTCTCTGGAAGAGGTGGAGAGGGAGGCTTCCTATAGCTTGGTGGGATTCTCTTTCAGAATCCTGAAAGAATTAAACTTAATGTACTGAGCGACCTAGAAAATCCAAGAACATTTTAATGTGCTTTAAATTCAAAGCCAAAAGTATGTTTTCTTTTCCTCAAGGCTTCCATAGTGTGCCTGGGTTTGGGTGGAGGAGAAATATTCATGCTGGGAGGCACAGTGTGCCCTAGCCCACTAGGCAAGCCAGCACGGAGCCCATCTGGGAGGGAGTACAGTCAGTGGTTGGTGGGGAGGGGGCTTGCTGGACAGGTAGAGACCTTTTGCTTTTACGATCCAGAAGTGGGGCAGGTACTTACCCCCAGACTCGTGAACGATGTAGAGTGCGAACTCACTGGGGCCATCTTCCACCTGCACAGGAAGTCACAGGAAGTCAGATCACGGTGCTTGGAGATGGGAGAGAACTGAGAGGGTCCCCTGACAGTAACTACACCCCCAGTAACACACACGCTAGTCACAAGGAACCTGCCCTCTCCCAACCTCCTCTTGCTTGAAATCCGAGAGACCAAAGCTCAGCAGAGGGACCCTTGCTAGACCTTCTGCCCAGGCAGCTTCTGCCACGGGCAGCTTTCCCCAGAACCCCACCCCCAACAGAATAGCAGACCACTGGCATCCTGGGGCAAGGCCGCTCCTGGCCAGGCTTACCCTAAATTTGTTCAGCAGCAGGGTGAGCACCTGCAGGGTTGTCATGGTGCTGTTGACCCTCACATTGGTCACGGATCCATAGGCTGGAGTAAACACGGAGGTCTGTACCAGGAAGGGAAAGAAGTTCAGGTCAGACCCAGAGGGGACAAGGGACTGACATCACGATGGTGAACAGACCAAGGCAGCAGGTGACGCTGAGATCTGGGAACACCTGCACCTGTCCATTCACGCTGATGCACACACAAGCTGTTCCCAGACCTGGGAGACACTCCGGGAAGCTGTAGTAGTGCACGCCTTCCAGAGGCCTAAGGAAGATGTCTACACACCCAGAAGGGCCAGCTCTCTGGACCCGAGGAACCAGGGCCATGGAAGTCATTCTCAAGGGTGGGGGAATCAGTCTCTCCATCACTCTTTCTATTGATTAAGTCACCAGTTGTCTGTTGATTCTAAGGCTGAAAGTTACCCAATCTGTCTCCTCCTCTTCATTCTCCCAGCAGTGCCTAGTAGAGGCACTGGTCACACCATATCAGCTTCCCAGCTTGTTCCCTTCTGGTCTCAGTCCCTCTAATCCGTAGTCTGCACCGCTGCCTACAGGAACGGACTTCTAAAACCCTTGCACCTCCAAGTGACGTCTAGCCCAGCTGCATCCATACAGTCTCGGCTCCCTTCCCTACCCTGCTCCATACCATCTGAATCAGAGTCTGCGTTTGTAGAACACAAGGTGAAGCGATCTGTGCAGTTCAATGTGAGAAGCACTGTTTGAAAGCGCGGGTCTAAAAGTATCTGAAGGCTTCCTGGGGACTGTGCAATAACATCTGTAGTTCTTCTCATTGTCTCGCACGTATGACACTATGGTTGCCTAACAAGCACCATGTGCTCCAGTCACAGAGCTTCTTCACAATTTGGCTGGGGGGTGGGGGGACACATTATATTTTTGCAGGTATCTTGCCTTTGCCTAAGAGACACCATATATGAAATCAACCAGGACTCTGCCTGACACATAATAGGTCTGTCCTCAATAAACCCTAGCTGTGTATTGAACCCGCTAAGATTTTACATACAATCATTGATTTAATATTCATAACAACCCTTTGAGGCAGCTATAACTAGTCCCCTTTTCTTAGAAAGGAATCAGAGGCTTTAGGAGGTTAACCAGCTTGTTCAGAGTTACCCATCTAGAAAAGACAGAGCCCCGATTCAAAGGATTCCATGATTCCTGAAAACCTACATGTTACCCACCTGGTGCTGGTGCCTCCCAGCGAATGTGACTCCTCTGCAGGTGAACCTCTCCTTGCTTTTCAAACTCAAGTTTAGATTCGCATATTCCTCCTCTGAGATCCTAGCTCTGTTTTCCCAAGGAGGTAGCTGAGGCTCAGAGAGCTCAAGGACCTATTCAGTATCCCCGCTTTGGTAAGTCCAGGCACACCTGGGAGCCATTGTGAGTTCAGGTCCAGACCATCACAATGAAGCGAATATCTCAATAAAGTGAGTCACACAAATGTTTTGGTTTCCCAGGGCGTATACAAGATATGTTTATACTATACTGTAGTTTCTTAAGGGTGAGACAGTATTACATCTAAAAAATATGCATGCCTTAATTAAAACTACTTTATTGCTAAAAAATCTGACACAGAGACACAAAGTGAGCACATAGTGTTGGAAAACGGCACCGATAGACTTGTTCAACACAAGGTTGCCACACACCTTCAATTTGCAGAAACCGCAGGTGCAGCAAAAAAAAAAAAGTGCACATTTTTGCAAATAGAAGGTTGCTGTTCAGCAACCTTCCATTTGCAAAAATCTGCAAGGTACAGTAACAAGAAGCACAATAAAATGAAGCACGCTGTGCCAGAGTCAGACTCAACCTCAACCTGCTTCCCCCAGCTCAATTCTAGTTGAGGTGCAGAATGACTGAGTTATACAGAAAGCCAGGATTAGGATTAGGCTTTCTTGTCCAAAGAAATATGGAAGAGAGGGCCAGGTGCAGTGGCTTACGCCTGTAATCCCAGCACTTTGGTAGGCAAAGGCAGGCGGATCACGAGGTCAGGAGTTCAAGACCAGTTTGGCCAATATGGTGAAACCCCGTCTCTACAAAAAATACAAAAATTAGCCAGGCATAGTGGTGCGCACCTGTAGTCCCAGCTACTCAGGAAGCAGAAGAATCGCTTGAACCTAGGAGGTGGAGGTTGCAGCGAGCCCAGATCGTGCCACTGCACTCCAGCCTGGGCTACAGAGTGAGACTCCATCTCAAAAAAAAAAAAAAAAAAAAAAAAAAAGAAAGATGAAACAGAGGAGTTAGGCTATTTCAAAGAGACAAAAAGTCTTGTTAACAAGACACTGTGTTTCTTCTGCATGAAGCCTTTTCTCAAGATGATACCAACCAACTCCAAGTAGGAACAAAGGCCCCCTGGCTACTTTCTTATCTCTAACCACAAATGGTTTCTCTCTAACAGAACGCATTTGAATCCAATAGGTCAGGTAGTAGAAACAGCTACAAAGTTTCACCCAGTCTGGAAATAAAACCAACATTTCTGGGAATCAGAACAGTTTTGGAAAATGACTGAGTGAAGTAATCGTGCACAGTTCTAAGAAACAAAACCTGGAACTATCTCAGAAATTCAATGCTAGGAATTACTTATTTCAATTGTTGCCTCTGACTCAAGGAATCTGCGCCCTCATTTCCAAGGACGTTAGTTCTGTATGGATGTTGAGCATGGTAAGAAAGGGCTTTTTGCATAGTGCTTTTCTTTGGGACTTCCCTTACCCAGGAGGTGGGGGAGCTACTGTCCCAAATGCTTAAGACACTATTCCGTGTCCTTGAAAGCAGTACTTTTTTCTGGAAGAATGGATTCACATTCCACAGGCAAATCTGTCACTAGGAGGAAAAGCAGCCCTCACTGGGTGACAGGCTGAGACCCCGTGTCATCTGGCTGAGCTCTTCTTGATAGTGTGGTTCAGTTGGAAATGAGAGGCTGTGATGAAAACCCTCACTGTTCATTTCAAAGGCTGCAGAGTGCTCGGGACATGGTGTTCCTATGACACTAGCAATCACTACAATAAGGTTTAATGTACCAGACACACCTCTTAGTGATGAATGAGACCCTTTGAGGATAAGCGAATGTACCAATGCTAAACTCCACCATTCACTACTTTGAATCATGGAGCAAAACATCCCTGCCCGCCCCACTTTTTTGGTAAGGAACATAGAACTGGAAAATACCTAAACCCACGCACATATTTTGGAAAATTTTTGAATATTCCTTAAACTAGCATATCAACATTTATTTGAATGCTAACAATGAGTACTCAACACATTACACACTAAACCCCTTTTGGAACAAGATTTAAAGAATACTCAAGTCATGTTATGTGTCCTTGGGCTAATCTACACCTTTGTTAATCTCTGCCTAACTTCAATCCTGGGTCCCCTTTACTCTCTCAGGAGACTCTACTTTGGAATAGTCCTGGATTTTTCCAGATTTAGCAAAGGCAACCCTATTGTCATTCATTCACTCACCACAAGCCTAGCAGGGGGTGGAAGGGAGATCCTGAGATTAAAGCAGGGTCCCTTCAGCTTGCCCAGCAGAATTCCAAAGTAGACATTTCAAAGTCCAGGGCACCCTAAGTGTGGCTTGAATGGCCCCTGGATAGCCTAACCTGGAACACATGCTCCTTCAGATCGGACCCTGAGACCCTCCTCCTGAGCCCCCTCCCTGCCATAAGTCATCCTCTATCAAGAAGGGCAGCTGCTTCAACTGGAAATCTCGGCTTGCATTTCCCAGTGCTGAGGGAAAGATATGGCCTGTCACAGGACGCTCCATCCAGGGCCTTGCCCAGACAGCCAATCATTCTATTTACAGTAACAATTAACTTCTCCTGCTACAGTTCAGTTTGTTTATAGAATGATGTAATTTGGGGAAAGAAAGCTTTTCCTGAGGCCAGTACAATGCATCCTTGGACAAAAGGCTGTGTGCTGGGAATCTGGGGTCGTCCAGGTTCTCTGGGGCACAGACACACGTGCCCTGGGCACACCCCTGCTTAATTATTCGGTGAGAGTGATGGCTGGATACACAGTGTTCCCAGGGATCAATCGAGTTCGGGGGGAAGCCTCCTAGAAAGCACCCTCGTTGCAGACACGGTCAGCGTTACTGTCTGCCCAGGGCATCCCCAGCTTACTTGCCAGAATTCTGTGTGACCTGTGAGGATGCACTGACAGTGAGCATGTGCTGGAAAACGCTTAGGTCATAAACGGGGCTGTTATGTAGATGCAACCTGGTTTTTCCTCCTGAGGGCACAGGAATGCCAGCAGCCCCCACACAGGTCATGGTGCTTGCTGTGCCTGTGCTCAGGCCTGGCTCCCCATGCGCACAGGGGAGAGGCCAGGCTGGGGCATCACCTTATGATTGTAGAAGTGGCCGTTGATAGAGAACCGGTGTCGCCGGATGCGCTGGGCCTCACCGGGGGCGCGGCACTTGGGCCTCCTCTGGCTCATGCAACTGGCGTCGCTCTTGGTCCGCATCAGCTGGGGGGCCTCCTCTGCCTCCTCCAGGGGCCCTGCATGAGAAATGGGTGAGAGAATGGCAGGGTGGGTGATGCTGACAGAGCAACTGCCTGCTGTCGGGAGATCTGGCACCCTAGAGCCCTGTAGTCACGTGCATTGGGGCAGATGGGGACGTGAGGGCCATTCCTGGACTGGAGGCTGGATATTCCCAGCTTGCAGATAGGAAGGTGAGACCCAGACAGGGTAACCTGGGTCACAATGTCACATGGCCATACCCCTCTTGGTCTCTGTCTTAGGGTGCCCATGGAGGTCTTTCGTGGCCCCAGCCCTGTCTTCTGAGCCCCTGCTCTGAAACAGGCCCTTCACTGAGGGCTAAACGAAGGGGAACAAAAAGGATGAATGAGCAGGTACAGAGGGTGAGGACGAGGTCGCAGAGGGAGGCGAGGGGCCAGGAGAGCGCAGTGCCTTCTGTGGATGCTCCTGTTTCCCATAGCACACACAGGGTGGGGGACTCAGGCCACCCCCACACTGTCACTGTCACCTCCCAAGCCTCTGCTCACTTTTCCATAAAAAGGAGCGAGAATGAGGGCAGAGCACCTCACAGGCAGGCACCTGGGTAGGGGTCCAGCAGGTGAAGCCCCTCTTTTGCTGGGGCACAAAGCTGTCCTTCGGAGATTGTGGTTGTGAGCCAAGCCCCTCTGCTCCTACCCTGGATGAGGCAGGGGTCTGGGCAGCTTGCGGGCTCCGCTTACCCGAGCTGTCTGTGGAACTCTCAGCCTTGTGCACTGGCTGAATGCTTGGCCCCTGGGCTGTGATGTTCCCGTTCTGGGGCGATGGCTCCTTTCTGAAAAGAGACAACTGCAGGGCTGAGATGGCTGCTGGCAGAGAAAGGGAGCTCAGGCCAAGGAGAAGAGACCAGCAGCCCCTGGGGTAGGACACAGGCGGGAAGCAAGGCAGGCTGAGGTGAGGCCTGGATTTCAAACCAAGAGAGTCAGTCTGAAACAATAAAAGAAAAGTAGAGGCCTCCCCCAGCATCTGCTGGACGGAGAGTGAGCCTGGCCCTGCAGACCTGAGGGCTTGTGCTGGGCTGCATCGCACAGACACATGGACACATGAACATAGTCAGGGCCTGCGCATTCCTAGACACCAGGCTTAGCCAGGCCAGCAGCTGTGTGCCAAACAGGCTCCCGAAGGCCTACTGGGGTGTCAGGCAGGGGCCACCTAGAAGGGCCCAACCTCCAGGCCTCTTGGCAGGATGAACCCCAGGCCAGGGTAGCTAGTGCTGGGCTGGAGAAGGAGTGGGTATGATGGGGCACAGCCCTGTAGCCCAGGGGACCTGGGGAAGAGAAGACAGATGGGATCCTGGAGAATACACGGGCACAGCCGCGACTGCTGTCTGTGAGTGCTTTACCTCGAAGAGGGGCACATGTGAGTCACACTTGCAGCCTTCCTAAGGAGTCTGACTTTATGCTCTAATTCTGTGTGCCCCAGAATTTGCTGAGTGACTGGGGACACCTAGGTATGTGCTGGGGCTGTCAGGGTGGTGGGTGCTGTCACAGCATGGGTTTCATATGAAATCTGAAGGGGGCAAAGCTCTGAATGTGTGCCCTCTACAGGAGTTACTACTGCAGAAGCAGGCAAGGCCCAGCCACTAACTGCGTCTTTTGGGAGTGGGCCGAGGAGGAGATAAATGTGCATTGAATGGTAAGGCAGGCAGGAGACCATTTCCTCCTGACAGAAACATTATTCTGATATTAAACAAATGTAATGTGAAATTCTGATAAATTTATTTTTAAAATTTTGACATTAAAATGAAAACAGAGTAGTAAGAGGCTAAATTCGTGTAAATTTTAAAGATAGAACAAGAGATGGCGAGACATGTTCGGCTTGCATAGGTGTTGGGAGCCCCCCTGGCTGTAGTCGTCCCTTCTTGCCAGCAAGGTGGCTTGCAGGAAGGTTTGAGAAACAGAAATGGAGGTCATGGGAGCCTGGAATGTTCTCCAGGAAGGAGGGAGAGGCCACCCTGGGTGAGGCTGTGGACTGAGGCAGTCACGGGGCATGGGGATGAGGCTGGGTCACCCTCCTGTGCCAGTGTCCCATAAGGGAACAGGGCTCCCACCCTGAGGCTCGGGATATCCCCAACCCACACCCCAGACAGGGAGCTCAGGCTGAGCAGGTGTCACAGAAGCCACCGGGTACTCACGGAGGGCAGCTGGGCCGTCCGGGCATCCATGAGGTGGAGGGGAGGTGCACCTGCTCCCGGTCATCCTGCATCTGCAGCCGGATGGGCCGCCTCAGCCCCCAGGCAATGTTGAGGAGCCCCTCGATGATCAGAGTCCCTTCTTCCTGTGGGGGTCCACACATCAGCCCTTCCCCCAGAGCAGCTGCCTACCTTCCCTGTGCCCCCTAGGGATGGGATGCTCTGAACACTCAGGCCTCGCACATCCCTCCTCCTGAGTGGCCCCATCCCCTCAGGAAGGACCATCAGCCACTACGTGCCCTGGGGTGTGTGACCAGGCCCTGTGGGAGGGAGCCTGAGATGTGCTCAGCTCATGCCTGGCCAGGGGCACAGCGCAGAACACAGTGGCTGAGTCAGGTGTCCCACAGGAACCCAGCTGCTGGCCGGCAGGCACGTCCACACCGCGGTGAGGAAGTGGTTCCAGGGACGCACAACCTGTCTGCTCATGCCAAGCAGGGGACCTCTCTGCCCACACTGCACCTGGGAGGGGGTCCTGCGCCACCAGGTCCTATGGCCACCAGGCCCGGCAGGGTCCCACACCCACCAGAGCAGAAGTGGGCACTCTCTGTCCTAGCTGTGTCTCAGCCTCACCCTTCTCCCGGTGCCTTCCAACAGCAGCAGCGTCCACTTGCCAGGGCTGACAAAGGGTCTTGCTTTTCTCACCACTGCTTAGACATCACTAGCCCTATATCCCATACCAGAATTTCTACAACAGCCTTCATCCCATGTCCCCAACCTCCCTCGGTTTCCCTAGGTCTGCAGGTGACATGGCTTCTCTCCTGCTGCCAACCTGGGGCCCTAATCAACAGAGTCCTCTGCAGGCACCTTGCTAGTAGTGCTGGTTGGCACCCCTTGGGCCCTTGATTCAGTGCCTCTGACCTATTCCAGGCCTCTGTCTCTGTGAGACCACCCCAGGCCTCTGTGCCAATCCCGGTCACTCTGTGTGTAAGCCTGGCCAAGCTGAGTCATTTGCCAGAATACTTGCCAGCAACCTCGGCTGCCCTCTACCCAGAGCCGCAGTCTCGAAGCTACACACTCCTAATGTGCTCTGACACTAGTCTTCCCACAATTAACTTTGAATATCATTCTCTCATTGCCATCTCAACTAACATTTAATTTTATTATTTATTTATGTTTTATTGTGATAAGGACATTTAACATAAGAACTACCCTCTAAACAAACTGTTCAGTGCACAATACTGTATTGTTCACTGTAGGCACAACGTTGTCCAGCCCATATCCAGGACTTACTCATCTTGCATAGCTGAAACATTATATCAGCTGCACAGCAACTCCCCACTTCCTCCTCCCCTGCCCCAGTCCCTGCAACCACCATTTTCACTCTCTGCCTCTATGAGCCTATTTTAGATGCCTTATATAAGGGAATCATGCAGTATTTCTGACCCATATTTTAGATTCACAAATCCCATTTCTCTCTCCTCGTTGGCACTAAAAGCCCTGTGAGAACAGGGACGCCATGGAAACTTCTTTGAACCCCTGGCAGCACTCAGGAAGACCCTACACAATGTGGATTTCATGGTAACTTAGAAATGGGGTTTCTAGGTTCAAACATCCTGCCATCCACAGAGAAAATAGTGTATCCAAAGGTTATCAAATATACACACAGCTTCCAGATATGACCTTGCACTATCTGCTAAGAAGGAAAACAAACAAGCAGAAACCAGAGCTGTTTTTGATACTCACTGGTGCTCTACAAGCACAGATGTGTCACTGAGCTTCCTATGAAGGAGAGGCCAGCATGGATCTATGGAGTTCAAAGGTCTATGGGGGGTTCTGTTCTTGCCTCTTGGTCTCGGGTGCCTCTCAGTGGAGAGAGCTTGTGAGGATGGCTCACTCATGGAGACCCACTGCCCTCCAGCCCCACCCTGGACCCCAGGCAGAGGAAGATGGAGCAGACACAGCCCTGGCCACGAGGGGCTCAGGCTTGGACGCAGAAGGAGATGCAATGGAGCTTCTTGGAGGAGCTGCTTGTGCACTGCACCCTGGAAGACGAGTGAAGGGGGACAGGGAGGAAAGCTGAGCAGGTGGCCCTGACCTCAGGACCTGCCTGGACAAGGTCGGGGGCTTGGCTGTACTGGGGACAGGCTGGCTCGCCATGACTCAGGCCAGACATGCCTACACAGGTGACGTGTGTGCCCCCAACATAGCCGCCCACTGTTCACCCTCCCCCAGCTTGGCCGCATCTGAATGGAGGGAAAGCCCCGTCAGCCAGCAGCGAATTCTCCGCCTCCCTCCTCCTTTTGGTCTCTTGACTAATCTGCTCATTGCTAATAAATTCAAAGAAGAGCCAGCGAACTAGACAAAGGGTCTACAAAAGATATAAGAGCTTGGGCAAGGTGAGAAGTGCCATGTGCCACTGAAATCCTGGTCACTGTCTCAGGCACTCCCTGCCCCGATGCCTTTGTGCACATGGAGTTCCCACCTAGAATTCAACAACTTGGGACTGCCGGTCCCTCTTGCTTGCCTATGGAGTCTGGGGTCTGCCCAGTACTCAGAGCTCAGGCTTGGGCTAACTCTCAAGACTCCTCTTTCTCCCCCACCTGCAGCACAGGCAGGTGTGTTCCAGGTGGGGCTGTGGCTGGGGCAGAGGATCTGTGGCCTGTCTGGGGAGTGCAGGAGCTTCCCAGGGGCTGCCTCTCTCATCCTTGGCAGCCTCCTTTGCTGGCATGGTCACTCCTGGACAGATGCAGTGGCTTTCTAATGTTGCCCAGGTGCTCCTTGGCAGCCCCCCAGCCCCAGCCCCAGCCCAGTCCCAGCAGCTGCAGCGATCCTTTGAAGCAGAAGCCAGACTGCAGTGCCCTTGTTCAAACCCTGCAGTGTCTTTCCCTCCCTCCTAGAGGGAAACACAGCATCCACCCCAAGGTCCACTGACCCCCTCCTACATGGTCCAGTCTGCAGGCCCCTTGCTGTGCCCTGAGCATGTCTGTCCGGCGCGCCCTCACCACAGGGGCTTTGCACGTGCTGCCCCCGCCACCTGGAATGTGCATTTTCCCATTTTTTTCAGGTTTCTGCTCCAATATCTGCTCTTAAGGAAGACACCCCTGACCACTGTACCTGTGGCGGCAGCCCACCACAGCATGCCACTGTGCTGCTTTCCTTCAGGCAGTTCTTGCTGTTGCCTGAATCACAGCACCCATTCATCTCTGGCTTGATCTCCTCCCTTACTAGAATATGAGCTCCAGGGGGCCACACCTTTGTACGCTGCTACGTTTGCTGTGCTTAGTGCAGTCACAGCACACACTAGCACCTCATATCTGGTGAACAAGTAAACAAATCCTCCGAAAGCACCCCATCTGGGGTGTAAGAAGACCAGGGTCAGACCCCGCAGACCGCCCTTGGTCCCTTGGGAGCAGGGTGTGTCTCTCCTAGGAGCAGGCGTAGGGACCCAGCCTCAGCTGCCTCCAGACTGGGGTCCTGTGCTGCTGATTTTTCATCAAAGTTGCCAAGGACCTGGCCCAACTTCACAGGAGTCATGATGGGGTGGTGTAATACAGAGTGGGAAACAAGCTTTGGGGCAGGGGTGGCCCTGGGGCTACCTGTGAGGGCCCAGTGGAACCCCTCCCTCTCCCAGTGCCCCTACTTGACCAGCAGTGAACCCACCCCTTTCCTGCCCTGCAGCGTAAACATTCCCCAGCCTCCTACAGGCAGAAAAACACCTCCAAGCTGGCAGCTGGGCCAGGCCCCGCCCACCAAGCTGTTTTCCTAAGACAGCCTTCCTGAGCAGGCTATTTTTGGCCCTCGTGACAGTGATGGATAGCTGCTGGGAAGGTATAAAAGCAGCTTGCCTGCCAAGGTTCTTCACACTGCTCGGGGAAGAGCCTGCTATGGTGGACTGTGAGACTCAGTGCACTGTCCTCCTCCCAGCGACCCCACGCTGGACCCCCTGCTGGACCCTCCACCCTTCGGCCCCCAAGCTTCCCAGGGGCTTTCTTTGGACTGGACTGTCCCTGCTCATCCATTCTCCTGCCACCCCCAGACCTCCTCAGCTCCAGGTAAGAGAGAGCAGCTGCCCTTGGGTTTGAGACAAAACACAAGGGCTTTGTTTATTTTTGAGGGCAATTCCCAGCCTGAACTTGCACAGCCTCCCTGTGGGTTAGAGACCAGGGCTGTCTGTAGAGGGCTTTGCATTTATAAAGGGATTCAGGGGTTATTTCAGGCATTTCCTACAACATCCCGGCCAGGGGTATTTATAACCCTGTTTTATGGATGGGTAAGTGGAGGCCTGGAGAGGTGGCCTTGCCAAAGGTCCCAAGGTCAGTGCGTGGCCGATCCTGGTTTTAAACCCAGCCTTCCTCTGACCAGTGTTTGTTAGGTTAGGTTCTCTTATCTGTGCACATTCTGAAACGATAATGATAAAATCTTAAGCCTTTGGGGTTTTTAACCTGAACAGGAAGAAAGATCCCAGCAGTCTGAGCTCTGGTCTGGGCTCTGTAGACTTCGAACTGCTCTCAGGGCACCGGATTCCTACAGGCAGCCCCAGAGGAGTGTGGTGACGCTGAGGGGCGGTGGGACGCATGGCAGGCCCTCACCACCAGGCTTCTGTTTCCCAACAGGTTGCCACCTCCTCTCGCCAGAGTGATGAGGTCCCGGCTTCTGCTCTCCGTGGCCCATCTGCCCACAATTCGGGAGACCACGGAGGAGATGCTGCCTGGGGGTCCTGGGCAGGAGCCCCCACCCTCTCCTAGCCTGGATGACTACGTGAGGTCTATATCTCGACTGGCACAGCCCACCTCTGTGCTGGACAAGGCCACGGCCCAGGGCCAACCCAGGCCACCCCACAGGCCAGCCCAGGCCTGCCGGAAGGGCCGCCCTGCCGTGTCCCTGCGAGACATCACCGCACGTTTCAGTGGCCAGCAGCCCACACTGCCCATGGCTGATGCTGTGGACCCCCTGGACTGGCTTTTTGGGGAGTCCCAGGAAAAGCAGCCAAGCCAGAGGGACCTGCCAAGGAGGACTGGCCCCTCTGCTGGCCTCTGGGGTCCACATAGACAGATGGACAGTAGCAAGCCCAGGGGGGCCCCCAGAGGGAGGCTCTGTGAAGCCAGGATGCCTGGGCACTCCCTGGCAAGACCACTGCGGGATGGGCAGCAGAGCTCTGACCTAAGAAGCTGGACTTTTGGGCAGCCTGCCCAAGCCATGGCCTCCTGCCACCGCCCCCGCCCCCACCCCAGCAGTGTCCTCAGAACACTCTACTCGCACCTCCCGGTGATCCATGAACTCTGACCCCTCCCCAATAAAGGCTTCTGTAAAGAGCATGCTGGGTCTGCATCTCCTCTCGTCTCCTCCATGGTGGTCACTGCCCCTGGCAGGTCTCTGAAAGGCAAATGCTTTTCTGCAGAGGCCCCTGCTTGGGCAGTTCACAGTGAGACCGACCCCCTCTGAATATGAAAACAGCCTGTCTCACATGAGGAGATGTTACCAATCCCGTTCGCTCTGATCCTTGCTGGCTGATCACCTTGAGCAACTTAACATCTGTGTTCCTCAGTTTCTCATGGGTAATATGGGGATAATTACTGGCACCTGCCTCCCAGGCCATTCTGACGTGTAACCGCATATAGGAGCCCACTGGCTGAGTAGCTACCGTCATCGCTGGTGGAGAAACTGGTGGTAGGGGTGTGAGGGTAGTGGGGGTGTCAGCCCCCCAGGTGTTTCAGAACAAGGCCTCGGGCACTCCCAAGTCTGCCTCTTGGCTCCCACCCTCAAAGCCCATGTTCTGTGAGGCCCAAGAGAACACATGGAGTCTTAGCAAATGCACTAATGTATTCCGGGGGACTGTCACCTGGCACCACTGGGGCACTCTGCTGGCTACAACTCATACGTCCTGTGGTGGCATTGGGAGAGTTCCCCCATGATGAGGGCCAAGATAGAATCTGTACCACACAGTGCTACCATCCCCACCCCTACACCACTTCCACACAGGGGCCTCATGGCATGGTCAGGGTCCCAGCTGTGGGTGAGAGCAGGGCACTGTCCAGCTGTCCACTGGGGAAGTCAAGATGTCCTAAGGCCCAGGCCAGGGCATCTGGAGTCTGAAGGACCCTAGTTCCTAGAGGCATCTGGCAGCAAGAAGGTGAGGCATCAGGGAACGGGAATCAGGCTGGGACTGATCAGAGGTGAAGGGACAGAGAGAGGAGAGGAGGAAGATTGAGCTGGGGGCAACAGCCAAGCTCACCTGGGCAGGTCTCTGCCACCTCCTTGCTCTGTGAGCTGTCAGTCTAGGTTATTCTCTTTTTTTGTGGCTATTTTTAATTGCTTTGGATTTGTTAAATGTTTATCTGTCTTCTGTTAAGTGTGTTTTCTCGGGAGATAGAATGTAAACCATATTAAAAGGAAAAAGTTTCAGACAAGCAATTACCCAGTTTCCTTATCTATAAAATGGGGACATCAGCAATGTTCTTCACACCCTGCAAGGGCTGGGAACCTGCGCATGTGAACTTGGAGCTGCATTTATGAGCACTGTAGACAAATGTTTGTATCTGTCACAGCCCACTGTGTCTCTGTGGTGGTCTCAAACCTGCAGGTCCCTGACTTTGGGCAAACGTGTGGGGCAGCCTTTAGCCAGGGCAGCCTTTAGCCAATCATCATCCTCGGGAGAGATCCAGAGGGCCCACCCACCAAGGCAGAGGGGTTGAGGTCCAGGCTTGCTGGGCCCAGCCTCACTACAGCCCCTTCTGCAAAGCATCATGAAACGGGGTCAGAGGGAGAGTCCGGCAACTAGGATGAGGTCAGCAGACTCCTCCCCTATGCTCAGAAGCCACCTCGCTGCATCTGGGGAGGTCTGGCAGTTTGAGGAGACCATCCCCGGGCTTCCTCACTA
Source organism: Pan paniscus (assembly GCF_029289425.2). NCBI lineage: Eukaryota > Metazoa > Chordata > Mammalia > Primates > Hominidae > Pan > Pan paniscus. Next base: position 57,710,521 of record NC_073257.2, on the reverse strand, counting down.
ATACCCAGCTGTGTGAAAGAGGTCAATGGCACCTTTGGAAGGCGCTCCCTCCCAGTAGAATACAGGTTTGTGGTTGGGGCTTCTGGCAGTGTCCCAAGCTCCTGCAGAGAGGCCCAGGGGAATTCCTTTCCCTTCAAGCTAAGCCTCCTGGTGGGGCCCTTGTAGAGCAGTTACATTCTCCTTCCTACTTGCCACTGGGGTGGGGGTGGGGAGAGTGGAAAGGGGAGTAGAGAGGGGAGTGGAGAGGGGAGTGGAGGTGGGGGTGGGAATGGAGAGGGGAGTGGGGCTGGGGGTGGAGAGGGGACTGGAGAAGGGAATGGAGAGGGAAGTGGGGGTGGGGGTGGGAGGTGGAGAGGGGAGTGGGGGTGGGGTTGGAAGGTGGGGATGGGAGGCGAAGAAGGGAGTGAGTGGGACACAAGGCCCTGCCCAGAGCGGGCAGGCTGGGAAGCGCTTTGCGGCTCCCAGAAAACAGATGTTCGTGGGGCTGGCCAGTCACTCCAGGGGCCAGTGGTCTGCGCCAGGCCTTCGGAGAGGGGACGGGGCAACTCTCTCAAGGCGGGATGCTGGTTTTCCGCACCCCTGGGAGAGACAGAGCCCCCGGACCAGGGGAAGCCCCTTCCGTTTCTCGCATTGCTGAGGGGTCCCTGGGCCGAGGAGCGGGACTGGATGTGGAGCGCGCCCGCGGTCACCAGGGGGCGCCCCGGAGCCTCGGCGCCGCGCCCCAGGCGGGCGGGGCCTGCACACAGTCCCCAGAAAAGGTCCTGCAGCCTGGGGCTCACTTGCTTGTCCAGAGCCATGGGTTTACACAAGGACATTTCCGGGCGGTCCTTTTTTCTTTTGAGATACCAGCCAGCCTGGCTAAAGCCCTTTGCCATCTTCAAAAGGCACAGACTGTTCCCCGTTGCTCAGGCTTTTTGTTGTAATACAAGCAAAATTATCTCAAAGGCGAGGTTCATGATACAGGAAGTCGGCGCCTCAGCCTCCAGAGAAGGCGTCCCTCCTCTAGCCCCTCGGAAGCGGGGAGAAGGCTCACAAGGAGCCGCTGGTCCCAGGGCGTGACGCTGGCCCCAGGGCGTGGCCCTGCCCACCTTCGGAGAAGTGGGATGAGACAGTGGAGGAGAAGGCACCCCAAACCGTACTGCTAAGGCTGCCGGTGCTGCGGGTGAGGGGCAGTGACAACACGGGGGTTCTCTTTCAGGCGGCTCTGGGAGCGCGCCCCGGGTGGTGAGCCCTTCGCCAGCCTGAGAGCCCCTTAGCTTGGGGCTCAAGGGCAACAAACAGCACCCTGTGTCCCTGAGACCTGTTCACTGATACTGGGTGGAGACCTCCAAAGCCTAATGGAAACGGTATTGCTGTTTTGTAAGTGGCTGTGAGCTTGGGGCCATGGCCAGCACCTTTCATTTACTGCAATGTGACCTTGGACTAGAGACTTAAACTCTGGGAGCCTCCATCTCTTTGCCTGGAAAATAATCATTCCTATATCACCTTATATTAAACAAAGGAGAGGCAAAGTGCCTGGTGCATTGGAGGTTCTCTGGCAGACCTCTTGTCTGCCCAGCCCTTGGGGCCTGTGGTGCCTGAGGAGAGACTGGCCTGGGATGGCCCTGCCCCTGCAGCAAGTGCCCAGTGGCCCAGGAGGTCGTGGTGGGTGCATCACAGGGTGACAGTGAGACCTGGAGGGGCTTGGTGCCCCAGGGACCAGTTGTGCCTATCAGTGTCACAGCCTAAAGCCTCGTCTTATGTGGTAATTGTGACCCAGCAAAAACACACACTTCTTCAGGCCGGTACCCCCTGGGCTGTTAAGGCTACAGAATTTTCCTGAAAGGTACTTTCTGACTCCATGGAGACCAGGTCAAACCCTTACACTTTCTTCAGCGTTAGGGACAGGAAAATCCCCCTGGTGGGTTAACTTTCTATCATTAAGGGCTGTCAAGAACACCTCTTCCCAGCCCGACAGTCCCCTACTTCTCTATGTGGGCTGTCCCGCAGCATACACCAACACACACAAACCACAAACGCAGGGTGGAGGCTCTTGGGGCTTCCCGCTCCCGCGCCCCTGCCCCCGACAACTGTTCCTATAGAGGGGATTATCTTGGGGAATCCCGAGTGCCAAAACTAAGCTCTTACTAGTGGTTTTCAAACTTGACCTTCCACCAGAATGCCCTGGAGGGCTCCTTAAAACTTGGACAGGAGGACTCAGTGTTTTCGGTTCAGCAGGCTGGGAGAGGGGCGTGGTAGGAATTTGCATATCTAACCAGTTCCCAGGGCAGCTGGTGCTTGGACCACCTGTGGAGAGCCACCTGGGATTTAGATCAATCCCTGAACAGCCAGAGCTGAAGAACAGCAGTGACCACACCCCAGGCCTCCACCAGAAGATATGAAGTGGCGTGTGTTAACAGCACAGGTGGAAATCCCTGTGGCGCCATCACCCTCTCCCCAATGCCTCCCTCTACCCAGCACACTGGAGCTCAGGACCGAGGACTCACCCCAACTCTCTCCAGGCCTACACCTGCTGCTTAAGTCACCCACCAACTCTGCACAGGGACCCACAGGGTGCCTGGCCTGGGGAGTGCAGGATGGGGGCAGGCAGGGTGAGACAGGTGTCACAGAAGCGAGCATGAGGAGGTGGGATGGCAGGAGAGGGAGGGGAGCAAGCTGTGGGGCCTCGCAGCCTGGGCAGGTCAAGGAGGCAGAGTGTGAGGTTTGTACCATGCCTGGTGGTCACAGGCAGCCCAGCACAGCTTGGACCAGGAGCCAGAAGCTCCTGAAGGGTGTGACGTCTGGCCTGGCCAGCCAAGGGGACGCCTCAGGGGCTGGCTGAGGCCGTCTGGCAGCAGGTTCCGGCCGGCCCTCTGATCTGCCACTGTCTGGCAATCCCCAGCTGCCCAGAGTTGCCTGGATGCCTGGGCTAGCTCTGGCCTGGGAGCTATAGAAGGGTGTCTGAGTTACTGAAGAGGGAGGACTAGGACTAGTGAGCCAAGACTAGTGAGGAGAGAAAGTCCGGGAGCCAACCCAATCTCAACTGCAGAACCCCCCAAAAAACAGCCTTACCACGATAAGACTTGCCATTAGGCGGTACTTTTAGACCAAGATAGGGCCACAAAGCCCAACCAAGATTCCCGCATGAAACATCAGAGGATGTGAATGACTGCAAGACTAGGGCTCCACTTGCCCCGCCCAGTGGGTGGTCCCCCAAGCCTAGGCCCTGCAGAGTCCAGCCAGTGCCCAAGGGCTGTGTTTGGCATCAGACATGTATTTAGCCCACATGATGTTTCAAGATTTGGGAAATTCCTCATGAAATTCCAGATAATCTATCCTCTTTTGAAAAATCAGAAAGGGTCTGGCTGCACCAGGCCCACGGTCCTGCACAGTAGGGATGGTTTGATCTGATGGGCGGCTGACTTCTTGAGTGGAGACCCACTCCCCACACCTGCGCTGCCTGCTGTGAGCATCTGAGCCTATAAGCCCCTGTGTAGCCCCACACCCCACTTTACAAATGAGAGTACTGGGGACCAGGGGCCACAGGTGAGACCCTGCAGATATGTGGCGGGACCAGCAGGGAACAGAGAGGGACTGACTCCTCTTGTCCGCTGAGTGGTGTGATGGGCTGAGGACGGACCTGTTCTCAGCAGCAGTTCACATGGACAAAGGTCTCGGGGGAAGGGGAAAGGGGGAAGACCCCCAAGGTGATTTCTGCCACTGGGAACTCTGGAAGGGATGCGCTGACCCTCTGCAAGGGAGATGACCTGGCTGCTGGTAACCTGGTCCCTGGCTCAGGGTCAGAGGTGAGTGATGAGAGTGACCATATAATTTATTGTCCAAACTAGGTCACTGCTGAGAGTGAAGGGGATGGTCTTCATCATTACCCTGAAACAACAGGTATCAGGCAGGGCCTCCCAGGGTACATGGTGACCCCATGAACAAGAGCAACAGGCTCACCTCACGGTGTCTCAGCTGGAAGCTCTTGCCCTCATGGTAGCAGTTGTAGGTTTTCAGCAGGCCTAAGAGCTCCGACCTAAAAAGGGAAAGACACACATGTACTCCTAGGGTGTGGCAGGGCCTCAGCTTCTGGCCTTTGGCTTCCCTGGCCTCTGTTTCCTCATTTGTAACAGGAGTGTGACAGCACCCTTCTCGCCGGCCAGGCATAACCAGAGGAGACCAGACTGCCATCGCGATGCACCCGGATGGTTTTGCACATGGCCCTGGTCGGGGGCATGGGGGTAGGGCTGAGGAGGAGGCGAGACTCACGGGACAGGCCTGCGTCTGGTCCAGGATGTCCAGGGTGCCGACACTTTCACTATCACAGGTAAGGCCCTGGCAGCCTCCCTGCCCTCCACCTGCGTTGCTTCCTCACAGTAAATGCCCTGGACTTGCTTTTGGCATTGTACAGCCTCTTGCTTTTCCCCATATCACTTCCTACAAGGCCTGCTGTGGCTGCTGCGGGCCACCCTGAGGGGTGCCTGCTTCTTCCCCACCCTGACTTTCCAAAGGCGCAGTGGAAGGTGATAGTCCTGTGAGTAAGGCCCTGAAGTCTGCAGTAAGCCACTTTCCCTCAATGCTGTCTCCCTTCCCGAAGGGAAAGCCACAGCCCTGGCTAATGTTGGAGGAAGGGGAGGCCTGGACAGCTGCCTGAACCCAAGCTGGGCTCTGTGGGGCCGTGGGGCCAGCAGACGTGGGATGTGAGCCACACTGGTAATTTCAATCTTCTAGTACATGTTAGGAGGTGATATGGTTCGGATGTGTGTCCCCACCCAAATCTCATGTGGAATTGTAATTCCCAGTGTTGGAGGTGGGGCCAGGTGGGAGGTGTTTGGATCATGGGAGCAGATCCCTCATGAGTGGCTTGGGCCATCCCCGTGGTGATAAGTGAGCTCTTGCTCTGAGTTCACACGAGGTCTGGTCATTTAAAAGTGCGTGGCACCACCCTCCACTCCCTCTCTCTTGCTCCTGCTTTCGCCATGTGAAGTGCCTGCTCCCCGTTCGCCTTCCAACATGACTGGAGGCTCCTTGAGGCCTCCCTGGAAGCCGAGCAGATGCCAGCACCACACTTCTTGTAAAGCCTCCAGAACCGTGAGCCAACTAAATCTCTTTTCTTTGTAAATTACCCAGCTTCAGGTATTTCTTTATAGCAACACAAGAATGGCCTAATACAGAGGGGAAAATGAAACAGGTGAAATTAGCATTAATAACACATTTTATTGAACTCAATATATCTAAATTACTATTTGTCAACATGCAATCAATGTAAAAGTTATAATGAGGCCCTGTACACACCTATTTCGTATAAAGTGCCTGCCATCTGGAGCCTCTTTTCTATTGCCCATGCCTCCCAGCCATGGTCATGTGTAGCTTGGGGATCCCCTATTGGACAGGCTCAAAAAGAAGCACCCCATCACTGTCCCCCAGGGCACCCCATCAGATCTCTGAACAAGTGCTCAGAACCCCTCCACCTAAAGGCTGCCCAGGATGAGGGGGATGGCAAATGTGAAGACTCCCCCACCCAACCTGCACACCAAGGCTTACTTCCGAATGGACTTGCTGTCATTGATGGGCACGTGAGAACTCGGCAGACAGTCTTCCTTCATCTTCTCTTCCTCTTGTCTGCAGACCTAGAAGTTACTTGCTGGGAAGACAAGGAAGGGTGGACAGACAGGTGAGCCAGAGGAGTGCTGGCCAGTGCAGCACCCAACACCCGCAGCCCTGGCACAGACACCGTCGGCCTTGGCATCACACCGCCTTGGCACAAGGTGGCTGCGGCTGAAAGGGTCTGGCCCAGACCCACATGGCCACATGTCAGTCAAGCTGCCTTGGTTGGGCAAGGTCATGCTGAGCCAGTGACACTGGTCCTTTCAGCCGCCCACCCCAGAAGACTCTCCATAATCCCCAGGAATCCAGATCCATCTCCTAAGCATTTTAGATCACATGCTCCCTTCCCTTGGCAGGGACAGCCTGACTAATGGCTTCTGCCTCGGTTGCTCCTGCAATCCTCCAGAGCTACCCTGGGCCTCTCTCCTGCCTTCCCACTCAGCCAGGCAGTGGCCCATCACTGGCTGTCCTGGCAGTGGGTTAGTCGGCACTGTGTTCCCTATGTGCTGTAAATGGTTGGCATCTTCTCTGAGTTATCTCCTCCAGTCCCTACAACAATATTGTGAGGTGAGTATCACCATATTCCCATTTTACAGATGAGAAGACAGGGACAAGAGCTTAAGCACTTTGCCCAAGATTACCAGCAAGTAAGCAGAAAAGCCACTGTTCCAGCACAAGCATTTGGACCCCTGATTCTGGTCTCTTAGCACCTTCTCTATATTGATCACGGGCAGTGACTTAAACTCCCAAACCTTCCTTTCCTCGTCTGTGCAACAAGGTAATCTCAAGCCCACAGGATCATTAGTGGATCCACACACACGCGGTTCACACACACTGTTCCACACACATACTATTCCCTCTTTCCACACACAGCCTTGATTGGTTTGAGGAGCCGCTCCTGCCCTCCCCAGGTTTCTTTCACGGACGGTAAATCCACCAGAGCTTTCTCGATCCTGTTGGCATCTGCACAGCTTCCTGTTCCTCTCTCTCCCCCATGTCAATGTGGCCAAGGACTCTTATCAAGGCCTCCTACATGCTGGGCAGGGAGGTAAAGCTTCACACACACATACATACACACACACACACACACACACACAAAAACACACGCATACACATACACAATCACATGCACACATACATTCACACTCAACACACACACTCACACTTAACACATACACACATGCTCACATGCACACACACACACATACACACAAACACACACAATCTCATAGACACACACTCACACACACACATACTCCAGTGCTGACCTTGCCTCCACCTTCCATCTCCCAAGTTGCAGCTCAGGGCTAGGGGTGTTAGGACACATTGGGAGGGGGCACAGCCTGGGGCCACAGCACATCCTGCCCACGACAGAGCTCTGCTCATTCACAACTCCCCCACATCTGTTCACACAAACCCATCATGTCTTCCTGACCTGAGTGTGTGCAAATGCCACGGGGGGCGGGGGGCTCAAGCTCAGCTCCACCTGCTGTCGTATTTATTAATGTCCTCAGAGCCCATCCCTGCAGAATGCCCATCTCCTCAGGCACTCACTCGGACCGGTCCAGTTTGCTCTCTCCCTCCTTGCTTGACACCCACAAATGTGACAAACCTGCCCTCTGTGCTAGCATCAGCCCTGCATGAGCCTGTGATGCAAGAGGCAGGGAAATACAGTTGGCCTGGAGAAGGGGAAGGATTTGAGGGAGTGGGCTTCCTGATGACCTCAGGATCATCCTATCCATACCTCCCCTCTGCCTTGCTCCAGAGTTAGGCACCTCAGGGCCTGGAGAGATGTCAGGCCCCCAGCAGCAAGGCCTGGAGCCGGGGACTTATTGCTGCATTTTTCTTGGCCAGGCAACAGGGATTTCAACATAAAGTTTCAGTTCCTCGGCACCTCCGCTTGCCCATGGAAAAAGTGATCTGCCCCCCTCTCTGGGTAGTTCCTCATATACTTGCAAGGCAGAAGCCTAGTGCAGCCCAGGGTGAGCCATGGAACTGGGTTTCTTAGCCCACACTGCTTCTGTGGGTCTTCAGCATAACGAAGTCTTGCTTTCAGCAAACTCATTACAGGAAGGGCTGGATTTACCCCAAAATTACAGGCAGTGTTTTTTTCTCTTGCCTTCCTCTGTATCCAGCTTCCACCCCAACTTCCTGCTCTAAGCCCTGGGCTCACTGAGCAAGTTCACGGCTCCCCTAAGGAGCCCTATGCTTTTTTTCCCTTAGGGCTTTTGTAGTGCTGTTCTCTGTTCAGAACCCAGAACTACTCCTGTCCTCTGATGTTAGCTCCTCCTGGAAACCCTTGCCAGAAAAGCCCCAGTCCATGCTGGGGCAGCCCCTCTCTGCCCCATCGTCTCTTCCCATTTCCCCACTGGGCCCTGCAGAACCCAGCTCTTGTTTAGACTTCCCTCCCAAGAGAACGGGAGCATGGTGGGGGTGAGGGCGGGGGGTGCTTTACCACTAGTTTCCAGCCCCAAGCGTAAGCCTGGCACATCGCAGGAAGTCCATACATGGTTGTTAAATTGCTGAATAAATACAAGAAGCTTCTAGACTCCCTCCAAGTCTATTCTTCCAAAGCTGTGCACATATAGCAGGAATAAATAATATAAAAGTCTCCAATGGCCACGGAGGTGACTCCGCTGAGGGACATTCGTCACGGGGTCCATGGGGAATGGGGGGCACATTCCTTCTTCGACGGGGCAACTCTTTTGGCGTTTCATAAGAAGCCAGGAATCTGGATTTTTCTGGGCTATATTTCACTACTGAAAGGTGGCTGGCTGGCAGAGGCATGCACTGTCCCTGGAATGCCCGTGTGGTCGCTCACCACCCCGGCCCTCTGCAGCTAGCTGGGGCTGTGGGCCTCATTCTGACCACTGAGCTGCAAACAAAAGTGTTGTGGGTCCCTTCCAGGCCAGCAGCTTTAAGAGCCCGTGCACAACCCTCCAGTTCTCCTGTCTCCACCGTGGTGACCTAGAAAGCCACGTGTTTCAAGCCACGTGCAGCTACTCGATGGTCAGCCTGGGTCCCTGAGTGACTGTGGACCAGAACTGTCTGCCAACCCACACTGGATATGGACTGAGAGGGAGAAATAAACCTCTGCCGTGACAAGCCACTGGTGTATCAGGGATTTGTTACTGCAGCATAACCCAGACCAAGTCTCATGCAATACATAATCCAATCAAAACAACAAATATTTAATGTAATATTTTATATTTAAATATGTTTATAAATAAACTAAACATCTTTGCAAGACAGATACACCTAGTGGTGAGACAGGAATAATACAGATGGTCACAGGAGAATAGAAAATTCTAGGCAGCCATTTCACATGACCAGCAAAAGGAAACTGTTAAAATAAGGGTCATAAGAAACTAGGGGTCATAAGACTCTAAAAAAATCAGAGTGTGGGCCAAGCTGGCTAAGACCAACTGAAACCAACATGGTGCTGGATTCGACCTAGGTTTCTTCTAGGACCTCACTATACGCTCATTAACCAGGCAACTCTCTGAGATGCTAAATTACACACCCACAGGCACCATGACAGTTCCAGAACACCCATATTTCATGTAAAAATGGGTGGCACCACTGTTTCAAGAAAGTTCCACCTTTTTCCAGGAATCTTCTTGGATATTGCACCCCTTGGTTAAAGAAACCCATAAAGGAAGCAGCTCCCAACCCCCTTGCACACTCTCCCTTCTTGAGTGTGTACTTTCACTATTTTCTGACTCATATGGGAAGGAATTCAAGGAGTCAAGAGCCTGGACATCAGCTGGGGTCGAAGTCCCACCAGTGTTTGGGGACCTCTCCTAGTCCACTGGACAGTGAGGCTCCAGTTTGTGACTTCTGATTCACGACACGGCATGATTTACATTTACTTCCGGTCTCCTATAGCGTGTGGGGAAGAAGTTCATTTTGCCATATGTAGTAGGAACACTTAGAAGTGGAATTTCCCATAAGTCAGGCAGTGGTTACTTATTCATAGAAAATGCTTCCTAAAGAGCTCTGGGGTGCTTCGTTGCATGCCTTCTCCTCTCTGGGCCTTAATTTTCCCATCTGTACAACAAGAATATTGACCTCCAATGGGTTTGAAATTTTCTTAACTGTGGAACTCTTTGTTCAAATAGAAAATGTATGCAAAACAGATTAAAGGGGATTGCCGTGGTTGACAGTGAGGTGGTGGTGGCAGAGAGCTTCATCTTCTAGAGCTCTGGGTAATACTACTTGAAAAGCATGGTTCTCCCTCACTGGCCTTCAGGAGTGCTTTTCCCCTGCACGCCTGCTTATTTATAGGACACAACCAACGTGTTGAGTGTCTCCGGCCATGACTGAATGGCACCAGCTGGGGGCGGCTGCTCAGAGGAGACAGACCAGGAGGAAAGTAAAGGAGAGTCCTAGGCTGCAGATGGCAAAGTGAAGGGATAAAGGGCAAGGTGGGCTTGTAGGGTAAACAGCTGGGGCAGAGAACGGGGCACACCATCCCAGGGGAGGGCAGGGGGGTCAGCGAGCAAAGCTAAGGGAGGTGGCTCAGGGCCCACTGCAGCAAAGGAAGGTTTTTCCAGCTTGCTGGGCTGGGTCCTGAGCCTTACAGGGTGGGAACCTTGGCTCCACACAAAGAGAGTCTCTCCTTTGAGAGAGGCACACATTTCTGTGTCCTCCAGCACTCATGAGCTTCATGGCCCTAAGCAAGGGAAGGAGATGAAAATATTTTATCCCCAACATATATTTCTTTGACGTATTCTTAAATGGCTGCCACTTGCCCATCCTGAAAGAAGTGGCTAGCAGAGTGTCTTCAGTGGGAAAATTTGCATCTGTAGAGAATCTCCATTAATGCAGCCAGGCCCCCTCCCCTTTCCAGATCTTTCCCCACATCCAGGAGAGACTGAGAATCCACACCTTTAAAAGTCTCTTTGAGGGAGGCTTCATCTACATAACAAGGTCACTTTCACTAGCCAAGCCTCTCCTCCTTCCATAGCCTGTTTCACCAGAATCTAAGCCCCATTCTTTCTGTAACCTCAAAATGGTATATAAGTCTCTGTTACTCACTGGGAAGCTGGACCATCATTCTGAAGGCTCCCATGCATGCACCTTAAGTACATGTGTATGACTTTTCTCCTATTAATCAATCTGCCTCATGTCTGTGATTTTTAGTGAAACTTTAAGGGGCCAAGAGCCTATGGCTCCCACAAAAGTCACTTGGTCTCTCTGGTTCTCAGACCCAACACCGCAAGAAGACCTGTTTTTCCTGAGCTCCAGGATCACTCACAGAATTCCACTGCAGATCTCAACACTGTGCTTGCGCCCTATCCCCTTTACCAGACTTTCATTCATTTTGATGAATTTCATTCGTTTTGACATCACATCTACAGGAAACTGCATGAGTACCTAAGGGGTGTCTGAAAGACAGCTGTGGCAGCAGCAATCTGCAAGGGGGAACACGCACACCCAACAGGAGAGGAAAGGGAGCCATCTCTCTATTTGGAGCATTTTCCTAGAACAGCCTTTTGCATTGAATCTCCAAGTGCACTGGGTGGGGCCTTTGAGAATCTCTGCTGGAGTATTTTTCAGTCTTTTATAAACAGCACAACCTTATCTTGAAATTAGATCCTAGGTAGAAGCCCAATACACAAATGGATTAAAGCGAGGCTGCATGGGTGGCAGCAGGAGTCAGAAGAGGATGGGCTGGGGCTGGCCTGCCACCCAGGCTCAGGCTCAAAAAACCACAGAGTGACAGATGCAGTTGGACAGGCCAAGTCAGCCAGCAGGCTCTCCCCTCCCCCCAGCCGTGCCATTCTGCTGGGAAAGTACAGCTTTCTTTTTCTGGGCCCGTTCCCCTCCCCCAGGTCCCAGGACATAGCTCAGGCCTCCACGCCTGTTTCCCAGACTGGAGGACACTCTGTCCCCAACCAGAGTGATCAGCTGCAGCCAGGGCTGTCTGTACCCCAGAGGAGGCCCCCTAGGCGGCATGCCAGCCATGGCTACCTGTCCCAGTGAACAAGCAGTGAGTTGTTCTCCCTTTCCACTTCAGCAGCTGCTCTGCCAGCCGTGCAGAGAGAGACAGTCTGCTGTCACTACTGAGGGACAAAGGCCGCCGAGGGCTTTAGAGCTGCTAGGCATGGGCCGTCTTTCCTTTTTTGTGTTTGTGGGGAAAGTTATTACAGAAGAAGGTGACTGTGATTCTTTCAGTCACCCCCGGGGCCCAATTCCTACAGGCCAGTGGCAAAAGGAACAGAAGATGCCGAGTGAAGTGAGGCTTTCGTGACACGAAATTGAGTCCACTTGAAAGCCTTTTATTTTAAGACTGTGCTGCCTGCTTTTCCGTCTGACAGTGTCCCTTCTTACATAAAACATGGCCAACACAGATGTGGTGTCCTCACTTGGCAAAAGGGAAAACGTACAGGCATCCAAATTAAAATGTTCTAAGCATATCTGTGAAGTCTGAGAGCTTGGTTACCTCTGTTTTCACATTTCCTGAAATTGTGATTTTTATTTTCTTATTTCAGCGTGATTTAAATCAAATAGGTCATAAAGAAAGTGACCTGGGAAGCAAAAGAAAGGAGGACAAGTGTATGTGGCACAGCTGGGAGCCTGAGCTGCTCCCGCTGGTGGAGGACAGCAAGTGCAGGCCACAGAGCAGGTGCAGGCCACGCTGATGGCATTCCTGGGGGGACTAAGTTCCTGGCTGCAGTCCGTGGCTACCACATTCGAATTGCCAGCCACAACGGCAGCAGGGCACAGAGGACAATGAACCTTTAAAAGGCCCCTCCCAGCACCTGTTCGCCAGCAAATGGCAGGAGCCTGGCCAGGGAAGAAGTTGCAGCATCTGCCGACACCAGGTGCCTCTGAGGGGGTACCCTCAGCCAAGCATTTTTGTGGTGAGAGCCAGCTGTCTGGTTGTAGATGGCAGGCGGCGACTCAGCAGCTGCTGCTCCCACCTCCTTCCACACTGCTGTCCCCTCCTGCTGCCCAGTTCTAATCACCAGACCCCTCCTCTCCACTCCCACCATCATCCCTCTGGCTCAACTCACTCCTCCCTGCCCCAGAAGACTCTGCACTGTCCAGGTGGAGGTGATGGAGACCAGGGGAGTCCAGGAGAGGCGGGCACAGAGCTCCCCTCCACCTCCACTCCCGCCTTGCCCTGGACTGACCACACAGGCCCAGCTCACCTTTACTCCCCGCTGCGGTTCTGGCCTCTCACTGACAGGTCTCTCTGAGTCCAGTCCAGCATCCAGGCCTCCCTGATACAGCTCCCCTTCCTCTGAGAGCCTGGCCCTGAGCACCCATATAGATCACAGACCAGCCTTCCCAGTGGGCAAGACTTCTGGCTTCTGCCCTTGTTTCAAGGCAAAGCAATTTGGGACAAGAAAACCATTTCCAGTCTTCCTGCTCCCCCCTTACACCTTAAACATACATTCTCTGCTCCTGGAACCCCCTGAACCACTCCTCAACTTCCCCACCAACCAGGCTCACCTCTAGCCTATGGAAGAGAAGATCCACAGAAACAAAGATCTTCTTAGCTATGGTTTTCGGGCCAAACGTGCTCAAAATGGGCACTGTCCAATATCCCGATTGCCTGGGGCTGGGAGTGCAATGCAGAGCGGCAGACCCCTCTGGGTGCCTGCTGCTGCAGGGCTGCTCTGGAGGCTTTCTACGGCTGCCCTCACCTGTGCTGTCCACTGCCCCAGGCCTGTGTGCCACATGTCACTGCTGGGGACATAAGGGCCCTGTGAGACAAAAGGGTCTCAGAATCTTTTGGGTCATAGAGTCCTTTGGAGTCTCTTGAAAGCTTAGTGCACTGTCCCCAGAAAATGCATGTATGTGCATGTTGTTGCAATCTGCATCCACGTGCAAACACACACACAATTTGCATATCACTGCAGGGGGATGAGACAGCTCTTGTCCATGTACTCCCAGATCCCCAGATCCGAGGTTTAGAATCTCTGCTGAAACCTGTCACAGCAAGAAAGAGGAGGCAGAGGAACGTTGTAGAGCCTTGCATGTGAGTTTTGCTGTGGCATTAACTTGGCCTGTGATCCTAGCGTGTTGCGCTGTCTCTTGGGCATCAGTTTAGCCAGAGCTGTTGTGGCAGCTGATAGAGAGTCTTCAGGGCTCTTCCCAGCACTGCAGCTATGGGGCTCAATGACACCCCACCCCTGCTTCCCAAGGTCAGGCAGGGCAAAGGGAGGGGGTTCCGGGCCTCTTCCTCAACAGTATATCCTAGGGAAGAAGGTGGGATAGCCAGAAAAGGAGACCCCGGGAACTACAAGTTTCTCTTTTACAAAAATAAGAAAACTGTTGAAGCTTTAGGAAGTGCAGCCACTTCTTATTTGATTTTCTTTATTTTAAAACAATTTCCCCAAACATACTCTGTGAGAGAATAACCACCTAGCCTTTGCAAGGCTCTGGGTTTAAAGCTCTGCTCTGTGACTGCCTGGCTGTGTTACCTTAAGCAAGTCCAGTTCCCTCTCTGAACCTTGGGCTCCTCATCAATTAAATAACTATAATCCTCGATGACTTCTGTGAAGACGAATGAGGAGACCTGTAAGATGGGCCTTGTGTTGGGCTCACCCATAATGAAAAGAGGCTCCCATTACTATTCTTATTGACACTGGGAGTTGGGGGCTCTGGAGAGACTGTGGAGCCCCAGAGATAGGAATGTGAGGCCTGCCTGCAGGAGTGGCCATGAATGAGGAGAGAGTCTGAGCTGACACCTGAAACCAGGCCCCAGACCCCAGGGACCCAGGGCAGAGGGCTTTCTGGCAGATCCCCTAGTTAGGGTCTCCCCTTTGAGGCTTTGCATTTCCAGAATCTGAACTCTGACACACACCCAAGTTTCGTTCATGTTCTTTGTTATCTGTCATGGTCCACTTGGTCCTGACCCAGGGCGACCCTGGACCTTGATTCTGTTCTCGACCTCCAGGCTACCCACTGGAGCTTCATGGTGGAAATACAACCCAATCTCCTGAGTTTCAGACAGACACTTTAATCTGTAGCATCAACCTTTTTGTTGTCAAATCACCAGCACTACACACTGAGAGAATTATGGCTAGAACTAATGACAACAGCCTTCACATACACTGACAAAGTGCTGAAACAGCCCATGACAATTTCCGGCCAGCATTTTTTTAACCTAAGTTTAATGAGTTTCATCTCTCCTCTTCCCTCCCTTCCTCTTTCTCCTCTGACCCTCTCCCTTCCTGTCTTCTCCCCTAACCTGCTGTCCTGGCAGCAGTAGCTAAGGAACCACACAGAGGAACAGAAGGCAGGACGGTCTACATTTACCTGTTACTTCACCAATTCACTTCTAACTTAAAAAAAAATGGTTTCTGGCAACAAATTCTGATTGACACCTTAGTACTGTGAGCAGTTAAACTACAGCAAAGCCAGCGAGGGGCTCCTCTGTGAGTGCAAAGCATAGCTTTGGAGTCTAACCTGCTTGGGTTCAAATTCCAGAAGCCCAGCCCTTATTTGCTGTGCGACCTTATTTAATTCCTATGTGAAATGGGGCTCCTGAAGCTGTCCTTACTGTGTTTTAAGAAAGTGCTGGCCCTGGCCTGGGCACTGATTCTGGTGTGAGAGGAGGCCTCCCTCCCTCCACCGTGCCAGGTTAATGAAAACACTGAGGCATGTTTTGGAAGTGGGAAGTGCAGGATGGGACCGGAGTCAGGAGCCCAGAAGAGCAGGGCAGCAGGCAGGCTGACCTTCGGAGACTAAGGGTGAAGAGCAAGAGACTCAGGGGCACAACAAGCCCTAGGTTCAAATCCTGGCTCCATCACCAACTCATCCGGTAAAGGTGGACAATTTTATAACTCTTTAAGCCTCAGTTTTCACATCTGAAAACGGGATAACGAAAGTAGGACTCTCACTTGCTGTGAGGAGTAAGAGGCATATCGTGTTAAAGCATTTGGCCCAGAGCAAGGCAAGCCCTCTACAGACAGCGATTGTGAGACAGACGCCCCCCCGCCTGCTGCTATTATCTTGGCGTTCGATTTCCATCAGTGAAATCAGAGTTGTGCCAGAGGCCTCTAGGCTCTCTCCCCAACTCTAGGATCAGTGCTTCTAGGAAACTGGTTAAGGACAAGGTGAACAAAAAAGGTGTAGCCAGTGGCCGGGCTCATCTGTCGTGCTCAGGTTGTAGCCCCTAAAGTGCTTAACAGAGGTGCCAGGCGCAGTGCCCACTTTCAGCAATGAGCCCGAGGCCCGCAATGCGCCAGGCTGGCGGGGGAGGGACCCTGCGCGCTGCGGCCGAAGGGCACAAGTGCCCAGGCTTCAGCGTCCCTGCCTGGTGGCAGTCCTGGGTCGGAGGGGATGCTCCATGGACGCCCAAGCACTCTCCTGCTCGTTCATCACTCACCGTCCAGTCATCGCGCAGTCCAGAAGCCACTGCATGTGTCTTGTCCTCGCTTGCACCGGAGCTGCACCCGCAGCGCCTGCTGACCCCAGGCTTCAGCTGCTCGGGGCCAGGCCCGCCCCTCGCCCGGCCCCTCGCCCCTCGCCCCGCCCCGCTCCCCGCCTCTCGCCCAGCACGACCAAAGGTGCCGCCCGGGTCTCTCCGTCCCGCCCCGAGCACGCCCCTCACTCGGCACCGGCCAATGGCACCGCCCCGTCCGCCCCGCTCTGGGAACGCCGGTAGGGTCCGGGTGCAGGGCGGTGCCCTAGGGGCGGCGGGGAAGATTTGGGGCCTGCGACCTGCCAGGTGTCCCCAGGCCATTGTTCAGCTCGCCGCGCGCTCCCGAGTTCCCGAGGGCGCCCCGGGACGCGCGGAGAAAGCAGCCCGACTCAGCCCCGAGAGGTTCGGTGTGCGGGCAGCGGCCAGGGACTTTGCGGGGTAGCGCGGACTCCTGGACTTCCAACAAGGGCCGCTGCGCAGGCGCTGCAATCACTGCAGGAACTTGTCTGCATGCCTGGTGGGGCTTGGAGTCTGGGGAGGCTTATCAGTAAAGCCCAGAGCATTTGCTATTTATTGCTCAAGGGGCACCTTTGTACAGTCTGGCCGTTTGCTTGGCATGGCCTCTTAGAACTCCTTATCGTTTAAGAAATCCGATCTGGTGAATAAGAAGTTAGTCTTTCTCTCCCAGTCACTGCCTCCTGGACGAATATTTGCCAGCACGGAGGCAGAGAGGACAGAAAACCACAAGCCATTTGGGGAACTGGGAACAGTTCAGTGTTTCTGGGGTGTGGGGGTGTCAAGGCGGGGGATGGGGTTGATGGAAAACATTTGCAATTTCTGCTTTACCTCACGATTCCCAGCTCTGACCTCTGGACCTGTTCTCTCCCACCCCTAACATAAATCATTTTAGTTTCATTCAGTGTGCGTTTCCTAATATTTTTAGGGTCTCATGGCCATTTTAGAATCTGATATGGATCTTCTAGAAAGTGCAGGTGGCCATATGCACCAAAATCAGCCTGGGATTTGAGTCTCATGGGTCCCTGAACTTCGACTTAGAGGGGCTGTGCTAATGCTTGTATGGCTGCTGTATGACTTATGTTGCAACCCCCACCTGCAAAAAGTGACAGGACTGAAGATACCCAGTCCAGGGGCCCTCCCGTTTCTGCGTTTGCTTGAATTTTTGGAGAATGGCCCATCTTTTGACAGCTCTGAGGCTCCCTGTGGTTGGTGACTTGTCATGATACATTTGCTCTTCCACAGCCCTCATCAAAGCTGAGACAAATAATTGGGTGCTTCCAAAGGTTTTTTAAAAGTGGGTAAAATTCAATATAACTGTCAACCTCTGAGCATGAGATCCTAAGAATTTAATCACTCCTGATAGGAGAAATAAACATAGCACCAGGGTGACATAACAGTTTCCCTGGGCTCTCCGGAACTCGAGTGTGAATCATTCTCTCTGACCTAATTAATGCTGTTCACAGGGCCATGACTGGCTCTGAGTGAGGACTGGGTTTGGGACAGCAACCCCATGTGTCCTGTGCACCCATTGCGGGCTCAGACACTATGCTAGTGCTTTACATTGGGGATCCCATGCAATTCCCCCAGCACTCCTGGGCAGTTGGTGTTACTGCTTGCATTTTTTAAAATTTCCATTTTTATTTTAAATTTAGGGGATACATGTGCAGGTTTGTTACAATTGTACATTGTGTGGTACTGAGGTTTGGGATTGATCCTGTCACCCAGATGGTGAGCATAGTACCCAATAGGAAGTTTTTCACCCCTCGCCCCGCTGTCTCCCTCCCACTTTTGAAGTCCCCAGTGTCTATTGTTTTTATCTTTATGTCTAGGTGAACCCGATATTTAGCTCTTTTGCTTGTAAGTGAGAACATGTGGTGTTTGCTTTTCTATTTCTGCATTAGTTCGCTTAGGATAATGGCATCCAGCCGCATCCATCCTGCTGCAAAGGACACGATTTTATTCTCTTTTATGGCTGTGAGTGCTTGCATTTTACATCAGACACAGGTGTCCATTGTCAGCATCCTCCCCTCAGAAGGGGAGGGTCCATTGTCAGACCCCTCAGAAGGAGGGGTCACCTTTTCTTTCAGGGTTCAGTAGAACTGGGTGTGGTCTCCAGCTCACTTATGGTGGAGGCTGCAGATACTGTTGCTTGCCAGCCAATGTCCATTTCCTTCTTTGGAAAAAAGAAAGAGAGATAGGAAAGAAGGAAAAGGACAAAAAGGAAGGAAGGAAGGAAGAAAGGGAAAGAGGGAGGGAGGAAGGAAGGAAGGACGGAAGGAAGGAAGGAAAGAAGGAAAGGAGGGAAGGAAGGAAGGAAAGGAGGGAAGGAAGGAGGGAGGGAGGAAAGAGGGAAGGGGGAAGAGAGGAAAGAGAGAGGGAGGGAGGGAAGGAAAGGAGAGAGAAATACCCACTTGTCTGTAGCAGCAACATGCCAGCCCCTAGTTATGGCTCATGCTCACTTGTATTTTTCATACTCTACTTACAACCCAATAGTGGGTCATGAAATTAATTTAGTTGATGATGTGACTAGTACTTCAAAAATGCAAGGGAAAATACCAGTGTACAGCACAAATAGTAAATATAAGTTGTGTTTTGTGGAACTTTTTGTTTGCATTGTTTATGTTTCAGTTATGTGTGCTTCTTACTGTGGGTTACAGTTAAAAAAAACAAAACAGCTGTCTAAGTCTTGACAATCCTTTTCATAGCTTTTTTTCAGTGAAGCTAGAAGTGGCCATATGACCTACTTCTGGACGCAGAGACGGGGGAAGGTGTCCTGGGGGAGGAGAGATCTGAGGGATGGTGAAGATAACTTTTGCTTTTCTGGTAGAAAGAACAGATGTCTCTCCTGCCTGCCTGTCTCAAATGAGGACATGATGTGTAATGTCTGGAGCATTGGCAGCCATGTTGAGATCATAAAGCAACATGTCTGCATGCTGAGGCTGGCAGAGCATAAAGATCAAAGGTGTCTGGATCCTTCTTAACATCATGGAGCTTCTGCACCAACCCTGCACTGCCTACTCCAGACTCCCTACCATGGAGAAAAATTAGCCCCTATTTCTTCAAGGCAGAGGTTGGTAAACCTTTTCTGTACAGGGCTGGATAGTAAATATTTTAGGCTTTGTGGGCTAAATGGTCCGTGTCACAACTACTCACCACTACTGGGGTAGTTTGAAAGTAGCCATATACAATATGTAAACCAAAGGACGTGGTTGTGGTTCTCATAAAACTATTTTAAAAAATGGATGGCAGGGCTATAGTGTGCCAACCCCTTCCCTAGATGATCTTGTCCCCTAATTGTCTCTCTGACCTCATCTCCTCCTACTGCCTCTCCTTCTCCCTGCTCTGATCACACTGTTTCTCCCACACACCCAGCCTGTTCCTGTCAGGGTCATTCCTTCCCTTGGAGGGCTCTTTCCCCAGATGTCCACAGCGCTCCCTCCTTCCCCTGCTTCAGGTCTTTAATCACAAATCACCTCCTTTTTAAGGTCGTCCCTGGGCCCTCTGTAAAATGCCCGTCCCTGACCCACGCATACCACTCTGGCATGCTGTATATTCCAGTCTTTATCATGAGCTCCTAGAGGAAGAGACACTATGTTTCCTTAAAAACTGATTCTGTCTGGATTGTCACAGTGTTTAATCAATATCTGATGTATGATTGATTTTTTTTTTTCTTTTTGCCAGATTCAGGTAAGGAAACAGACTCAGGGAGGCTGAGTTCCCCCTCCAAATGACATGTGCAGATAGTGGTAGAGTCCAGGTTTGTGCCTGATGGCCCACTGTGGTGGTGTCTGTACCACCCAGGAGTGAGGGAAAAACAACATCTACCTCTAATGGAACACACTGGGTCTCAGGGGAGCCAAGGCCACACAGAAGTTCCTGCAAGACTCCTTGCTCCAGGGCGCCGCCCCAGTAAAGGAGGCCTTTGGGAGTCCATTAAGTGAGCAGGGCATCCTGTTCATCTTGGGCAATTGCATTCTTTGTGGCCTTCCTACCTCAGAAAGACTTAGGAAATGCTGTTATTCTGCAAACAGTTTGGACTGACTTATAAGATTCGTAAAAAGACAAATGGAAACACTCATGAGCCAATGATTTTATGAAAGAGCCGCAAAGGATAAATTTATGTTTAATTCGCAAGTAGGGAAGCTCATAAGAGCCTAAGAGCTTGATAAAGGCGACTGGGCCCATCTGTCAGGCAGGCTGCTCTGTGTGGTTTTGGCTTGAGGCATCTTGGCACCAGGGCACAGCATCCAAAAGACCGAAAAATTACCTTCTTCCCTTTGGTGCTCCCAGGGGGAAATGCCTGGGTACAATCACATGTTGTTGAGATGTAATTTAGATTTTTGAGTCCTGAAAAATAGGTTTATATATCTTGATGTAAATGATATTAATAATGAGAACCATTTTCAAGCCATTCTCTTAAGACAGTAAGTGGGATTTTGAATTAATTTCTGATCGATCTGATTGATTCCTTAAGGCCTCTTATGGATGGCTTCATGTGATTTTTTCCCCCTTCATTGTATCCAATATTAAATTAAAAACAAATGACTTTTATTTCTCTTTCTTTCTTTCTTTTTCTTTCTTTCTCCTCTCTCTCTCCCTTCCTCCCCCTTCTTTCCTTCCTTCCTTTCTTTCTCTCTCTCTCTCCTTCCTTCCTCTTTCCCTCCCTCCCTCCCTGCTTGCTTGCCTTCCTTCCATCCCCCTCCTTCCTTCCTTCCTTCCTTCTTCCCTCCCTCCCTCCCTCTCCCTTCCTTCCTTCCTTTCTTTCTCTCTCTCTTTCTTTCTTTCTCTCTCTCTGTCTCTCTTTCTTTCTTTCTTTCTTTCTTTCTTTCTTTCTTTCTTTCTTTCTTTCTTTCTCTCTGTCTCTCTCTCTCTTCTTCTTTTTTGGCAAGTCTTGTTTGCTCTGTCCCCTAGGCTGGAGTGCAGTGACAATCACAGCTCACTGCAACCTTGACCTCCTATGCTCCAGCGATCCTCCCACCTCAGCCTCTTGAGTAGCTGGAACTATAGCCATGGGTCACCACACCTAGCTAATTTCTAAATTTTTTTGTAGAGACAGGGTCTCTCTATGTTGCCCAGCTGGTCTCTAACTCCTGGACTCAAACGATCCTCCTGCCTCGGCCTCCCAAAGTGCTGGGAATTCAGGCGTGAGCCACGATGCCCTGCCACAAATGACCTTTTCAAGCAATTTTTCAAAAAGTCTGTGTGATTCCAAATGTGTATTCTTTAGAAAACAGTTGATGATTGTGCATGCTTGGCAGGAAGAGACCACGTACAGAACGTTTCTTGCTCTGTTTTCTCTGGTGAAATCCTCGAGCAATGAGGTCATCCCATTGCATGATCTTAACGTACAGAAGACTTTGTATTTACCATCAATTTTCAGGTGAATTCTCAAAAAATCTGCATACCACTTATCTTTCCTTTCTATGTGAAATAGTTTTCATTAACTCCATTTGTTAGCATATAAATAATAACTTTAGGTTAATGTATTTTACTCTTCAACCCATACCAGAGGCAGGCTAGAAATGATAATTTATTCTCCAAATGCACATAAAGTTTAATGATGTATGCTGCATAAGTGCCTTCTTGTTAAACACACACACAAGTGCACAGATTTTATGTATTATTTTTCCATTATGATTATGCTTTAGAAAAGCCTTTGCATGCCACCCTGCAGAACTAATAAGTGCCTGAGCACAGGGTTTCCTAGGATGGGGGGAGCTTGCTTTAAAAGATGGTATAGTTAAACATTGCTGCTGAAACTTGCTTTTGAGGAAGAAATAAGTACTTGGCTCAAGCACTTGGTCTCTACTTGGTCTCTGAGAAAGGGTAAGCTATCTAACACATGCCTACTCCAAACACATCTGTGAGGACAAGGATGGTCTGAAAGCCCACATGCAGAGAACATAACTAGGCCTGGTTTGTTGATAGCTTTTTCCCTTTGTCCTCACCTCCCTATCTTCCTGCTACTGGAAATTATCTATCTATCTATCTATCTATCTATCTATCTATCTATCTATCCATCCATCTATCTATCTAGATATAGATATAGATTTATCCAACAGAACAAAGGCTGGAAAGGGACATCTCTCCACTTTCCTAGGCTGCCCCTGCCTCCCCAGGACTGTGTCACCTCCCCACCCATCCACACTTCACCACCCTTCTACCTT
This sequence comes from Pan paniscus, assembly GCF_029289425.2. NCBI lineage: Eukaryota > Metazoa > Chordata > Mammalia > Primates > Hominidae > Pan > Pan paniscus. The sequence goes on along the minus strand of NC_073257.2, from coordinate 57,688,366 downwards.
TGCCTTGGGCTGTTCTCCTGTGGGGCACAGAGAGTGTGGGGCTCCTGGTAAGCTGATTATTATTAATGGGCGTTGTAACTGCTGTGAGTTGATAACATCTTAAAAATAAGACAAAAATAATTACCGTGATGCAAGACTCCTGAACAAACTGCATTTTCAATATAACTCTAATTTTAACATCAGAAAGCAGCTTTATGTTGGTCAATATTTTGATCATTTAACAAACAGCAGCACTGTAAAAGGAAAGTAGGCACAAAACAGTTCAGTGTAGGAGGGTTTACAGAAGGACGGCGCTTCTCAAAGGAGAATGTCTTAAAAATGGATTTTCCTCCACAAAGAGCCTGGTGTTGCAGCTTGGGCTCCAGAATTCCTATGAATGGTGAGATATAACTGAGATGCAAAGCTGTGAACTAGTAAGTGATCAGGACCTTCCCTCAAGCCAGGATGTGAAACAGCCAAAGGAAGTGGAGACCTCCCAGATGGAAAAGGAAAGGAACCTTGAGAGGGCACAGCACATATGCACAAACAAGGGCGATCTGTCCAGCTCCTGGACTGCACATTTTAAAACACACCATCCTCAGGGCATTCTGGGAAAACCCACCAGCCAGACAATGTGGCTGCTCCCATGTCCTGGAGGGAAGCTCTGTCCTGTCTATCTCTTTTAAGTATGCAGCTTCCAAGGAATGTAAAACATTCCCCAAGGGGGAAGGGCCAAACTGCCCCACAGCTAGCTAGACTTGACCTGTTAACCCTGTGTTTAAAGATGCTTCAGTTGAGTTGACCTCACCTCCCAGCCTGCCATCAAAGCCACCTCTGTTCAGCCTCCCGTTTGATGGGGGCTGCCCATGCCCAAGCTGCCTTCCCAGTCCTCCTAACTGTGAACTAAGGACTAGTGTTTAAGAAAGGATAGAGCCATGTAATTGCAAATTGTCTTAAGTTTTGTCTCATTTGGGGATCATCTCTGTCTTTTTACCTTGAAAATGAATGCTCTCAAAATAATGAATAAGCTGTCGACCTTACAACTAAGACAGAATTAGAATGATTAGTGTATTAATCAGGGTTATTCCAGAGAAACAGTATATATATTTTTATATATCTCCCATTGAGGTCAAGAAAGACATGGGTGTAGCTAGCTAGGTAGTTCACTATACAGCTAGATAGATAGATTATAAGGAATATTTGGCTCATGTAATTGTGGGCTGCCAAGTTCAAAATCTGCCGGGCTGACCCCAGCAGGCTAGAAATTCAGGTAAGTTGATGTTACAGTGTTGAGTCTGAAATCTGCAGGCCAGCAAGGTGGAAACTGAATCAGGGTTTCCATGTTGCAGTCTTGAGGCACAATCGCTTCTTTTTCAGGGCACTTCAATCTTTGCTCTTAAAGCCTTTAGTTGATTGGATGAAGCCCACCCACATTATAAAAGGAAGTCTTCATTACTCAAAGTCTGCTGATTTATATGTATGTGTCATCTGAAAAAATACCTTCACAGCAGCATCGAGACTGATGTTTGATCAGACACACAATAGGCTAACCAAGTGGACACCTAGAATTAACCATCACAACCAGTAAGCATGGAGAGTTTGACCCACAGCTCGTACTCATGTTTTATCAGGACAGACTCTGTAGCAGAGTGTGGCCTGATGCCAGGGCATTCCAAGGTTCCTTAGCATGTAATGGTGCCTCTTTTTCCTGGGATTTCATCTACCTGTGCAACCTGTGGCAATTTTTGAGAAATTTTTGCTACTCCATTGGTCTAATGAGTCGACCTTAGGGATTGGCAAACATTTTCTGTAAAGGGCCAGATAATGAATATTTTCCTATTTGCAGGCTGCACTATCTCTCTTGCAACTGCTCAAGCAAAAGCAACCATAGGCAATATGTAAGTGAATGAGTGTGGCTGTGTTCCAATAAAACATTATTTACAAAAATAAGCAGAGGGCCTGATTTGGGCCATAGGTGAAGAAGAGTTTATATGGTATCTCCCTTTGGCAGGGATATTTTCTCCCTGCCAAACATGGTGAAGGGGATGGATAAGTGACACTCTGGGCTGGGATGCTTTTAGTTGTGAGGAGTAAAAAAACCCAAACAATGGGGATTTTATGACCTCACATAATAAAAATCCCCAGCAATGGGTAGCTCCAGACTTGGTTTATTCAGTGTCTCAAAGTCATCTTGAAGGACCCAAGTTCTTTCTTTCTTTGCTCATTGCCATCTTCAGCATATTGGTTTAATTCTCCTTGATATTTGCAAATGATTTCTGTGCTTTCCCTCAGACATGCCGACATTCAGGGGAAGAAGAGGAAGAGTGTTCCAATGAGGCTCCGTTTATTTTTTTATTTTTTGAGACAGGGTCTCACTCTGTTTCCCAGGCTGGAGTGAGTGGCACGATCACAACTCACTGCAGCCTTGACCTCCCAGGATCAGGTGATCCTCCCACCTCAGCCTCCTAAGTAGTTAGGATCACAGGTACACGCCACCACACCTGACTAATTTTTTGTAGAAATGGGGTCTCACTTTGTTGTCCAGGCTGGTCTCAAACTCCTGGGCTCAGGCAATCCTCCCGTCTTGGCCTCCCAAAGTGCTGGATTTACAGGTGTGAGCCATGGCGCCCCACCTTGGGATCCTTTTAGTACTGAGGGAAGGAAACCTTTCCCAGAAGCTTCCCAGTCACCTTCCCTTTCTTCCCATTGGCCACGACTAGGGTGCAGGCACCTTGGGGAGGGTGGACCACTGTGACTGACCCAGTGCAGGACATGGCTGGCCAAGGGGAGGAAGGTACATGAGCCAGGACAATTCAAGCTCCATCAGAAAACGGGGTCAATAGTATCCCCTGGGAGAAGCCGTGCAATGCCTGCCACAACCCTGCAGAGTCCCAGCAGCCGAGGGGATCTATTCCAGGGGCGAGATCACGGCCTGCAATGTGTGAGCTGGGTCTCAAGAGGGAGAGAGGGAACAGGCTGGAGAGATGGAAGTCTGGGAGAGCAGCTCCTCGGGAGAGCACCATGCATGAGGAGTGAGGCTTGGGGCAGCTGGGAGAGGACCTAGAGATGGGGAGAGAGAGAGGGAGTGTGGCCAGGAGCACAGGGGGCCACTCAGGCCAGAGAAATGGGAACTGAAAATGCTCTGGTGAAGGGGAGAGCAGCAGCTGGGCCTGAGACCAGAAAAGCTCCCATGGGCTGCTGGAGGCTTGGGGAGGTGGCAGTGAGCTCTGGGCTCAGGGCACAAGAGGCTTTTGGAGGCTGGGTGCTGGCTGGACTCTGTTTGCCAGCCTTCTCTGTAAGTCCCAGGCATTAGAGCACAGCAAGCAGGAATAACAGGAGCCCTGGGCCCTTAGAAGGAAACTGAGGAGAAGCCTGGATGTCCATGCTGTGTTCCTGAGTTTTAAGGTGACATTTTCTTGGCCACTTTTTATCTGCATGGTGTTGGGGAGACCCTGCTGAGGCTAGGGTTCTTGTTCTGGTCTTGGAGGTGGCAGGGCTGGGGCCTGGTGGGAGAGCTTGGCACAGCTCCCAGGCTCTGCTGGGGCCCAGCTCCGCTCAGGAATTATCAGTCACTCAGAGAAAACTCAAAGGGCACTAGGCCTCCAGCAGTCAGCAGCAGTCACAACCAAAGTGGGGAGTGGCTCCATTTGCCTTCTCCACCTGAGCTAGTGCTCCCCTTTCTCATGCTTCCTTTATCCCCCACATCGATGAGCCACTTTTTCCTCCTCTTCTTCTGCACTGCCACACCCCACCCCGAACACTTAGCATCCCAGGTGACTTAGCTGGAGGGAACCTGCTTTGGACTGAATTGTATTCCCCTAAATTTATATGTAGAAGCTCTAATCCCCAGTGTGATGGCATTAGGAGGTAGGGCCTTTGCAGGGTGATTGGATCATTTGCATGGAACCCTCTTGCATAGGATTAGTGCTTCTGTAGGCAGAGACATAATAGAGATGACTTCTTTCCTCCACGTGAGACTATAGCAAACAGGCAACTCTCTGTGACCCAGGAAGCCAGCCCTCCCTAGAACCTGACCATGCTGGCACCCTGATCTTGGACTTCTAGCCTCCCCTCCAGAACTTCGAGGAATAAATGTTTGTTGTTTGAGCCACCCAGTGTATGGTATTTGTTATGGCAGCCCAAACTGAGTGAAACAGAACCTTAGGGGTTACCTGGTCAAAATCCCCCTTGTTCAGATGATGAGAGGAGAGAGGCCCAGGCCATCAGGCAGGTGAGGTCTGTGGCCAGCCTCAGACTTTAGTTTCCTGATGGCATTAAGAATCTCTGCTCTGAGCCTGGAATGAATACAGGCTCTACCTGTTTTTAGCTGTGTGCAAATTACCACGCACTATGGTTTCCCATCTATAGAATGGGGCTGTAAGGGACCTGGCCTCACAGGCTCTGGGGATTGGAGGAGATGGAGCAGGCAAAGCACTGAATCCACTGAGGTCTCAGTGCTCTCAGTGATTATCATCATTGTTGTTGATACGCCTGCTTGCCTTATATTCTTTTTACTGCACAAATGCCTTGTTACGTACGGAAAATAAATCCACTTGCTTCAGACTCTGATGGACTTGGCCATGCTTCCTTTGTCCCAAGATAGACAATGATGTGCATGATAAGATTCTAGCTCTGCTTCCGAAGCTCAACTCAAATCTACCTTCCCAGACTTCCCTCTGCCTGACTTCCTCTCTCATAGCATACTGTTTGTGATTTTACTGTAGTGCCATGTCTGCCTCATGTCAGTCACACATTTGGCTTGTCTAGAGAGCACACAGCATGCCAGACTCACTCCTTCAGCCCAGCACCTTGTGTGATGCCTGGTCCACACAGTAGGTGCTTAGTAAATGTTTGCTGAGTTAAACTGACTTTTGCCCTTAGCAACCTATTCTCTAAGTTTATGCTGGTGCTGTTGGTTTAAAAGAAAGGAACATGTTTCAATGTGGAAAGAGGAACTCAAGACTTGGGGCCTGCAAATACCTCATCCAGTTTCCTGGAAGCTGGAAACTGAAGCTATAGTGGGCTGGTGGCATCCTCACCCCTGGTGGAGCGTGTGCAGCCTCAGGTAGAAGCACCTATTTAGGGACAAATGAATAATCAAAGGCATGGCCCATTTGCTTTACTCTTTATCTGCTCTTTAAAGGGAAATTTGATTTGAAACTCACAGAGTCTTCCATATCAATGAGGTGGTAAACATCTGCTTGGATGGGCTCTTGCTCCTGCCCCAGTTATTCCCAGTACAACCTTCTGTGGTTCTGATGCTCCCTACTTCCTCCAGATCCCTGTCCTGAGACTATGCAAGCTTTCCAGAAGCTCATACTGTAAAAAGAATTGCACAGCATATGTTTAGACTCAGTGCTGGATTTTCCTTGGGCTTGCTCTTAAGTTTGGGCAAATGCCCCCTGGTAATGTGCACAGCTGGGCATCCCTGAGGCTTGGAGCTGGCAGGACCTTTTGGGATGGCCTTATCCCTTGGGTTTCATGTGGGGAATGACCCAAGACTCCAAATCCCAGCAGAGTCAAGTAGGACCATACTCCTGGACTCCTGACTTCCTGGATGCTGCTATTCTTTCTATGCAGCTGTCTCACCCTTGTCATAATGGGAAACTCAGGGCATAACATTCCACTTAACTGCAACTTGGCTTCTCGAAATACCTCTTCTCTTCTGTGCAAAGATCATGACTCGGTTCTTCCTTCTTCTGTGGACCATAACAAGCCATTCAGCCAGTCAAGCAAGTCCCATGGGAAATCCCCATTTTGGCCAACAGAGACAGTTCCTCTTTATCTCCCAAGAACACTACCCTTTTGCTCCCCTTTCCAGGTAGTCAAACAGCTGACTGTTCATCAGCAGGCTAGCAGCTGAGCCCGGGGCTTTGAGGGACAGATGACAGCTGGATGGCTGACCAGCTTGCAGAGAAAGCTTGAAATCTTGGGCACACAGGGAATGGAGCAAGAGATTTTCCCATTTGGATATACCAAAGGATAAGTTCTCTTTGAGAGATTGGTGAGGAGTGAGATGGGGTAGAATTCCAGGAAAAGGGAATGAAGTTTGTTTCTCAGGCAAACATGCCATCAGCAAGGTATGGGCTCTAGGCTGAGCTGACAGCAGCAGACAGGGCTTGATGAGCGTGACTTCCAGCCTGCAGAGAGAGCTGCGTTCCTGCAAGAAGGGAGCAAATGGCCCCAGAGCAGCTGTAGGCACCAATGTCCCAGGAAAGAAGCATTCCGGGGCCAGGAAGATCCTGCCAATACTTCACTTATATCATAATATTTAATTCTTAGCCATTTGTGGATGTCAGTACATTATTATTGCTTTTTTTCTGTTTTTTTTTTTTTCTTTTTGTATTATTATACTTTAAGTTCTAGGGTACATGTGCACAACGTGCAGGTTTGTTACATATGTATACATGTGCCATGTTGGTATGCTGCACCCATTACCTCATCATTTACATTAGGTATATCTCCTAATGCTTTGCCTCCCCCCGTCCCCCCACCCCACAATAGGCCCTGGTGTGTGATGTTCCCCTTCCTGTGTCCAAGTGTTCTCATTGTTCAATTCTACAGAATGGGAGAAAATTTTTGCAATCTACTCATCTGACAAAGGGCTAATATCCAGAATCCATTATTGCTTCTTTACAAATGGAGAAACAGGCTCAGAGGAGTTCCACTAGCTGGCCACACAGCTGGTGAAGGGCAGATATAGGGCTCAAGCCTAGGTCTTGTGTACTTGATGGTCAAAGTTCTCATCAGTGCACTCCATTTCCTCATGGTTATGGTAAAAAAGTAAAAATTAGGAGCAGTACTTTAGGACTCAGTAGCTCAGATGCCCCATTTTATAGCAAAACAACTATTTTACTGGAGAAAATGACAAATATTAATTCATTTAAATCTCTGGAAATTGTCCTAAGGGCACACAGCAAATGGAGAAACATTCATTTAATAAAATCTACTACATTTTGGTAAAAACAGTGAGGGAGGGTCCATGGCATTTGAACCATGACCCACTCCCCTACCCTCTCTCAGCTCTGCCTTATGGAAACTCTGCTCTAGGGTCTTTACTCTGGGCAGGTGTGGTCAAGAACACAGGGGCTTCCTCTCCCTGTAGCCCTCAGTCTAGGCTATAATTTCACTCCAGGAGGGGCAAGATGCTGGTGTGTCTCATCCCACTTGGCCCTGTGTTGCAGAAGCTCTATTCTAGGGAGGCATGGCCAAGATAACTTAGGTTTACTTTCTCTTCTGAGCACCGAGTCATTTAGCAGAAGCTCTATTACAGGAGCAACAGACTGAGAATACTGGAGCCTTGATTACTCACCCTAACTCACTCCTAGGGCAGAGGTTTCACACTGAAAGGGGCAAGCTGAGAATACCCGGGGCCACTTCCCCTAGAACCTACTTGTAGAGCAGAGGTTCCCCTAGTACCTACTTGTAGAGCAGAGGTGCCTCTTCAGGGAAGCAGGTAGTTCCCACTCCCAGCTCCTGTGCAGTGCTGCAGACATTCTACCCAGGGAGAAAGCAGACAGTAAGAATGAAGAGCTTATAGCTCTGCCTGAGAGGAAGGATTTTGTTCAGGACAGGATGTGGATAATTCTGTGCAACATACTGTTATTGAAAACAATGAATAGCTTGGGGAGAGCAATTAAAAGTGCTCGTAACTCCGTGAAACTGGTAGCAAAAAACAAAAGGGCAGGACACCCAGAAATTTAACAAATAACTGGGAAAAGAGACAGCCAAGATCCCAAGAGCCCTCTTGGCATCACAGTCAATTCTGGGAATTGGGAAGCCTGGGCAAATACTAGGCTGTACCCACTCAGGAGCAATCAGAGCAGAATGTGGAGCAACTTGAAAACACTCCCCAATTTACACACAAATCCATCAAAAAAAAAAAGTATAGATGCCTCACTGGCACAAGGGGCTTAAGCACATGCTCTGACCAAACCCTAGACTGGGGCAACTCCTAGAAAGCTAGGCCAAAAAAATAAAATCACATACATCTCAGGCAGTCTAGATCACAGTTTTGTAGGCTCAAGATTGTGCCCTCTTAGAAGTGATCAGAGAAGAAACATCCAAGCTACTGGTCCCTAGATGAATGTAGGAATAAATGTAACCTCTTTGAATTTTGGTAGAGGCCTCCAAGCCTTATGCCCCTAGTTAGATACTTACTTAAGAGGTAAGTGTCTTACTGGTTAAGGGGTCTTAACCACAACTTTTGACCAGTAAATGGCTTATGCTGACCCAGGAGAAATTCTGAGGTAACTAGTCTAAAAGATAAGGACAGGGAGCAGGGACATCAGAAGCCGAACACTGGGGAAAAAGTGACTGACTTCATAGAATTAGCCCATACCAGTCAATAAAGAAACAAATGAATAAACAAACAATAACAAGAGACCAGGTGAAAAAGGAGGGAGAATCAGTATCCAGAATTGATACCAATTATGTTCTAAAATGTTTAAATGAGAGAGTGTGATCCACAGGGAAAATTGCAAGCAATAGACACAACTTTTGAGGGGACCCAGATGTTGAACTTAGCTGATAAAGACATCAAAGCAGCTGTTATAAATATGTTCAAAGAACTAAAGGAAACTACATTTAAAGAATGAAATAAAAGTATGATTATATCTTATGAAATAAAAGAGATATAAATTATTTTTAAAACAGACCAAATGGAAATTCTAGATTTGAAAATTACAGTAAATGAAATTAAAACTTCTCAACAGTAGATTTGAGATAGCAGATGAAAGAATTAGCAAACTTGAAGATAAGTTGACAGAGATTATGCAACCTCAATGACAGGAAAAAGAATGAAGAAAAAGGAACACAGCATCAAACTAATGTGGGACACTATTAAGCATACCAACATATCCATAATGGAAGTATTAGAAGGAGAGGAGAGAAAAAAGGAGAAGAATAAATATTCTAAGAAATAATGGTTGAAAAATTCCCAAGTCAGATGAAAAACATTAATATGAACATCAAAGAAACTCAATTAATTTCAAGAATAAATGCAGAGACCTACATCAGACACATTTTCGTAAAAATGTTGAAAGACAAAGACAAAGAGAAAATCTTGAAAGCAGTAAGAGAAAAATGACTCAGCACACATAAGGGGACCCCAGTGAGAATAACAGCTGACTTTTCATCAAAAACAATGGAGACCAGAAGGCAGTGTGAAGACAATCAAAGTGCTGAAAGTAAAAACAAAAACAGAAACTGTTGACCAAGAATAGTATATCTAGCAAAACTCTTTCAGAAACAAAGGTGAAATAAAGATATTCCCAGGCAAACAAAACTTGAAAGAGTTTGTTGCTATCAGACATATCCACCTAATAAGAAATACTAAAGAAAGCTCTTCAGGCAATGACAATAGCAGCACAAAGGAGACAGGTGGAAGCAAAACTACATTGCAGAAATGAAATGAAACCAGATGGTAACTTGAACTCAAAGAAGGATATGAAGAGAACTAGAAATGGTAAATAAAAAGGTTAATATAAGAAGTGAAAAATATATACCCCTTTCTTCTTTCAGCTTCTTTATAAGACTTGATTGTAAAAAGTAATAATGACAACAATGTGTTACCGGGTTTGTAATATTTATGGATCTAATATATATTAGTAGTACTATAGAAAATTGGGGACAGAATGGAGCTATACAGGAGTAAGGTTTTTATATTTCAATGGAATTAAGTTAATATAAATCTAAAGTAGATTTTGATATGTTAAGACGTGTTGTAATCACTAGAGCAATCTCCAAGAAAATAACTAAAAATATAATTTTAAAAATTATAAAAGGAACTAAATTTTTGCACTAGAAAATATTTATTTATACAAAAGAAGGCAGTAAAAGGGGAACATAGAAACAAAAAATATACAAGATATATAGAAAAGTAGAAGCAAAGTAGAGGAGAAAATCAAGAGAAGTTGGTGAATAGGTCACATATATAGCTAGACAGAATATATATATAAATATATGTATATAAAAATATATATAAAAAAATATAAATATATATAAATATATATAAATATATATCTAAATATATATAAATATATATAAATATATATCTAAATATATATAAATATATATAAATATATCTAAATATATCTAAATATATCTAAATATATCTAAATATATATAAATATATATAAATATATATATAAATATATATAAATATATATAAATATATAAATATATATAAAATATATATATAAATATATATAAATATATATAAATATATATATAAATATATATAAAATATATATATAAATATATATAAATATATATAAATATATATAAAATATATATATAAATATATATAAATATATATAAATATATATATAAATATATATAAAATATATATATAAATATATAAAAATATATATAAATATATATAAATATATATATAAATATATATAAATATATATATAAAAAATATATATATATATGTTCTAATGTTTGACAGCAGAGTAGGGTGACTATAATTAGCAGCGATGTATATTTCAATGTTGCTAGCAGAGAGGAATTGAAATGTTCCCAACATATAGAAATGATAAATACCTAAGGCGATGGATAACCCAAGTACACTGACTTGATGATTATACATTCTATGCATGTAACAAATACTCTCATGTATCCCATAAATATGTAAAATATTGTGTATCAATATAAAAAAGCAAAATGAGATATATAAATCCTATCATATCAATAACATAAAATGTAAATGAATTCAATGATCAGATCAAAAGGTGGTGGTTACTGTATTGGATAACAAAACAAGATTTAACTCTATGTTGTCTACAGGATACACACTTTCGTTTCAAAGACACAAACAGGTTGAAAGTAAAAGATGAAAACCTGATACACACTTTAGTTTCAAAAACACAAACAGGTTGAAAGTAAAAGATGAAAACTATTCCCTGGGCAAACAGCAATCATAAGAGATCTGGAGTAGCTACAGTAATATCAGACAAAATTGACTTTAAAACAAAAAAGTTACTAAAGATAAAGAGAGACATTCCATAATAATAAAAAGTCAGTGCGTAAGAAGATATAAAATTACTGGCTTACATGCATCTAACCTTAGAGCCTTGAACACATTAAGCAAAACCTAACAACTGAAGGGACAAACAGACACATTAGTAATAATAAAGACTTCAATGCCCCACTTTGAGTAATGAGTGGAATGAATCAGATGATCAACAAGGATAGAGAAGACTTGAACAACAATAAAAACCACTTAGACTTAACAGACCTCCACAAAGCACACCATCCAACAACAGAACACACATTCTACTTAAGATCATGTAGAATACCCTTCAAGTTAGACAGTATGGTAGGCCATAATACAAATCCAATGCATTTAAAGGAATTGAAATCATACCAAATGGGTTTGCCAACCACAATGGAATTGAGTTAGAATAGGTATAAATTAAATAACACACTCCTAAATAACCAACAGATCAAAAGAAGAAGTTACAAGGTAAACTAGAAAATACTTTGAGATGAATGAAAACAAAAACACAGCATTTACCAAAACATATGAAATGCAGTCACAGCAGTGCTCAGAAATTTATAGCTGTAAATGTCTATATTAACAAATACATGGCCAGACACGGTGGCTCACGCCTGTAATTCCAGCACTTTGGGAGGCCAAAGCAGGTGGATCACCACAGTCAGGAATTTAAGACCAGCCTGGCCAACATGGTGAAACCCTGTCTCTACTAATAATAAAAATTAGCTGGGCGTGGTGGCACACACCTGTAATCCCAGCTACTCAGGAGGCTGAGGCAGGAGAATTGCTTGAACCTGGGAGGCAGAGGTTGCTATGAACTGAGTTCGCGCCATTGCACTCTAGTCTGGGCAACAAGAGTGAAACTCCATCTCCAAAAAAAACCAAAACAAAAACCAAAACCAAACAAAACCCAAACATATTTCATACCAATAACCCTACTTTCCACCTCAAGAAACTAGAAAAATAAGAGTAAACTAAGTGCAAAGTAAGCAGAAGAAAGGAAAAAATAAATATTAGAAAAGAAATAATGAAATACAGACTGTAACAACAAAACAGAAAATCAATAAAAGCAAGTGGTTTCTTTGAAAATATTGAGAAAATGGATAAAATTTTAGCTAGATTGACCAAGAAAAAAGACAAGGCTTAAATTACTAAAATGGGGAATAAAAAGAGGGGGCATAATTATTGATTTTATGGAAATAAGAGAGATTACAAAGGACTACTATGCCAACAAATTAGATAACTTAGATAAAATGGACAAAACTCTAGGAAGACACAAACTATAGAAACCGATTCAAAGGTGAAATTTTCAAAAAATCTGAAGCTCTATATCAAGTGAAGAGTTTGAATTAGGCCAAGGCCCAAATGGCCTCACTGGTGAATTCTACCAAAATACAACAAAAAATCGATATCAGTCTCTCACAAACTCTCAAAAAATAGAAGGGGACACTTCTTGATTCTATGACAGCAGTATTGCCCTGATTCCAAAATAAGACAAAGACATCACAAGAATAGAAACTACAGATCAGTATTCCTTATATAGAGAAACACAAAAATCCTCAACAAAATATATCAACATATAAAATATAACCCAGCACCATGTAAAAGGATTACATACCATGAGCAAGTGGGATGCATTACATGAATACAAGGTTGATTAAATATCTGAAAGTTAATTAATGTAATGAACCTTATCAATAAAGGACAAAAACCACATAATCAATTCAATAGATGCAGAAAGACCATGCGAAAAATCTAGTACCATTTCATGATAAAAACACTCAACAAACTGGAAGTAGAAGGAAATGTCCTCAATCTGATACAGGGCATCTGTGAAAAATCCACCAGGAACATGGTACTCAGTGGTGAAAGACGAAATGCTTTCCCCAACCATCAGGAGCAAGACAAGAATGTTGGCTCTTGTTGCTTCTATTCAACATTGTACTAGATGTTCTAGCTAGAGAAATTAGGCAAGAAAAAGAAAGAAAAGGCTTCCAAATTGGAAGAAGTAAAACTTTCTATATTTGCAGATGACATGATATTGTATGTAGATAATAACAATGTATCCATTAAAAAAAGATTGTATAATCCTGCACGGTGGCTCACTCCTGTAATCCTGGCACTTTGGGAGGCTGAGGCAGGAGGGCTGCTTGAGTCCAGGAGTTTGAGATCAGCCTGGGTAACATAGTGAGACCCTGTCTCTATCAAAAGTAACAAATTAGGTGTGGTGGTGTGCACCTGTAGTCCCAGCTACTTTTGAGGCTAAGGTAGGAGGATTGTTTGAGCCTGGGAGCTCCAGGCAGTAGTGAGCCGTGATTGTGCCACTGCACTCAGCCTGGGCAACTGATAAAGACCCTGTCTCAAAAACAAAATACAAAACAAAAAGACTGTAACTAATAAATTTGTTTAGCAAGTTTGCAAAATGCAAAATCCATGTACAAAACCAATCATATTTCTACATTCTAGCATCTGAAAATGAAATTAAGAAAACAATCCCAATCACAAAAGCAAGGAAAAGAAGAAAACACTTAGGAATAATTTTAAGAAAAGAAGTGTGAGACTTGCACATTGGAAAATACAAAACGCTGAAAAAATTAAAGATCTAAATACCTGGAAAGACACCCCACATTCACGGATCAGAAGATTTAATATTGTTCAGGTGGAATGGAATACTCCCCAAATTTATCTACAGAGTCAGAGAAATCCCTATGAAAATCCCAGCTTTCTGTTTTGCAGAAGTTGGCAAGCTGATCCTAAAATTCATGTAGAAGTGCAAGGGACCCTGAATAGCCAAAACTATTTTGAAAAATAAGAACAAACTTGGAGGGGGCTCAGACTTCCTGGTTTCAAAACTTACCACAAAGCTACAGTAATACATGGTGTGGCAATGGCATCAGGATAGACATAGAGATCAACAGGCTGGAGTTGCAAGTTCAGAAATAAACCCTTTCATTTACAGTCTATTAATGTTTAACAAAGAGGTCGAGACAGTTCAAGTCAACAAATAGTGCTGTAACAATTGTATATTCACATGTAAAATAATTAAGTTAGATTCCATTTCATACCACGTACAACAATTATCTCAAAATTGATCATAGATCTAAATGTAAGAACTAAAACTATAAAAGTCTTAGAAGAAAATATAGAAATAAATCTTCATAACCTTTGGTTAGGCAATAGTTTCTCAGATTTGACCACAAAAGAATAAACAACAAAGAAAAAAAAATTGAATTTCACTGAAATTAAATTGTTTCTTCCTCAAAGGACACTATCAAGAAAGTAAAAAAGGCCGGCGCAGTGGCTCATGCCTGTAATCTCAGCACTTTGGGAGGTCGAAGGGGGTGGATCATTTGAAGTCAGGAGTTCAAGACCAGCCTGGCCAACATGGTGAAACCCCATCTCTACTAAAAACACAAAAATAACCAGGCAGTAGTGGCATGCACCTATAATCCCAGCTAATCAGGAGGATGAGGCAGGAGAATCACTTGAGCCTGGGAGGTGGAGGTTGCAGTGAGCTGAGATCGCACCACTGCACTCCAGTCTGGGTGACAGAGTGAGACCCTGTCTCAAAAAAAAAAAAAAAAAAAAAGAAATTAAAAAGACAACCTACAGAATGGATGAAAATATTTGCCAATCATATATCTGAAAGGGTATAGTATTCAGAGTACATTAAAAACTCTTACAACTCAAAATACAAAGACAAATAATAACCCAATTAAAAAACAGGCAAAGCATTTGAGTAGACACTTCTTAAAAAAGATATTCAAAGGCCAGTAATTACATGAAAGAAGCTCAACACCATTGGTCATTAGGGAACTACAAAGCCACAGTGCATGTATGACTATAATAAAAAAAGACAATGACAAATGTTGGCAAGGAGGTGGAGAAATCAGAACCCTCATACACTGCTGGTGGGAAAGTAAAATGGCGCAGCCCCTCTAGAAAACAGTTTGGCATTTCCTCAAGAAGTTAAACACAGTTACCATATGACTCAGCAATTCCACTCCTAGATTTATACCCAAGAGAAATGAAAGCAGATGTTCATGCAAAAACATGTACGAGAGTGTTCATAGCAGCGTTATTCTTTATAGGGACAAAGTGGGAACAACCCCAGTGTCCGTTAACAGACGAATGGATAAACAGAAGGTAGTATATCCATACAATGGAGTATTATTCAGCCATGAGAAGAAATAAAATAAAGATACATGCTACAACATGGATGAACCTCAGAAATATCATGCTAAGTGAACAAAGTCACAAAAAAACCAGTATTATATGATTCAATTTATACGACAGAAAGTAGATTAGTGGTTGCTTAGGGCAGGTGATGGGAGGTAGGGAGTGAGTGCGAATGGGTGCTAGGTTGTGTTTGCTTTGGGGGATGATGAAAATGTTGTGAATTTACATTGTGATGAACATAGTTTGAGAATCTACTAGAGGCCTGGCATGGTGGCTCACGCCTATAATCCCAGCACTTTGGGAGGCTGAGGCAGGTGGATCATGAAGTCAAGAGATCAAGGCCATCCTGGCCGAGATAGTGAAACCTGTCTCTACTAAAAATACAAAAATGGCTGGGCATGGTGGTGCGCGCCTGTAGTCCCAGCTACTCAGGAGGCTGAGGCAGGAGCATCGCTTGAACCCTGGGGGCAGAGGATGCAGTGAGCCAAGATCACACCACTGCACTCCAGCCTGGTGACAAAGCGAGACTCCATGTATTAAAAAAAAAAAAAATCTACTAGAAACTGTTTAGCTGTACACTTTTTTTTAATTTAAAATTTTTTTAAAGATTATTTTGAGACAGGGTCTCACTCAGTTGCCCAGGCTGGAGTGCAGTGGAATGATCTCAGCTCACTGGAGCCTTGACCTCCTGGGCTCAAACCATTCTTCCATCTTTGCCTCTTGAGTAGCTGGAACTATAGGTGCGTGCCACCATGCCTGGCTAATTTTTTGTACTTTTGGTAGGAACAGGGTTTTGCTATGTTGCCCAGGCTGGTCTCAAATTCCTGGGCTCAAGTGATCCACTCGCCTTGGACTCCCAAAGTGCTTGGATTACAGGCATGAGCCACTGTGCCTGGCCTAGCTGTACACTTTAAATTGGTGAATTTTATGTTATATGAAGTATATCTCAAAAAAGATATTTCAGAAAACTAACAACAAAAAACCACCTTAGGGCTGATGGGAGAGGGAGACAGAGGACCCACGGTGTGACCCCCAGGGTGCAGCTGTTAGGAAATGTGGGGTCCACTATGACTTTCCTCTGAGGTAGGCATTGGGGGCTGTACTCTCCCCAGGCTCTAGCCCTGGAACCTGGAGTGGAGACAGGAGCTCTTGGACTTGAACTGGCCTTGCCACAGACGCAAGTCAGGGTGGTGCTTCCTCAGTGCCCCCTCACGGCGAGTCCCCCATAGGGATAGGGATGTGGTGCAATCACAGTGACTTGTTTGTAGTTCTGAAAAGCACTTGCCCATGTCTTGTTGAGTTACTGCTGTGATTCCCGCTTAATAGGGGAACCTGAGCCAGAGATGCGAAGGGGCTTGAACAAGGTCAGACGTGTATAGGTGGAGGTCGAATGGTGCTCAGCCTGGGGCTCTTTCTTCTTCCTGTCACTCTGTTCTTCATATACAAAATGCTCCCCTCTCTGCTGAGGCAGGGAGGGGGATCATGGCAGGGCCAGTCCTAGTCTTTGCTTCTTGGCAAGGATGCAGATCATTACAACATCTGCTTTGCAGGGATCCTACTGGACAAGGATGTAGTCATAGAGGTCACAGGCTGAGAATCAATGGAGACATGTGGTGCTCATCTGCTTATGAGGAAGATGCCACTTTCTTGCTTGGTCCACTGATGGGTGAGAGTTCTGGCCTATTTAATGATCTCACTCCAGCTTTTTGTTTTTTGTTTTGTAGCCATAGGAGTGTTTGAGAACTTTACTAACCTAGGTAAGATCATAATAGTCCTGTAATGCTGCACACCAGCAGACACTCTCTTAACTGATGACAATCTCCAGGAAGCCTACGTGCCTCAGAATTCCATCGCATCATCACTGGAACTCCCAGCACACACTAAGACACCTCCAAAAGGGTGCTCCCAACACACATCTCTAAAACACACCCAAAACAACACTCCACACTTGGGTTTACTGAAGTGTTTATTAAACGGGATCTGACAGCTCTGCCATCACACTTTCTGGTTTGCTTCTTGCGACCTGGTCATCCAACTCTGCTGACTGTGGCTTCGAGGACAGAACTACTCTGATGCACAGGAACGTCAGAGGCTGGCCATGTCTGTGCCATGAGGGTGTCTGTGGCCATCGCATTCCCCTTCCACAGATGACAGGGGAAAGATGCCTGGCTTCTCTGCACTTAGGCTCTTTCTGTGCACAGGGGGCCTGCCTGAGACACCCGGCCCATCAGCCATGGGGCACGATCCTTGCCTACCACCTACCTATACCCATATCCCATGTTGTTCACTATTCCCTGACTGTAGACAGTCAGGTCCTGAGGTCCTGCCTTGATGGCAGCTGAAGAAGCAGCTCTGCAGCTCTCACCATCGAGGGCTTGCAGGAGTGTCTTGATTAGCCATTTGTCATTTGATTGGTGAGACCTGGGCTACTGCAGGAAGAGCTCTGCTTATCTGCTTATCAGGAACACCTGCTGCATTTAGGCCCCAAACTGATACTAGCTTCTGGTTGGCCATTATTTTCATACCTTTGTAAAATATCCTGTAGGGAACACTGAAACGTGTGCAAGCACAAACACAAGTTTCTCATTAGACCGTAGAGCGTGCACTCTAAGGCTTGTTCTACAGAGCTTTGCGTTAGCCTCCACAGGGACTGAGAAGCCACAGGACTCTTCCTCCTGACTGCTCCCTCACTGCAGTTGCCATGAAGAATGGTGTGTCTGCTCTTCCTGGCAACAGCCTCATGGACCCGACAACAATTTTTAGAAGTAAAGCCTATATTGCAAATCCTTTACAGATTTACAAATGAATATCTGATTCAGATGTCTTTGTTTCTTCTGGGTTAACTGTCACTTCCGTGGCCCCATGGCAGAGAACTTGCCTGCCTGCCCACTTCCTCCTATCCTCCCATTTTCCCTCCTCTTCTTCCCCCCTCACTTCCTTTCATTTTGAAGAAATTTATATTTATCACCTATTCTGCTACCAAGTGCCTAAACATGGCACTGCCACTTCTCTGTGCTGTGCCACCCCTGGGCAGCCTCTGTGGTCCTGCACACAGCAGACATTGCCTTCTGGGCCCTGGCATTCACTGCTTTCAGTTTGCATCATCAACCTGGAATCTTGGAAAGGCCATGTGGTAAGGAGGCTGGAAGTCCCCAGCCATGTTTCTGGAATGAGCTTTGCTCATCTGGCCTGGCTTTCCCACAGTGAGCACAGAGCGGCATTGTTTTCCTGAGCAGCTCAGCCCCAGCCCTAGAGCATGCAGAGAATGTGGCCCACAGCCCGGCTGCTCCCACCAGAGGCCTGCAGCCTCCCCTCCCGACCCTGAGCAGTCTTGGTTGGTCAAGACCCACAGCCACCTTCTCTGCCTTAGAGATGCTTAAGTTACTGACACTTCCCTGGGCCTGCAGAGATGGGTGGACCATAGGTTCCTCACTGAGTGTTGTGCCCTGGGTCAGGAGTAAGAAAAGCCCAGAGGCTTTTGCTGGGCAGACATCCTCTGTCGCTTCTGGGCTGAGTCAATGGCACCTGCAGCCTCGTGCGCAGTGGCAGTGATGGTCTTGTTGGGGAAGCATAAGTGTTTCCCCACCTGTGGCCAGGAGGAAGGAGCTTGTCCTGGCTTGAGGTGGTGTGAGCCTTGTTTGTGCCTCCCTCGAGGCCTCTGCAGAAATGCTGGCCAGTCACCCCTCCTGATGGCCTCAGGGGCCCAGCGAGCGTGGGGGTGTCTGGTTACCCCTTGAAAAGCTGACCAGAGAAGACCCTGAAACTCCAGGGAGGGCCATTGAGCTAGGTAGACCCCTCACTGAGCGTCCTCCAGGCTGGAGCAAGCGCTCAGAACAGGCCGGTGGCTGTAAGAGATGACAGGAAGAGCGGGGCCTGGGGAGGGGGAATGATGGGTGTTGTGTCAGAGGTGGTCTCCTCTGGCTCACTGTCCCCATCATCCAGACCTTCAGCGAGGGAGGGGACTATGCGGACCAAGTTGTCTTCAAAGTGCACCTGCTTCTTCTTGGCCAGGGAGTCGGCTGGCTCCAGGCTCAGCTCCATCAGGGTGTTGGGGGGCTGGAGGGCACTGGGCTTCTTGGTCCCCTTCAGGATACTCTTCATGTGGATGAAAAGGGAGCTGGGCCCCTCCTTGAGGGCCCCATGGAATGTGTAGGTTTGCTCTGTGTCCCCAGAGCCGGTGGTGCTCACAGCGCTGCTAGAGGGGTCTGTGTACTGCTCTGGGGAGGCCAGCACCTCGGGGGCAGCTTTCCTCTTCTTCCGCTTGCTCAGAAGGAAGTAGGCCAGGCCGGTGATGATGAGCATGGAGCCTGGAAAAGAGCCAGAGGTCAGGGCTCTAGAGGAGTCGCAGAAAAAATCCAGAGCCCTTGCAAGCATGTCGTGCAGCAGGGCTCCTGCAACCCGGTGCTGTGTGGCCATTCACAGGCCCCTGTGGCCCTGGCCCTCTTGCCTGGCTTGTCCTCACACCTCACATCAGATTTGGGGGTCCACTTGGAGGCTGGGTTGGGGATGCTAAATGGCAGGAAGGATGGAGGCTCTGCTTTTCAACGTGGTCTCCCTGGAGGGCTGTCTTCCCTGTATTGTAGATGGGTTCATAAGGAGGGGGCACAGTTTTCACAGATAGGGAGCAGAGAGGAGAAGGACACTAGCAGAAAAGGTCGTGGATGAAACTGAAGAGGTGGGAGCAAGAAATCCTGGGTTCTCTGACCAGAAACCAGCCGGCCAGTGGTATGCACCCAGTGAAGTGGAAGTAGGAGATGAGGCTGTGAAGATTTTCTGGGGTCCCACCCTGAAGTGCCTTTCAACCCAGGCTGAGGAGTTTGGACCTGAATGAGTAGGCACTGGGGAGATTCAGAAGGGTTTGGGCAGGGAAGTGGCCATGTCACACCCTTGGGAAGCTCAGACCACACATGGTCAGTGGGAGGAAAGGTGAGGTCCCCTTTGCGGTTCCACTTCTGGACGGCTCTGTGAAGGAAGGATGCACTTCTTGGGACATTCTTGCCATTTGATCAGCATGGAGTATGTCTGGCATTCCCATGATTCCTCATGTCCACCCTCTAGGTCAGAGAGGGCAGTGGGGTAGGTAAGGTCCCTGGAGCCACCACTGGAGCTAGACTTTGAGGGGCTCAGCTCCTCCTGCTCAGAGTCCACCTGTGCTGGGGCTGCATATCTCTACCCCTGTGCTCTTACCTGGGATGGTCACGTGCCAGACCAGGACCGGGTGGAGGAAGCAGGCCACCGACAGCAGCAGGTAGGCCAGGAACTTCTGGAAGCAGCCCAGCCAGTGGGCTTTCTCCCTTACTCTGTCTGCCAGGGACCCTGGTTGACACCTGGGGAGAGGGAGTCCAGGTTAGCATAATGTGTCCCAGGAAAACCCCAGCAAGACTGGATGCCATGGAGTCTGGGCCAGGCCCTGCTGTGGGCATGCTCTGCAGTGGGCCCTGGCTGAACAGGAAGCCCTAGTGGTCCTTGGTGTGGGTTCCACAATGAGTGGATTTGCCTGAGTCCCTCTAGAGGGTCCACAAGTTTTTGAAAGGCTGCCCAGACCTGTTTTTCTAGTCGAAGGGGAAGCAAGTTAAATGTTCTCAGGATGCTGCATGAGTTAGTGAGGAAGACAGCTGGAGGCTCAGGGCTCACTGGGAAGTCTGCACTAATGCAGAGAAAGTGTGCAGTTCGGGAGCCACCTGCCTGGGACAGTTGTGCTTGTAGTGCACTGCATAAGAGGCTTGGCCAGGTGAGTGAGCAGGCTGGCACCCAGCTGTGCCCTGTTCACCCAGCCTTGCTTAGGCACAGTACAGTGTTGGCCCAGAAGGGCTTCTTTTCTAACTGTATACACAGGGACCACACATAGCCCTGGCAGAAGCCTGATGCTGAGCAGCTTCCTTCAGGGGCGCTGCCTCCATGTTTCACAGGGGGCAAGTGCCTGCCTTTAGACCCAGCGCCTCCATCCTCTGAATTGGCCTAGAGCTGGGGCTCTACACAGCCGCATCCTGCCCCTCTAGCTTCCAGGGAGTGCTCAGGCTGTCCAGGTGGCCCAAAGCACTGCTCTCTTATGCTCAGCAGGCTGGACTGCCATGGCTCACTGGTGCCCCCTGGTGCCCATTCCTGCGTGTGTGTGGTGGCAGGGTGCGGTGGAGTCCATCCAGGGTCCATTCCTCCCCAGCCTTCTCCCCAGCTGAAGTTTCAAGCACAGCTTGGCAGTGGAATTCAGCAGAAAGGGGAAAGCTTTCTGCCTTAGGGCTGGTGAGCCTGAGAGGCAGCCAGTGGCCTTGCAAGGTGCTGGGACATCTGGATCTGAAGACTGGCTCTCTCACTGACCACCCAGGGACCAGTGTCTAGGTTCTGAGAGCCGCAGTCCTCGGTCTCACCGATAACAGCTTCCACATACTGAGTGTAGGCTGGGAAGCAGCAAGGGCCTCACGAGATCCTGCAGGGTCTGCACTCCTGCCCCACGAAGGGGTGTAGAGACATACTGCCCCTGACTTGCCCCCGGGCCCTAGGAAGAGACAGAGCCAGTTCCCAAACCCAGGTCTGCTCACTCCCAGCTGGGCCTTCTGCAGGGTCCTCACCCCATGGCAGATGGCTCAGACACTGGGGCCCAGTGACTGGCTGCTCCTGGTGAGGGGGAGCTGGAATTTTCTGGGGATTCTGGGCAACGACAGGCCCTGAATGAATGTGTCAGTTGGTTCTCTTGGTTGGGACCAGGGCAAAGAAGGCAATGGAGCCCCTTGGGCCTGTGCCCACCTCCAGGCCAGGCTGGTTGTACCTCGGTGGGGGGCTCCTGTCCACAGTGGCTTCAGGAGCAGGACATCCCCTGGTTGTGGGCTCTTGGGTGGAGACATCTGTGGTGTCTGGGGCTGGGGTGGACAATGGAGGGGTCTCTCTGGAGACTACTTACTGGAAGCAGATGGCCAGCAGCTGAGCCACAAAGTAGGCCCCTTCACATATGGAGACAGCGGCTCCTGTAAACCTGCAGGTGGAGACAGGTGAGGGAGGCTGGCGCCTCTGTCTTCCTTCGCTTTCCTGAGGGCTGTCTTCTCACACGTGGCCTCCTGACATCACATCTACAGCCAGTGGACTCACCTGGATTCCCCCAGACAACATTCACCACGGGCTGTCTCCAGGACATGGCGTGTTCCGGACTGGGCCATGCTGGGGAGAGGTGGGGTCTGGGGTTCAGAGATGGGTGAGGAGGGCACCGTGGCCAGCAGGTGACATGGCCTTCACCTGGCACCCTGTGTGACACTGGCAGGCACGTCCTTCTACCTGCTGGTCACCAGGATGGACATCCACTGCCTGTGTTCCAGCCTTAAACCTGGACCTGTTCCTGACCCTTTCCTTCTTCCTTTTCCTATTGTCCAAACAGTCACCACGAGCTGTTGATTACATTCCTTCAATACCTCCCAAATTGCTCCTGTTCTCTGACCTCATGGGCATTGCCTGGGTTCAGGCCCTGCCCCCTGGACCCCTGCACCAGTTCCACTTCCTCACTTACCCCAGGCCTGTCTCCTGCTCCCCCACTGTGTCACTCTGGGCTGCCTGACACCTGAATCTGATCATGTTCCTCCTGATACAGGATGCCTCAAAGGCTCCTTGTGCTCCTAGTGTGGTCCACGGATTCTGCAATCAGCATCTCCTGAGGAATGTGTAGAATTCATGGCTCCCAGGCCACCCCTAGACTCACATCAGAATCCTTGGAAGTGGAATATGTACTTACGGAGGGTCTCACTGCCTATCCTCCATGTTCCCTTGACAACACAAGAAGCTATCAGGTGCCACAGGGCTTTTGCACAAGTGAGCTTTTCCTGGAAGGCCTTCCCCTTCCCTCTCCAGTCTGTCTGGCGACCTCCTCTTACTTCTCCATGTGGTACCATATGACCAGAGTCACCAGTCTGTGAACTCCCAGAGGGCGTTCCCTGTCTAATTCTTCTGTACAGCCCAGGCTCACAGTGGGTTGGGCTTATTGGGCTCCATTAATGAGCATTGCAATAAATGAAGGAATGAAAGTGGATAGTGTTGTGCAGAAGGTGGCTTGGGGTCAGGGTTTCCTCAGAGCCATGGGTGTTTCTAGATTGTGTGATCACAGGTGAGAGGTGTGACCTTTCTGTGTCTTAGTTTCCTCAGCTGTAAACTGGGGTTATTATAGTGCATCAACAGTAAAACTGTTCTAAGAATTAAATGATATTTGTAAAGCACTTAGGACCATGCTTGGCACACAGTGATTATATCAATTCTAGTTATCATTTCCCTCTCCCTGTGATTAGTTAGATCATTTAGTGATCTCCACTCCTCTCAGTCTCTATGCCTCCCAGTGTGAGCCTAACTTTTACCCCTTGGTTTTAAAATGATAATAACTAACATTTATGTAATGATTGCTATGGACCAGGCATAGTTCTAAAGGCCTTACAAATATCAACTCATTTAGTCCTTGCAACAATTTTATAATAAGTACTATATTATATTATAATAAACACTATAATTACTGTCAGTTTACAGATGAGGAAACTAAGGCACAGAGAGGTTTGCCCCATCACCAGTGGCCCCTTATCAGTAGCAGGGGGAAGATCAGAACCCAGCACGCAGGCTCCAGAGCTTGTGTGCCTAACAGGCACATCAAGACATGTGCTTTGCAAAATAATTGCCACTGCCTTTTTCTATGCCCTGGGACAGAGGGGTATATCAAGGCTTGGGGAATAAAGTGACTCATTCAGACTTCCTCTCTGGTGCTATTGAGTGGCAGGGAGGGACAGACAGGGCAGGTACTGAGTGCTGATCCTGCAGGTGTTAGAGAGCAGGGCACAGCAAGGGGCAGGGGACCCCAGGCTGGACTGGACCACCCAGAGACCACATGGGCATAGGGTCCCCTCAAAACAGAGACAAAACAGGGTTCTGGGCAGAAGGCAGCCTGCATTCACCTGCCATGGCCTGACCCGAGAGTTAGGGACCCACTGGAGAGGAGGAAGGCCTGCCTGCTTCTGGATCCCAGGGCAATGGTGCACAGCGGCTAGGGACATGGTCAGTTAGACACGGAGGGTGTTCAGAACCAGGAGAAGTCACTGCCAGCCAGCAGGGGCTCCAGGCTCAGGGCACAATTGCCAGGGCAGAATGCCAGGAAGGAGTGTCAGGCATTGGGCAGGTGGAAATGGGTGGAAGGTGCTTGGGCACCCAACAGAATGAGTGAAGCTTGGAGGCGAGGCCATGCTGGTGAGTTTGAAAAAGATTCAGAAGCCTCCTGCTGTACATGAGTGGCAAGAAGTGAGGCAGAGGCCAGAATATGGCACAGGGTGTGGACCAGAGGTGGTGGAAGCTCTTGAAGGTTGTCAGAGAGATCTGTGTGTCTAGATGGCAGTGTGGAAATGGGCTCAGAGGTTGGACCGCATCTGGGAGATGGCAGGTGTGAGCCCCCAAACACAGCAAGAGGCCTGCCCTGAGGCGGGAGGGTGGAGGCTGCTAAGAGCACAGGTCAGCTGCCACCTGAAGGTGGAGGTGGATCCTGAGGAGGGGGGGGGAGTGGAGGTCACAGCCTGGTGGACCCTGCAGGCAGAACAGGACATTTGTGGGGCAGCCTGGCAAATTGTTATCTATTGCTTCTCAGTTCAGTAAGCTCTTCAGGATTTAGGGGGCTAGAACACACAGCCTTCCTATATCATTAGGAAAAAACTGCTAGAAGCCCCTCAGGATGGGGCTGCAGAGATGCTGGGGCAGAGACCCAGGTTCTTCTAATCCCCTGGGACACCACTGCACAGGGATCACCTTCCTGCCAGGACACATTTACAGAGGTAGCTGGTAGTGGAGAAGAAAAGACATTGTCTGGGGAACAAAAGGGTCTTGGGTTTGAATCTGGATCCTGCTGCTCATGAGCTTGGTGATGTGGGCTAACCTGCTTACTCCTTCTGAATTTTCTCATCTGTAAAACTAGGCCAATATGCCCTTCTCCTACAGTGCTGTGAAAGTTAAATAACATAATGCAATTAAGACATTTAACTGTATTTGGCACGTAGAGAAGCTCAAATATATATTTCTTTGACTTGATTCCCCATTCTCTAAACAAGAGCTCAATTAATATTTGCTGAATAAATAAATGATTGATGAGATGCGTGGATGGGTGGGTGTATGGATGAGTAGGTGGATGGATGGATGGATGGATAGGTGGGTGGATGGATGGATGGATAGATGTATGGATGGGTAAATGAATAGATAGATAGATGGGTAGATAGATAGATGGGTGGGTGTATGGATGGATGGGTGAGTGAATGGATGAATAGATGGATGGGTGAATAAATGGATAGGTGGGTGGATGGATGGATGGTTGGGTGTATGGGTAGTTGGATGGATGGATGGATGTGTAGGTGCATAGATGGATGGATAAGCAGGTGGATGGATAGATGAGTGGCTGGCTGGATGAATTGGAAGATGGATGGATAAATGGGTGGGTGGATGGGTGAATGGGTGTGTGTATGTATGTATGCATATATGGGTAGATGGATGGATGGGTGGGTGGATGGATAAATAGATGGGTGGGCGAATAGATGGATAGGCAAGTGGATAGGTAGATGGATGGATAGATGGATGGATGGGCAGGTGGATGAAGAGGTGGGTGGGTAGATGGATAGGTAGCTGGATGGATGGATAGATGGATAGATGGATGAGTGGATTGGTGCATGAATAGATTGGTGGGTGAGTGGATGGATGGGTGGGCTGACGAATGGATGGGCAGATGGATGGATAGATGGGTGGTTGGCTGGATGAATTGGTGGATGGTTGGGTGGGTAGAAAGGATAGTTCATTGATTTATGGGATGGTCTGCACAAACCAGGAGCTATTCTAGAGCCCCCCTCAACTCCCTTCACCCCTGAGATAGGATGGAATTCGCATGGGAAGGGGACTGCTCTGAGTTATTCTGAGTAGACAGATGTAGGGTGAGTTGAGCAGAACTTGCAGGTCAAAAGTGGCACATAAACACATACTCACAGCAGATAGAAAGCCAGGCTTTTGAACTGGCCCTGGAGGAAGGTCTCAGTGCCCACGCCGATCAACACTAAGGGGCAAGAGAAGAAGGAAGAGTGGGCCTGGTGCTCTACACCACAGCACTGCCCTGTTGAGTGTACCTTGGCTGTGGAGTGAGTCTTCTTCCTGAGGACTGACAGCCAAGGTAGGTTCTTCTCTTCATGACACAGGCAGCTGTGACTAGCAAGGTGCAAGAGAGCAGGAAGCCTCCTGGATTGCTCCCTGGAACTCCAGGCAGAGGCCCAGAGGTCTTCTGATTAAGCTTCCCCAGAGCAGCCACCCTTAGTGCCCCCAGCAACTGCCCACACTAATGTGGCACCAGCCCCTTGATTCACAGCTGTTCTCTGTCATGTGCTGGGGCCCACCCCAGTGTGTGCTGTGTGTCTGGCTTCAGTGCTTGGCCATGGATGGGTCCTGCCCCAGCCCTGTTCTCTTGCTTGGGTCACTGGCTGCTGTTGTGTGGCCTTGGTCTTGCTTGCTGAGGGCTGGCGGCAGGTCACACTCATTGCTTTGGACCCAGTGCTGATTAAACTCCTGGGGTTTTTCTCTGACAAGGAAATGTTGCTCAACCTCAGCTCTCCTCCTCCCCTTTCTTGGCAGTTAGTGCTGACCTTTCATTTGCCATAGGTGAATTTCATCTCGGACCTGCCTTTCCAGACTTGCTGTCTCTGGGTGCTCTCCTCACAAGGATTTGCTGGCTCCCATGGCTTCCCACAACCAGCACAGCACTGACCTTTGGAGTCCCCATTAGAAACATTCCAGGGGCAGTGCATCGGCCTGCTGACTAGAAGTCTTTCTGTCCCTAACTGATTACAATGCTGACCCTGTTTCTCTCAGGGCTCTGATGATGCCCCTGCTGTGTGCTGAAGGGTGGCTTCATCCTCTCTTCCTCCCAGTCAAAGATGGTGGGCTGGGCTGTCATCCCTGGCTGCCTGGGGGTGGCGTCTCTTCCCTGCTGCTCGTGGCGCTGCTTCCTGGCTTCTGGTGCTTCCTCTCTTCCCTGGCAGAGACTTTGTGTGGGCTTCCATCGCCTGGTGTCTCAAGCTGAAGGGGGCCCTTCGTCCAATGCTGAAATGCCTCTTCTAGAGAGCAGGGAAGAGCCTTGCACTGAAGCTACCAGCACTCCACCCCTCGATTCTGGGGGTGGGGGATGGGAGGGGCGATCATGGAGATATGGGGCGGGGGAAAGGGGACAGAGCACTTGGATCTAGGCAGGTGAGAAGAGGCGGTTATGTTTTCTGAGCGATGGATGGAGGGCTCTGGGGCTCCGCTGTGCTTCATGGGCGACTGCCCACATTAACGTGCCACCAGTCCCTTGGTTCACAGGAGGCGGACACCGAGTCTCCCACTCTCTCCAGGTTCCAGCTGCCCTGCTGGCTCACCTGGGGCGAGGACAGGTGATGCTAGCGGGCCACATCCCCCTGCAGTGTCAGCCTAACTGAAGAGTCAAAACTTACAGAGCACTTCAGAGCTTCCACACCATGTTGCACACGTCCCGGCCCTTCCTGCAGGCCTGTGGCACAGGAGTCCCACTCTCTCCATTTTGCAGAGGAGGACAGTGAGGCTCAGTGGCCTGTGTAGTTCACTCAAGGATACATGCTGGACAGTGAGGGCCTAGAGACCAGGTGGAGGCAGCCAGCTCTAGGTGGTGCGCGGTTTCCTGCTACCCACTGCCTGCCAGCGTGCGTGCGTGCGTGCATGTGTGGACACGTGTGTGTGTGTAGGCTTGTGAGTGCATGTATGTGTGAGTGTATGTGTGTGTGTACATGTGTGAGTGTGTGAGTGTATGTGTATATGTGAGTATATATGTGAGTGTGTGAGTGTATGTATGTGTGTATGTGGGTGTGTATGTAAGTGCATGTGTGAATGTATGTGTGAATGTGAGTGTGATTATATATGTGCATGTGTGTGAGTGTGTGTGTGTGAGTGTAGTGTGTGAATGTGCATGTGTGAATATGTGAGTGTATGTTAGTATATGTGTGATGTGCAGGCAAATGGCCATTTGGTTTTCGCCATGTCCTATTCTCAGCACCCAGCATTCATTTGCTTTTTTAATCATTGCAGCAGTCCTATGAGAAGGTACTCTTGTTATCCCCACTTTACTTAGAGGAAACTGAGGCACACAGAATGTAAGTAATGTAAGTCAAACCAACCAACCAACCACGGATGGAGGCCCAGGTCAGATCCTGAGTTTCAGTCTCTCATTTTCCAGTTCATAGCATAGTCACCCAATCTCTCTGAGTCTCAGTTTCCTCATTATCTCCTGCACACAGTGGTCATGAGGACCGTAGTGAGCTAACTGATACCAAGCGTGTCATGGGTGCTCAGTGAATCACTGGCTGGGGAAGAAGTGCTTCCTGCCCTGGGCCTGGGAAGGGGTGTTCGACTCCAGGCTGATGCCTGCGTTGAGCACTCTGTAGGACAGGCATGGGCTCCACTTACGTGACACGTCATGTTGGCCAATTTGCAGGGGGCTTGTGGCAGATGACCAGCAGATGGCAGGAAAGGGTCTTGGGAACTCAGCTTCTTCCCTGACCTGCACCTGTTTGGCATGTGGAGAGCTATTTTGATGGCTTTTGTTTTGTACTCTTTAGACAAACAGAGGGTCAGCGGTCAGAGGGGCATTTGAGGAGCACTGTAGAGAGAGTGCTGGTTTGCATTAAAAAAAATGGCAACAGAGAAATGAGAGCCGGATGGAAATCCCAGTTCTGTGTGTTATTACATACAAGTGGCAAGTACTTAACTCATCCAAGCTGTGTTTTCTCATCTGTGGAAGGGGCAGAATAAGTTACAACTCACAGAGTCATTGCTTGGATTGGAGAAAATTTCTTGGATTGGAGTCTGAAATGCACGGCTTAGTGCCTGATAGATGTCAGGTGATCAATGCAAAGAGGCGACTCCTTCCCCCCAACTTGGCCCTGGCAGCTTTGCCAGTGTCCAGTCAGCCACTTTGTACTAAGGGGCGTGAGGTCACTCCCACAAGCTCCCTCCAACCATAGCCAGCAGGATTCTGCCTGCCGAGACTGAGGATTGCCAGTTGGCGGGAGGAGGAGAGTGTGGGGAGCCAGGAGTATGGCTCCTCAATTTAGCCAAGGCGGAAGAGGATCAGTGGGGTGCTCATGGGAGGCTGTAAAGCCCTTTGATATCCAGGCCAACGGATCACCGCTTTCTGCTCAGTCCTCCCACTTTTGGGGTTTGTGTTCCTGGATGCGGAGCATGCCAGGTTGAAACAACACGGACTCACACCGAGTCCCTCCTCTGTCCCCTGCTCTGTTTGCCTCTGGTCTCAATGTTCGGGCAGCTCTGCTGGGAGCGGCAGGCCCACCCTCCTTGGGGGGCGGCTCCTGGCCGCTTCTGCGAGGCCCACCTGGTCTTCTGTGGTTACCGGTTGGGCCAGGCACTGGGCTCATGGCTGGGGTATGCTTAGTCCAGCAGGAGAGATGTGATGTGGACTGAGAAAAGTGCATTCAGTGAGGGCAGTAACACAGGCTGGACGAGGGACTCACCCAGGAGCTCTGGGGCCAGACAGAAGGGGCCACTCGTGGGACTATCAGGGAAGATGAATAAAGACGAAGGTGGAGTGGACTAGGAAAGCAGCAGGAATAGACCTGTGCAGATGGAGGGGCCAGGCACTGTAGGGTGTGGGGGCCCCTAACAGCAGAAGCAGGGGCACAGTGGGGGGCAATGGGCAGTGCATGTGGATCAAGGCAATTGTGGGGTTCTTAAATATTGGGCTCTGTAACATGAGCAGAAGGGACTCGTGTTTAGATTGGTATTTCAGAAAGCTCCCTGACCCCGTGCAGATGGTGAGAGACTTCGGTGATATTTGGTGGTGGCTGAGGGACAGAGACCAGCTCCAGGTGCTCCTGGCCACTCCCTCTCCCAGCACAGGGTATCTGCTAGTTTCTTTGTTGACTTGGGCTTGAAACACAGTTCTGGCTGTGGCTCCTGGTGGTGTGGTGCAGGTGGCTTTACTGTCCAGTGGCACAGCAGGGCGCTTGGCATAGAGGCCCAGAATAGTGGAGGGTCTGTTCTGTCTGGGGACCCAGAGAAGGAGGCTTCCCAGGCATAAAGCAGAAGGCATGCCCTGCCATTGCATGTTGATGTTTGGACTTTATCTGGGCAGTAGGGGGGCAGAGGTGTGGGCTGGCCAGGAGGTGTCTGGGATTGGAAGCTTCCTGGGCATGTCAGCCCTGTTGCCTCTCACCCAGGTGCCACCACACACCATGTAGACAGTAGACCTTCTCCATACGTCTTGTTTCCTCTGCACATCTCCCAAGTGGGAACTGCCAACTCTAAGATCTCCCAGTTTTCTCAGCGATGTGCTGGCTGCCATCTCTCAGGAAAATTGGCTAAGAATGGTTTTGCTGTGAAGACACACCTGCTAATCCCTGAGGAGTGAGACCGACATATTGTGAGGAAGCCCAAGCCAGCCTTGTAGAGAGACTTCTAAAAAGAGAGAGGGAGAAATAAGAGTGAGAGGGAGAAATGAGAGTGAGAGAGAGAAAGAGAGAAAGGAAGAGAAAGAGAGAGAGAGAGAAAGAAAGAAAAAGAGAGAGAGAGAGGCACAACAGCCCCAGCTGGTTCAGCGTTGCACAGGACAAATGATGGAAGAAGTTATCTTTGACATTCCAGCTCCAGCAGATGGGACACAGACTGGAAGTGATGGACCCAGACAACAATCAGAACCAAAGCACCAGATGAGCCACCTCAGCCACGTGAGCCATGCCAGCCACCCTACCTGTGACCCCATCTGTGGCCCCAGTTATCATGGAGTAGAGGTGAGCCACCTCCACCGAGTTCTGCCAGAATTTCCGAATCACAATGTTTTGAGTATAATCAAATGATTGTAGTCTTACATCACTACGTTTTAGAGTGGGCTGTTATGCAGCCATGCAAGGTTAACTGGAAAAGCAGCTAATTCAATCATCTAGCCACCTGAGGTTTTTGGCATAGAAGTCTCTGTGTCTGGCCTGACGCCTTAGAGTAAACATTATATTCTGACTCCTCAGGAGTAAGCATTTCTGGGTCCTGCAGCACCTGCCCCATAGCCTTGGAGATTCAGGCTCCTAGGAATAGGGATGGTGTCTGGGGACTCCCACTGGGTCATGGAATCCTATTGGTGGTTTTATAACTTAAGACTTCATAGAGGATCTGTGGAGGAGAATCCTGTATCATCCAAAGCAGGTCCCTCCCACAGTTGCATTTTGCAAACATTCCCAGTAGAAAAAGTAAAGAAAGCAAGAAGTGAGATTCCTTGCTGCAGGAATTTCGTGAACCATATCCAACACTCACCCCAGAGAGCCATGTTGGGACTGGCTGTGGAAGCTCCTAGCCTGGTGTGCTAACTGGACTGTACTGGGAACAAAATATTTTTGGAAGGTATCACAGTTCCACATGACATAGACATAGGACCCCAAAGTGTTTTCACCCAGGGCCTGGAGTTTCCCAAAAGTTTTTTTTCCAGGGGACTGGTCTCCAGAATTGGCAGGAGGTGAACATGAAGTGTGGCCTGAAATTTACTGGGGGCTTGAATGAAGAATGGGATTGTCACAGGTAAGAAGGAGCTCCTCTCCAGTCTGCTGAGCGTCTGTTCCCGGAGACTGCACAGGTGGGCCCCCGCCCTCTCAAAGGCCGCACTTCAACCTGTGGATGAGGACGGCCCACTCCTTGTTTTGTGGAATTGGACCTTAGGTTTCTGCCAGGTTTCAGATTTAGGTGGGGCTCTCTGTTAAACACAAAGAAGTTATGGCACCCGGATAACTAGGAGCAGGGTGGGCCCAGAAGGACACCAGGGCTCAAAATTAAGGAGGCACACCTCCTAAAATTACAGAGGTGCTCATTCATTAAGGAGGTGTTCTCCCTAAGACTAAGAAGATATTTGCCATTAAATTAAGGAGGTGTTCTACAATGAAGGAGGTGCTCCTCTTACAATTAAGGGGGCCCTCATTGTAATTTAATGTGGCCTTCAGTCTAAGCCCAAGGTGGCACTCCCTCCCTCAGGGGCAGTGTAGGCCCTTCCTGGGCCCTGAGAGTGGTAGCTCTGGCCCTGGCATCTAGAGATTTGGGAGGCCCAGAGTCTGAGGGCTTCTAGCTCCTCTTGGAATTTAGCCTGCGCTCTGGCCTTCCATACTTCTCACAGGGCAGTGGGGCTGGTGTCTTGGAAGCTCTGCCTTCACAGGGTACTAGTCCAGTGTGGAAGTGGTTGGCCTGAATCAGCAACTCACTGGAAAAGATACCCCCAGGGCATTACCCTGAGCTGGGACGAGGGACTGAAGAGCTGATCTTTGGATCAGCTGATCAATGATCAGGAGCCAATCAATGGAGACAAACAATGGGACAAAGGCCCTGCTACCCGCAGAATCAGAGCCTCATGACACCAAATTCTCTACAAGAAATAATCGCCCTGAGATGTGCTTCAATCCGGCTGTGCTGTCTTTCCCACCCAGGTGGAGGGGCATGGGAACACTGAACAGCACTGCTTGACACGGCCATTAGTGGCCTTTGACTCCTTCCATCCCTCCCTATTATCCCACCTCAGGCTCCCCAGCTACTCTCACCCCAGCCCAACAGAGGTACCTTATGCCCACTCCAGCACAGCTCACCCCATGCCTCTGTCTCACTCCCTGCATGATCCCAGGAGGTGCCTTGCATCGCACCTTGATGGAGCCATTCACGGACAAGCCTGGCCTCTCTCATCTTGTTAGCTCCTTCCCTCCAGTCTCTGTCCCTCCTGTCTGGGCCAGATCCAACCTTGGTACAAGAACTTTCTTCTCTCAGGGTCCAGGGCTTGCTTCTGTGTTGCTTTCCTGAGCTGTTTGTTGTAGTTCAGGCTTAGCAGAGATCAGAGATCCTGGGCCAAGAGCCTGTGGTACAGCCCTGGGCAGGGCAGCCACTGTGTGAGTATCCTTCTCATCCTGGAGCTCTGGTCTCAGCATGGGTAGACGAAAGCTAGGAGGGGGCTGCACCAGAGCAGAAAGAATATGGGGCCTGCATCAGAAAAGCTGAGTCCTGCATCCTCAGGAAAGTGATTAACTCTTTGGTCTGCATCTTCTTCTGGAAAATGGGGAAAATAAAAACATGCAAAATGGTGCCGACCACTGCTCAGTCTAAGTAAATGAGAGTGCTGCGCAAATGCAGACGATGGCTAGGAAAGCTATTATAAGAGGCAGGCGGTTCCCATCAGTATTCTCCAGTGGAAGGAGAGGGTTTATTCTCATCCTTTGCTCCCATTAACACACTTGTGGGTTTTTTTTGTGGCCAAAAAGCTGTTCCCTGTGCACCAATGTTGCTTGTTGTTCACTAATTTACTTTGAGGTCCCTTCTCAAAGCCCAGTTGGGATATAAGTGACCCAAACTCCCATCTATCTCCACATCTCTTGTGTTAGCCCTCCATAACCCTGCTAGGGTCCCCACGGGGCTCAGGCCAGCATGTTCCTGAGGCTGGGGCCATCTGCGGGGCTGCCTACTGAGGGGATATTCCCCTGGCCTCAGGCTGCTGCTGCTTTTGCCATAGGGCTGACCTGATGATCCACTGTTGCTTATCCGTTCTGACTCCATGGGTTGAATTGTGACATATGTCTTGCATTCATTGTGATGCCCTTGGTGGTAACATAGGATGCTTCACAGTCATGAGAGGCCACACTAACCTTGGCACTGTATGCCCTGGGCATTGGATGAAAATTTTGTACTCACTGTTGCTGAGGGCAGCCTCAGAACCCACCGTGTATATTTATTGCTTCTTTTCATTCTCATCTCCTGCTGGACTCAGGGTGTCCAAAGACACCTCAGGGAAAGATGCTCCAGGCTGATGACAATGGGCGTGGATGGTCCAGGAGAGGTGGTCACCGCCAGGGTAGAGGTGAAAAGCTAGATTTGTACCATTTCCAAGACTACGGAGTTGCTGGAAACAGTTGCTGTGAATTCACTGGGACAGTAAGGCAGTAGCCACAGGCTTCTTAGCTCAGAAGTTGTGGCAAACAGTAAGCATGGTGGGGAGGTTTACCTACGTGTGAAGATCAGTTCAGCTGATATACATGAGCCAGGGTTCAGAGACAGTGTGGGAAAAGGGAAGGATTTCATGGCAGATATTTCTGGACATTCAGTTGGAAGAGACTTCAGATTGAGCTCCTATTGAAACTGTATAGCAATTTGGGGGAGAACTGATGTCTTAATGATATTGAGCCTTCTGACCCATCAACAAGATACATCTCCATTCATTTAGATTTTCTTTGTTATCTCTCAGCAATGTTTTCTAGTTTCTAGTGTAGTTTGTTTTACATCTCTTGTCAGATTTATCCCTAAATATTTCAGATTTTCAATGCTATTATAAATTGTATTTCTAAAGATTTCATTTTCTAATTGTTTGTTGTTAATGTATGGAAATACAGTTGATTATTATATATTAAGCTTGTCTTCTGCAATGTTGCTATTCCCTCCATTAGCTCAAGTAGCTTTTGGAGTAGATTCTATTAGATTTTCTATAGATGATAATGTCATCTGTGAATAAAATTTTTCTTTTTCCTGGACAATCTGTATGCATTTTGTTTGTTTCTTGCACTGGCTAGAACCTCCAGTACAATGCTGACTGGACGTGGTAGAGTGGACACCCTTGCCTTGTTCCTAATCTTAGGAGGAAGCACCTGGTCTTTTACATTTAAGTAGATGTATGTTTTCTGTAATGACCTCTTAAGGTTGAGGGAGTTTCCTTTTGTTACTAGTTTGCTGATGATAGTTTTATTTTAATCATAAAAGAATGTTGGATTTTGTTTAAAACTTTGTGTCTATTTAGATGATAATATGGTTTTTCTTTTTTAGTTTTTAAATATGATGTCTTAGTCCATTTCAGCTGCTATAACCAAATCCCATATACTGGGTACCTTATAGACAACAGAAATTTATTTCCTACAGTTCTGGAGGCTGGGAAGTGCAAGATCAAGGTGCTGGCAGATTTGGTATCTGAGGGACCCCTTCCTTATAGAAAACTGTCTTCTCACTGTTACCGCACATTGTATGATAGAAGGGCCTAGGGAGCTCTCTCAGGTCTCTTTTATAAGGGCATTATTTCCATTCAGAGAAGGCCCTACCTCCTAATACAATCATCTTGGGTGTTAGGATTTCCACATATAAATTTGGCTGGGGGGACACAAACATTTAGTCCATAACACATGGTAAGTTACATTAATTGATTTTTCAAATATTAAAACAACCTTGCATTTCTGAGATGAACTCCACTTGATTATGATATATTATTCTTTCAATATATTTGTGTTTGTTAAAACTTTGCTTAGAATTTTTGCATCTATATTGAGAAGAATATTAGTCTATAGTTTTCTTGTAATATCTTTGGTTTTGGTATCCACATAAATACTAATTTTATAGAATGAGTTGAGAAGTATTCCCTCCTTTCAAATTTCTGGAAGAGTTTGTGTAGAATAGTTATTTCTTCCTTAAGTGTTGGTAGAATTCACCTGTGAGGCCATCTGTGCTGATACCCCACTCTTTGGTGATGAGGAAGGACTCTGCAGACCCACATGGTTCATTGGCACTATTGAGGATAGTGTCTCCCACGTAGAATAGCATCTCCCTTGTAAGGACCCTGACATGGTTTGGCTGTGTTCCCACCCAGATCTCATTTTGAATTCCCACCTGTTGTGGGAGGGACAAGCAGGAGGTAATTGAATCAGGGGGGCAAGTTTTTCACGTGTTGTTCTCGTGATAGTGAATAAATCTCAAGAGATCTGATGGTTTTAAAAAGAGGAATTCCCCCACACAAACTGTCTCTCCTTGCCTGCTGCCATCCATGTAGGATGTGACTTGCTCCTCCTGGCCTTCTACCATGATCGTGAGGCTTCCTCAGCCACATGGAACTCTAAGTCCAATTAAACCTCTTTCTTTTGTAAATTGCCCAGTCTTGGGCATGTCTTTATCAGCAGTGTGAAAACAAACTTATACAGGCCCACAGGAGAAATTTCTTCTAGGTCTCAGTGTCAGGGAGAACCGAGGTATTCACTTCCTATTCCTTCTCAGTGTTCAGGGAGAATGCATCTGCTCACTCATCCACGTGGCAGGTTTCCAGAAAGCATTGTCCATGCTCCCATTGTTCTCTGTCCATTCCACACACACAAGGCTTCTTCATCTGACCCTTACCTGGACTCCTGAGGGTTTCCTGAGCCCCTTCTTCACAGTGTCAGCCACTTATGTCAGACAACATTTCTTTTTGTTCACAGCCCTCTTCAGAAGGCTGAATAGAACCCAGGACAATCTTGAAAGAGCTGTCATCCCATGAAAAATAAAACAGGACTGCCATCTTTCCTCTGGTTGGCTTACTATATGTGGTGTAGAAATAGCCAAGTTCCTGTGGGCTGATCTTCACAACCAAAGCTCAGAATGTGATGGGAAATGTTTCCCAGTATAATGCTCTTTACAGTGTAGCCCCTTCCTCCTTCCAGCCTCATGAGTCACATACTGCTTTGCTCCTTTCCTCGGATCTTCCTTCTTCTTCCTTCCAACAAAAGGAGCCAATAACTCATGCTACACAGTTCCATGCCCTGCACGTTCCTCTAAAATTAGCCCATGCTGAGTGAGAATCTATGTGCCAGGCAGCTTGCTACTTTAGCCATTGTTTCATTGAGCCCTCACAACTCCAGAGGGTAGATACAGTGGTTGTCCCAGGACACAGACCCACCTCCCAAACACTACGCTGCAGTGCTTGGTGCTCGGATGTGCACTTACTAGTTTGCTTCTCTGTCCAGCCCATACACTCCCACAGGGCAAGGTCTTGCCATTCTAATCCATGTGTCTATGCGGCATGACTGGGGACTCAGGACTGGGGATGCAGGACTGGACTGCATCCTGCATCTTGGGGTCATCAAAATACTATGGGACATGCTTTTTAATCCTGATTCAGGTGGAGGAAATAGCGATTAGGAGTGCAGTCTCAGGAACAGACCACTGGGGACTCAGCAACAGTTTGCCAAGTAAATGAAACCTAATTGAAGTTTCAGATTTCTTGTTATAAATCTAGAAGCAAGGCACAGGCACAAAGTTGTGAAAAAAGAAATGTTTGAACCAAATCCTATTGCCTGTTGGTGGTAGGTGGGGGGAACAGAGGGAGGCAGATTCCATTTACTTGTGGAGCCAATTGTAACAGGAAAGGAAAACAGTCAACATTCACTTGGAAGGTCTGAAAATGCAATGTGGGCTCACTTGGGTGATAAATCTCTTGCGAGGCGTTGGAGTGCGTGACGCTTTCTTAAACAGCAGGAGGTGGTCATGGGGATATACATGTAAGCGGGGTGAAATTAGCATGGAGGGCCCAAGATGGCTGCTTCAGAAGCATTTGTTTTCCTGAAGGCTTTGAACAGGGCTAAGGTCAAACTATGCATTTGCTGTATCCTTTAAAATATAATGAGAACAGCTGGGTTTTAAATACTTCTTTTCTCCTAATGTACATTAATAAGCCAATGCTCTAACTGTGCGGGAAGCATGGAAGCAGTTGAAAATGTGGCTGTGTCCATTATATAGAGAAACAGGTTAATGGGTCAAAACCTGGAACAAAATAAAACCCCTCAGTGATTCCAGGTTGATTCCAAGCACTCAATTTGTGAGAAACAGCACGTCAGCCTGACAAGCAGAGTTCGCTCAGAATGGCTCTGCCTCCATCCCCTCATGCCCTGCTGGCTCTGCCATGCCCTTGGCTTTGGAGCTGCCATAACACAGCCCTGTGTTTGGGCAGAGTGGAGTTCCAACACCGGACCTCTGTCTCCTGGCCATGTGACCTCTGCCAGGTTACCTCAGTGTTCTGAGCTTCAGTTTCCTCATTTGTAAAATGGGACTGAGCCCAGCACTCTAGCCTCTCAGGCATTTGTGGGGCTGGAGCGAGACAATGACCATAATGCATGCAGTCAGCCCTGCACCTCTGGACCCATCAAGGCAAGCCCTACTATGATAGTTCCCTCTGGAAATGTGTGCAGATTTGTCTGTCCCCAGATGGGTTCCAGGAGCATATTTGGCTAGAGAAGGTCATGGTGGTGCTGGTTAAAGCATGTGTGGCAATCTTGAGATAGAGAATGGATAGCTGCAATGAATATCGGTGTCTTGAGATTTAGAAAGTGTTTGGTGATCCTTGACTATGTGCTTCAGTGTACGTGTGTCCTCACCATGACCCCACCTGCCTGATCAGAACTGACCAAGGGCAGTAGCATGAGGGTAGAGGATGGGGAAGTTCTGATCAAGCCTCTCCTGCTCTCCTCTGTGTGTTTTGCATCCTGCATCTTGGGGTCATCAAAATACTATGGGACATGCTTTTTAATCCTGATTCAGGTGGAGGAAATAGGGATTAGGAGTGGAGTCTCAGGAGCAGACCATCATCAGGTGGAACTTTGTCTTCTTGCTTCCTGGTGTGAGACCCTGAGCAAGATGCTTCGCTCCATCAGGCCTCGGTTTCCCTTCCTGTACAGTGGGTATGAGGATGAACATGATGATGCTTCCAATGACAGGAGGATGAAATGCGATACTGCATTTAAAATACATAGTGCAAAGCTTGGGCTTTGAGTATTATTTGAGTAAATACTCAAATAATCATGTTCATTCTCAGCAACCCCTGCTCTGGGCAGAGGCTGGAAGAGTGAAATTCAGCCCTGGAGATGGGGCAGTGGGGCCTCAAGCTGGAGCTTCTTTGCTCTGAGGGAAATTGGGAGGCCTTGCTCAAGTGCCCAGAGACATTTTCTGAGCAAGCCTCTTTTGGGGAAGCCCATGCACATCTGTGTGTGAGGACACAGCCTGAGGGGAGGGCTTTCTCTACAAGGAGGGGCCCAGGGACATGTCTCCCCTTCCCTCCATGCCCAGCCTGGATGGCCTGAGAGGTGCCTCCTCTGCCCCACAAAGGGGGCTCTTCCCATGCTCTTCCTGGCCACCTCAGCAGGGGCTGGGGAGTGGCAAGGGAGTTATTCAAGATTCCCCTGAGGTTAAAGGGTAAGAGGATGGCTGAAGTTCAAAGGGAAGCCAACCCTGCCTTCCTAGCCTGCAACTGCGACCAATGCTGTGGGACAGGTCCTTTCTCATCTCACAGGGGAGGAGTGCCTTGGACCGCTGTGCTCCAGGCTCAGTTAAATCCATTTCCCAGGACCCCTTTCCTGCCATTTGGTCTGTGCTGAGAACCTGTCACAGGGCTGAGCCTCCTCTGGGGCCTGAGTCTCACACTCAGGACATCTTTACCCTGTCTCTAGTGGACACGGGGAGAACCTGCTTTGAGGGATGGACAGGCAGGAGCTCCGGCATCCACACAGGGGGATGTGGAGTGCTCACAGCCTGTGTGCCATTTCCCAGCTGTGTCTGCTTCCATGGGCGGCAATGGATGCCGCGTCTCAGCAACTGAGGCACTTAGACATCACACAGGCGCATGCATGCACATGGACCCATGGGCGCCTGCCCCCAACCCCCACATCCCGAGCCAGGGAGGTGATGCAAATGAACCCGGTGTAAACAATGCGGGAGTGGTCTGTTATGTCCTGGAAACCACATGACTGCTCCAGAGGGAGGGAATTTTCTAATTTTAGAAACACTTCCACCCAGGTGCAACTACCTGAGGCCTGTTTTTCCCAATTTGGTGGCGGCAATGATCCGTCTGTGCTCTACGACCCCTCATGATATGGGGCTGGACACTGAGGTGGGGCAAGAATGGTCTGCGGGACTTCGAGGAATCCTAAGGAGGCTTCATCCAAAGGCTGTGGCTTCATCCACAGTCATAGGGCCTTGACATGCTGGCAGAGGCACCCACCAGGTGCCCTCAGTGCTTTTGACAGCCCTGATCCTGTCTGCAGGGGGTCCAGGGAAGAGGCTGCTAATGAGAGGCTGTAGCCTCTTAGCAGCTGCCTGGTCCCTGCAGGTGACACTCTGAGTGCCCTTGGGTCACATGTCTTCCTAGCTTTTAAGAAATCCACACTCCCTACCTCCCTAGGGTTTCTGCAAAGTGAGGCCCTCTATTTCCGGTCTTATTTCCTCTCTAGCAGCAGTGCCCTTGTAAATGAAGCCTGGATTTCTCAACAGAAGATTTCAACAAAAAAGAGGCTTAGGAGAATAAGGAATTTGCAAATCTTATGTACTGGAAATAGGCCAGGAGTTCAGTGATGCTGGAAGAAACTCGAGATTTGCCCAAGAACACCAAACCCCTCTCTCTAGCCTCCCACTCGCTCCCAGCACTCTAGAAAGCCCGAGCAAGATCATTTGAAAGCCTGGCCATTAGAAGGGAGCTCATGGCTATTTTTAGTCTGAATCTCCTATCAAAACCAAGAGGGAGGCCCATTCTCAGCATTAACAGCAGTCCCTGTGCGGAGATAAAGGCTGTGGTTAAGACGAGCCCTATGTGCGCGCGCACGGGTGTGTGTGTGTGTGTGCGCGCGCACATGGGAGTGTCAGGGGCTGCAGATTCTTCCGGTGACTGAGATAAATCAGACTGTTAAACTGTCTCTAGCTAATCCATTAGAAGGATAGGTACATACATCTTAGAACAGCCTCTCGATGGGAGCTGGGCCTCAGCTCTGGGTGGAGTGTGGCTGGGGGAACTGTGGGATTCTTGGCATTTTACAGATTTGGAAACCAAAGCCTAGAGGGAGCAGGGTGGACTCAGATCAACAGACATGGAAACCTATTTAGGGTGGCCTTCCCCTCCCCAGGATGGCTCTTTTGCTTGTTGGGGGTCTTGGCCATCATTCTCTTATGTGTAGACGACAACGTGGTTCTGAAAGTGGCTGGATCTGGCTCCTCCCTCAGTGCCTCCACTCAGAGCCTCAGCAGAGCAATTCTGAACCTCTTCCTGCTGCCTACTCTGGAAGACAGGGAAGGTTTTGGCCAGAGCCCTGGCCTTTGTGAAAGTTGAAGGACCAGAGCTCCGGGCTGGCTGTCCCTCTGACCATGACCTTGGGCAAGGTCACCACCCGCATTTGAGCTCAGGTGCCCCATCCTGTAGCAGGAGGGGTGGGGTTAAACCATCCAGTAGACCTTCATGATCTCACTCATGGCCTAGATGCTGGAAGAGCCCACTGGCCAGCTCATGGCTGAACCCAGCCCAGTGCTCCTGAAATGATGCAGCTTCCCATTGAGCTCTGGAGTGTGTCATGGGGGCTTCTGCTGAGAGGTTTTCATCCTCAGTTCCACTTAGCCATGCTCAGTTCCTGCATCCTTAATCTGTCCAAACACCTGGCCAGCAGGTCCAGCATCTCCATCATACAGATCAGAAAGTGCAGCCTCAGAGGGGTCAGGGGCTCCCCAAGGTCATATATCACGCAAGTGACTGGGCTGGGGCAGGAACAAGCACTATGTGATTTTGACCTAGGAGAACTTTCCCATTTGGTAAGACCCGTGGGTAAGCTTTTGCCCAGTGGTGGGGAAGGGCTTTGATAGGGGGTGTGTCTCTTCTTTGTCCCCAAGGGACAATGTGGCTCAGAGTTAAGGGCTCAGAATTCTGCCTGTTCATTTCCCCAAAACAGTTCCTGGCCCTGTAGGGGGAATGGGGCTAAGGTTCAGGCCTGCCCTGGGGAAGCGAGCAGGCAGGGCTCAGGATGGTGGCTCTGGGCTCTGCTCTAACAGTCTGCCCTCCTGTCCAGTTGAGCAGCCCTGTGATTCTGCTGGGCGAGAGAAGGAGCCCAGCATCTCTGGGAAGCATCTCTGCTGCTAAGACCACAGTGCATTCCTGCAGTCAGACCTCAGAGAGGGGTCTGGGTTCCTACAGGGTGTTCTGTTAACAGGGTCCAGCATGGGCCCGAGGGAAGCCTGTGATCTCCATGTCCAGCCGGGCTCAGCCTGTCCCTCCAGGGCAGAGCTGCTCATGACTGGGAATTCTGTCTCCATGAGGTAGGGCTATGGTTTGAGTAAAGCAGGATGAGCTCAGTTGACCTTTTGTAGCTACACAGCGAAGCCCAGCCCTTTCTATCTTCACCTTCTGTCTCCACCTCCATCTCATGACAACTCTCTGAGTAGGTGGGGTGGACCCCTGGAATCATTTTGCAGATAAGGATCTTGAGGCTTCCCAAGGTCACAGGGAGGGTGAGTTGCCAAGCAAAGATCCAGCACCCAGCCCTCTGGTCCCCAGCCCTAGGCTCACCCCACTGCACCTGCTGCTGCTCTACAGAGCAGTGTTTCTAGGGGTCTTGGGAAAAAAATTGAAGCACAGAAGTGGCCAGATGTGCCTGCTGTCTCCTGGCCACCTCCCACCCCTCAGGCAGCCCTATCTGTGGTGCCAGTGCGCAAGGATCAGCAGCCAGGAGGCAGGGTCTTACCTGCAGCAGTGGTGATGCCCAGGAGCCGGCAGGTGTATTCCAGCCCAGTCCAGAACACCTGGAGCTGCATGGTGCCAGGGGTGAGGACAAAGTCCTGGCAGGGCAGGCAGCAAAGTCTTCGGCCCTGAGATGCTCCCGAACACCCTTGTGTAGGTAGGAGGCTGCTGGCTGTGGCTGCACACCCGGGCCCTGCCTTCCCAAACCAGTCCTGGCCACCGCAGCCTGGCCGAGGTGTGAATAGGGCTCACCTTCCCTGCTCTCAGCCCGTGCCCTTGCCAGGCACTCAGCTTAATCATTACCTTGGAAGAATGCTCCCGCTGCTCACACAACCCCAGCCTGGGCTGGAGCCGCTCAGCCCCAGCGCAGCCCAGCCGCCTGAGATCGGCGATTAGGGCTGGGCTGGAGGCAGTCTGGAGCTGGCAATTAACCGTTTCTGGCTGGGAGGAGGGAGCCAAGGAGTGGGCCAGGCCCTTCCTTACCAAGCCATGCCTAGAAAGTCACACCTGGATTTCACACTTGCTGGGGGCCTGTAGTGTCAGGCTCTGGAGGGGACAGTGCTCTTGCAGGTCTATGCTTATGTGCATATGGGAGAGAGGAGTGTGTCTTTAAATCACCAGTAGAAACAACTTTTGAAATGAGTTCCAAGCTTTATTCTTCTGCGTATAGGTGGATTAGAAAGCTTTTCAAGTCTGTCCCGGATTTGGACTCTGACTAGACATACTTAGCTCAGGCCCCGCCATACAGAGGCCTTCCTTCCTCATTAACATGCATCCCAACATGGGACGTGGGAAATCATTTTGATTCTTTGCTTTGCGAGGGGAGTTGCTATGTCAATAATTAACCGGGTGACCTTGGGGAAACCCAAAGGCATCTGTGAGCCTTGGTAACTTTTGCAGAAAATAAATGTGAAGTTTTGGCTGAATTGGTGTTTTTGACGTACTTGGAGTGTCCCTGTAGCTGTTTCAAGGAGCCCAGCCTTTACACTTGGACAGTGGTGGGCTTTCCCTCATTCTTAATTTACTAACGGATGTGCTAGATTGAATGGTATTAAGATTTATCTCTCAGGTGTTTTTCTGAAATCTTTTACCCCTTTGCTCATATAAGATAGAAAACAAAACAACCAAATAAGGAAAAAAACTCCAAGCAAACCCAATACACATGCTCCTCAACTTATGATGGGGTTATGTCCCAAAAAACCCATCAGACATTGAAAATATTTTAAGTTAAAAATGCAC
Source organism: Pan paniscus (assembly GCF_029289425.2). NCBI lineage: Eukaryota > Metazoa > Chordata > Mammalia > Primates > Hominidae > Pan > Pan paniscus. The sequence continues at coordinate 57,644,690 of NC_073257.2, read as the reverse complement.
TTAATCCACCCAACCTATTGAACATCAGAGCTTAGCCTGGCCTACTTAAATGTGCTCAGAACTCTTAGTTTATGGTTGGGCAAAATCATCTAACACAAGGTTTATGTTATAAAGTGTGGAGTAGCTCATATAAGAATATATTGTAGGGCATGTTGCTAGCCCAGGAAAACATCAAAACCCAAAATTTAAAGTACAATTTCTACTGAATGTACATCATTTTCACACCATCCTAAGTTGAACCATGGAAAGCCAAGGTCTGCCAATAATAACGGAAAACTCAGGAACAATTAGTTTGGCCCTTCCCTCCCCTCCCTTCCCCTCCCCTCCCTCCCCTTCCCCTTCCCCTTCCTCTTCCTTTCTTTCCTCTTTTCTTTTTTTTTTTTTTTGAGACAAGGTCTTGTCTGTTGCCCAGGATGGAGTGCAGTGGCACAATCATTGTGGCCTCAACCTCCCAGGCTCAGGCGATCCTTCCACCTCAGCCTCCCGAGTAGCTGGGACCACAGGTGTGCACCATGCCTGGCTTGCATTTTTCTTGCTTGAGGATGATACACCCTCAACATATATAATGAATAGATATTTTTTGCTATTAAAATTATTTTAATTTGATTGATCAATTTGATCAAGAATCATGGCATTCCATAAAGATTACCGTTTTTTGTATTTTTCCGCCTCGAATGAGTTTAGGAACCTCTGTGCTCGTGTGATCTTCAAGATCAAGTTTATGAGTGTATGATTTACATATTTATTTCCTGGATTAGTTGTTTTCTATTAGCAGACTATCAACTTCAATCTTCTTAGACTTTGACATATCTTGACACCACGCACACCCACTCCCCCAAATGCAGGTGTTCCGGTCTCTGTGGCATATGCTGAATTGCACAGATGGAGCTGCGGGGGCCGGGCTTCAGCAGCGATGGCAGCTCCCTGTCCTTTAGGAACCCTTGATTTGCATGGGTCGGGAAGCTCTGGCTGGCCCACAGTGCTCACTTGCTTCTTGCTGGCCAACAGCCACTTATTTTTGTTTTGTATCTGATGGCCACCTGCTCAGAAGATATGAATTCCTTCCGGGCCTGGCTTGGCAGGGTCTGTTCAGTCCACAGGTTAGTCTACTGTCTCCCTTTCCCAGAGACTGCTTTAGGAATGAGAGGGTGTGACCCAGTTCCGATCAAATAGCCCAGACAGGGTGTGTGCTGAGGAGCTTCTGGGAAAGCCTCTCTTGCTTTTAACAAGAGGGAGAGGACCAGCTGCACTCCCTCCCTTTGGATGCACCTGCTCAGGGTGGCCAGCTGTCTGCTGTTGTGGCAGGGCTCAGCCAAGGCCATCACCAGCTCAGGTCCTGGCCCATGAGACAGGAGCAGCACTGGGCAGTGGGGGACGTTTTGGAGCTGCTAAACTTGCCTGTTCCTAATTGTCAAATGGGTGATGTCGGCTTCCAGTTAGAGCTAAGAGCATTTTGCTGACAGTGGACTGTGTCTGAGCTGTGCTCTCCCCACAGCCTTTTCTGCAGAAGGCTTTTTTTTCTGTGCACTGGGCTCAGGTTAGGGGAGCTGAGAACTAACAAGGCTGAGGGTTATCCTGGGACTGCCCCCATAAGAGGGAGGGAAGAGGAGGGTATTGGGTGACAGTGGAAAGGAAGTAGGGCCTGTGGCAAAAAACAAAATATGGAGGAACCCCAGAGAAAGTCCCTCTTGAAGAACCCGCAAAGAGGGCTCTGGTGGAACTTCCAACTCCTCTACTACCATCTAAGCCCATCTGTGGAGCCCCCGGAGGAGGGAGAGGTCTGGCTGGGTGGGTGTACTCCTTAGACCTCTCCGGAGTTAGAGAAGAGGTTGCCAGGAACCAAAGGCCACACCCTACAATAGAAGTTGGAAGAGAAGGTGGTGAAGCCCCAGACATCCATGTCTGACCCAGCAGTTGCTAATGGACCCAGAGGTAAAAGAGAAGGGGCATTTCCTGGAGAAATCAGCGAATGCCCGGGGAGCTCTGCTTCTAACAGGCTGTGAGAGGGGGAAGGACAGAGGGAAGGACAGAGAGCCCCAAGGCAGTGAGGGAGGTGGAAACCTGCCGAGTGCGGAAAAGTACTCTGAGAAGGGAGTCTCAAGTTACAGCATTCATGAAGCAGAGTGGACAGGGGCCCAGCTGCCTGGGGAAAATGGTGCAATGTAGATATTACACAAAGAAAGCACAATTGCCATTGCATCCTAAGGAGTCCAAATCTGGGCTAGTGAGGGGAAGCTGGGTAGGGGAGCTTTTAGCTCAAAGTAGGGGAAGATGCTCCAGCAACCTGCCACTTGGTGTTAGGCTGAGCTGCTGCGGGAGGTAGTGATGACCTGGAGCCCATTTGGGTGCTGGGTTGGGAAGGATGTCCCGGACAGTTGTCACACACTGACTCAACCATTTGGACCCAGGAGTCTGTGATTCTGGGCATCTGCAATTCCTGAAAGAACCCTGAGAGCTCTGAGAAGTTGAAAAGGACTTCTGGAAGACAATCTCTGCTGGAATCCAGCATACAAAGGACCAGAGCTGGGGCTTCCCCCTCTGCTGGTTCTTTCTTGTCCATGGTCCTTGGGTGTTTGGTCAGGAAGAGCAGCCATGTATGAAGGGAAGGAGGCCAGAAGAGGCACGAGGGGAGGGGAGAGGAGGGGAGGGGAGGGGACAGGAGGGGAGCAAAGCCCGGCTTCGCAGTCAGCAGCTGTGTGGCCTGGGAAATTCGTTACTCTGTTGGTCCTAATTTCCTCATCTGCAAAATGGGTCTAGAAGTTGTCTTACTGGGTCAGATATACTGTGTCTAGAGAGGGTGCCAGGAAATGGAAGCTAATATCATAAGGGAACAAAGAAAACTGGCCACTCTGACCAATCCTGCATAGGTTTTATTATAGGATTCCACCTACTGAACCAACACTCCAAACTGGGGACACAGCCTGGCCCCCTGGCCATGGAAAATTGGGGTAAAAGGAGTAGCTTTTCTTTGGAATGACAGGCTCATCCAAAGCCCATATTCACCATATTGTTTCATTTCACTGTACACTAAGCAAAGTGTCTATGTGCGGGAGCAATAGGAAGACAGACTCAATAAACCTATAATCAAGTCCCTTGGCAGTCATGTCTGACCTCCAGGGCTTGTGAAAAACAGTTAGTGTTTGCTTAACATTAAATGCATTCCGGGTACTGTGCTAAATGATATATGAACAACCCCATTCTTCCCATTTTACAGATGAGGAAGCAGGGTCATGTGAGGTTAAGTGGACTTGCCCAAGGCTTGACCCTCTGCTGCCACTCTGGTTTCATAGGTACCTCAGGCATTAGAGCTGCCTAGTGAGAAGAGACTGTCTGCACAGCCTCGGGGCAGATGATTTGGGAGGACTAGAGGCAGAGGTGTTGATCTCACTGTTCCTAGATCTGCAGAGCTGATGATGGATTTGGGGAAGGCTCCCATCATCTTCCTTCCAGGTGGTCCAGGCGAATAAGCTCCCCCAGCAGTCAAGACCACAAGTCCCCCAGCCTTGACTGGAGCTTCTATTAATATAAATAGATGCTTTGTAGACATTCCCAGCTGTAGGGGATGGACATAAATTGTGCACCATTGATAGTAGCACACAAATTCCAGATGCCTGGGTGGCTCTGTGGAGCATGAGAAGTCGGGGGAGGATGAAACAGGGGTGTGTGCTACTCTTCAGCTGTGGGGTGAGGAAATTTTCACAACACAGCAGGAAGGTCATGGGCATTACTCAATGCCAATGCCTGTCCCTGGAGACAAGTCACCAGAGCTAACCTAAGCCTTTTATTTCTTCTGAACCCCCTCCACTACCTCATCCCTCAACTCAATGTCAGCAGAAGAAAATAAAGACCCTCAGACGAGCAGCCTGCATACCTCTCGCATCCCTTTCAACCATTCCTCACCTGTCCTTTCCTGCCACTAGAGGAAGGGGAGTTAATTATCTCAGCTCATGCTTCCAATCACTGTCCTCATATGTCTTCTGGGACTCTAGATCATCAATTAAGTCTCTGTCCCATGTCTTCCAGTTTTCCCCTCTACCTCTTCCCACCAGCCAAAGCTTTTGTGTACACAACAGCTTTCCCCTGCAAACTACTCTCAGTCTCTCCTCACATCACCACCAATACTCTGGAAAGTGGTTTACTTTTACCAGCACCTTCCATTATGTCTTCATTTTCCACCCACTTCTCCATCTGCCAAGAGGTGGCTTTTACCTGCTTTTGTAGCATTGTGGCTGGCCATGCCAGCCTAGAAGCTGGTCACCAAGTCCAGTGGCCTAATTTCCATGCTCATTCAGTTCCCATTGCCTGGACTTTTTAGCATTTGAAACCACCCTGTCCTTCTGGACAATCTCCCATATATATTATTCTCTGGTAATCATCCTACATGCACTGGGGCTTGCATTCTTTCTTTTTTCTGGGCATGCTTTACAGACTCATCTTTCTGTGCTGTTTCCTGGGTTGGTGATCTGTGGTTGGCAGCCTCCAATGAACCACCCTCCTGTTATTCACATCCTTATGTGGTCCTCTCCCACATTATACCTGGGTTTGCCTATAGGACTGAGCACAGCAGAAGTAGTAGCAATAGTCCAAGTGTTGAGTTATAAAAGATAAGACCTTGGCCACTCTCTCACTCATGGGTTGCTCTCTTAGAGGGAAGCCAGTTGCCTCCATGGGGAGCCCTGCAGAGAGGCCCATGCAGTGAGGAACTGAGGGCTCTTGCCAGCAGCTGCCATGTTAGGGAGCTTAAAGGCTGATGCCCAAGCCCCAGTTGAGCCTTCAGATGATGGCAGCCCCAGCTGACAGCATGGCTACAACCTCATGAAAGGCCTTGAGCCAGAGCCACCCAGCTAAGCTGCCCCCAGGTACCCTCAGAAACTGTGAGATAATAGATGCTTGTTATTTCAACTTACCAGGTGTCAGGGTAATCTGTTACTCAGCAATAGACCGAGGCATCATTTGCAACCCTCTCTCTCCCATCCACTCTCCGCTCTCTTCCTGGTTATTGCTAAGGGGCTCTGTGGCCTGAGCACCATAAGCACAAGGACTGTTCCTAGCAAGGATTTACACCAGCATTTCTCCTCAGCCGTGAGCTCCATTTCCACCTGCCTATTGGTCACCTCTGTGTCACACTCAATGTATTCTAAATCAAACCACCTTTCCACCTCAATTCCTTTCCGCTTCCTGGACTTTACATCTTGGCCACTGGTTTAATTATTACCCTTGCCACCAAATCTGGAAACAAAATAAGTTTTGACAATACTTCTTCCTCTTCCGTTCTGCCAATCCCCATCCTCATTGCTCCACACCTGCCATCTCTCATCTGTGGCTCCCATCCCTCTCATTTCTTGTACAGATGCTGCCCCAGTCTCCTAATGAGCCTCCCAGCCTCCAGCATCATCCCTCTCCAATCTGTCCTCCAACTGCTGGAATTCACTTTGGAAACAGCAGGTCTTCACAATTACAGCCCTGCTTAAGACTCCCAGAGATTTTCCATTGCCTAAAGTCTGAGTTCCTTTGTCCAGATCCCAGGCTTTCTGCAAGCTTCCCCTGCACCACCTCTCTATCTTCCACCTTCCATCCTTCTCCTTCTCCTCCAGACTGACTCCCAGGCCATGCAGACAAATGCTTTCCTGTTACCTTTGTCATGTTCTCCTTATTCTTTTGTTTCCTCCTTCTCCTTTTTTCCCTCAACATTCTCTTCTTCTCATCATCATTACACACATTATTCAAAGTCCAGATAAGTCACCCCCCGACAGTTGTTTATCCTCACAGTCAGAGTGAGTTACCTGCCCTCCAGCCCCCAGCACTCATCTCTTTGTATTTTTTTTTTTAAGATGGAGTCTCTCTCTGTCACCCAGGCTGGAGTGCAGTGGCTCTATCTTGGCTCACTGCAGCCCCTGCATCCTGGGTTCAGGTGATTCTCCCACCTCAGCCTCCCAAGTAGCTGGGACTACAGGTGCGTGCTGCCACATCTGACTATTTTATTTTTTATTTTTAGTAGAGACGGGGTTTTGCCATGTTGCCCAGACTGGTCTCAAACTCCTGGGCTCAAACGATCCTCCCGCCTTGACCTCACAAAGTGCTGGGATTACAGGCATGAGCCACCATGCCCAGCCCCTTTGTATTTGAATTCCCTAAATTAATGCTGGCATTTCCCACCAGCTGGGAAGATTTGTAAAATGAGAGGTGGTAGATGATGGAATGAATGAAGGAGGCTTGTCCAAGGGGGCTCTTTTATTTAGATTCTTTTCTGTAGAATCAATTGGCCAACATCCATGAAGCAGGTAAAGCCACACACCCAACTGTGGAACAGGGTGCAGTGGATACATTTTCAGGTTCACCTTTGTCCCTCACCTCTCCCTCCTTCTCTGAGTTAGATGCAGTCCCTGTTTCCTGCCTCACACTGTGGGCAGTATCTAGAGTACGCGCAGGGCTTGTGTTCCCAGCAAAGCAGAAAGGCCCTGTTATTGTGCATAATTCTCCTGACCATTGCCCAGCAAGTCTATCTTTAGCTTCCAGGGCATTAGAACTGCCTAGTCCACTGGGCATTGGTCTGTGCAGGATGGAGTGAGATACCTGCTCCACAATGGGGCTGCAGAACAGTTGGCTCTGCTCCCCCTGCAGTTCATATGGGGGCCTTAGCAGCTGTCATTTGCCACCTGATTTCTGGTAGGGGGATGGTGCAGTGGTTTTTGAGCCAGATTACCTGGGGGGTGAATCCTGATTGGAGCTAAAGGTCAGTGGGAGCTTGTGCAGCCACACTTTTTGAGCATTGGTTTTTCTGTTCACAAAGAGGTAGTTGAACCCTTCAGATCCTCGTGAGTCACTGAAGCTGAGGTCTTTATCACCATGAGCTCCATTTCACCTAAGCCTCCTTGAAACAGGGCACTGACAGAGTGAGAGATTGCCATGCCAGCTGGGGTCAGGCCAGGGATCACCTCTTTGCTGCACGAGCTCATTGGACGTCCTTCAGACGGCCCTGCTGGGTAGCTCTGTCTCCTGGGATGAGCTGTCGCGAGGCAGATTTACAATGTCTGGTCACGGTAGAGTCTGAACCTTCCCGGGCCTGGCCTTCTAGATGAAGGCAGATTTCTGTAAATTGGTGTCTGACGTCAGTCCTCCCCAGAGACCCAGGAGACTAAGTACACAGCATTCAAGAGGTTAAGTCCCCAATGCCTCCAGGAACGGATTCCAACATGCAGAGGAAGCAATATTTCAGGCGAAGGCACCGAGTGTCTGTGGACAGGGTCCCCCTCTGCTCTTGCTATGAGAAAAGGGTTTCCTCATTAATCAGAGCCTCCAGGGGCAAGGGGCTGGCCCAGGAGAAAGCACAAAGGATCCTCTGTGAGGGCTGGGCTGTGCTCTTCAAGGGGTGTAGGGCTGGAGTAGACTTTGGAGGGAAGCTACAACCTCCCATCTGTGTCAGTGCTTTTTATAATAATGTCTCTGAACATTTGAATTTTTCAGTTTAAATTAATTCTCAAAAGATGGCTAAAGTTCTATCAGGAAAAATGAGAATTTAGTCAGTAAAAGTCATTTGTAACTTCCCTAAGTGTTAAAATTGTGTTTTATTCATTTGGCTCTGTTCATTCACCCGCCATCAACCAATTGCCAATCCACATAGCAAAAATACACACTTCCTGGCATAACTGAAAAACAAAACAAAAAACAGGCTTATTTTTGAAAACACAGGGACTTCCAGATACATATAGCTGCTCAGTGATCGGCATTTGGCTCTTCCCCACCAAAAAAGAAAGTGAGAATTTAAAATACGTTCATTCTGAGGACACAGATAAGAGCAGACAGGAATTCTGGTGAAGGGTTGGGGGGTAACTGATCTTGTGGAACACAGGAGGGTTCTGCCTGCAGTGGGCTGTTCCTGTGAGCAATGAATGTTTCACCTGAGCCCACCTGAAGGGCTTTGCACCCAGAAACACCAGGAATTAAAGAGCAGAGATTGGGCTTGGGGCTGAAAATGAGGGGATAGCTGAAAGTCTGCCTCTAGAGCAGTCGGACCCCAATCTCCTCCCACCCCACCCAATCTGGGGACCCCCATCCCTCCTCTCCTCCCTGCCCCCTCCCTGCCCTTCTCCTGCTTCCCCATCCAATGCAGACCAGAGGTTTTTTCTCCAGATGAACTGAGTGGTGACGGGCCAGGCCTTGGCAGGCTGGGTGACACAGAGGATGGAGATGGGGACTGAAGCCAGACTTGTGTCAACCAGTGGCTCTTCAGTCCCCGTCCCCAGAACAGCAGCAGGTACCTCTATCCCAGGCAGTTAGAGGACTCTTCCTGGAGAGTGTCAGTAACCCCAGAAAAGACAGGGATATGGTTTGGCTGTGTCCCCACGCAAATCACATCTTGAATTGTAACTCCCATAATTCCCACACGTTGTGAGAGGAACCCGGCAGGAGGTGATTGAATTATGGGGGTGGGTCTTTCCTGTGCTGTTCTTATGATAGTGAATAAGTCTCATGAGATCTGGTGGTTTTAAAAATGGGAGTTTCCCTGCACAAGCTCTCTCTTTGCCTGCTGCCATGCACGTAAGATGTGACTTGCCCCTCCTTGCCTTCTGCCATGATTGTGAGGCCTCCTCAGCCATGTGGAACTGTAAGTCCAGTAAACCTCTTTCTTTTGTAAATTGCCCAGTCTTGGGTATGTCTTCATCAGCAGTGTGAAAATGGACTAATACAGGGATACTAACATTTGCAGGAACAAAAATTCTATGACCCCCTGGTGAAGCCAATAAGTCTTTGAAATCTTCAACACTCACATGTAATAATTTCAATCAGTTTTTCAGGGCATTGTCCTAGGTATGAGGACAGCCCAAAGTAAGCTGGTATTTGAGGAAAGGATCCAACATGAAGCACAGAAACCAGGACAAACAGAAAAAGGGGACCTGGAGAGGGCAGTGCAGCCAATGTAGGACACATACAGAGAACTTAAAAGAATAATATACCCTACAGTTACTATACTGAGTGATATATGAGAAGATGTTACATCTATAAAACAAGGATAGAATACCATGAAAAGTAACCAGACCACAAGAACCTCAAAATTAAAGACAGGCAAAAAATTAAAAAACCCAAATAAAATAAAACAAGAAAGCAACAGAATGGTTAGAAGCTAAAATCAAGTAGAACAAAAAGACAAAGGGAAATAGAAGAGAAAGCATAAAACAAATTATAGTGTTTATTCTCAAGGCCAGTCTCCTGACCTACAAGAGTTCCAGAAACAGAATGGGGGGAGGAAAGCTTCAAAGACTTAATGCAAGAAAATTTCCCAAAACTGAAGAAAAGGAGTCTTCAAAGTGATTATGTGTTAGGAAGATGGGAAGAGGGTTAGTGATGGGGAATTCAAAAGTTAATGCCTACAGCTAATCAATTAAAAATTGCAACATGAATATAGTACCAAAAATATGAAAGTGAAGATGAGAAGAATTTCCTAGAAGTGTTAATGACAATGTTTGTCTTTGGGGAGAACTGGGGGTGGAATGGGTGAAATGGGACTGCTTTGTGTTACTGTTGTTTCTCTTTGTCTTTTTAAGACTTACTGTTTCTTGGCTTTTTAAACTCAGTGCATGTACTACTTTGAAAAAAATAAAAAAGTATTTTAAAAAAAGAAACAGGCATAAACATTAAGAAAATACTTCCTCCCCATCCAGATTTTAATATACTAAAATACATCCTTTTAGACGTATTTTTATGCATATACAGAAAAACATTTCCTTACCATAAAAAGTTAACATGCATGTTGCTAAATAATGATTTATTTAACCTAAATACTGGAATCATCTGTGTGCCAACAGAAATATTCAGAGTGCTTATACCTGGATGTCTCACTACAGATACTGCAGAAAAGAATGAGGCCCTGTACAGTTCACAGCAATAAAGGCTACATGAATTGAGTGCCATGAGGGAGAAATAAGCAGGCTGAGCTGACCCAGGGAGGCTTCTCAGAGAAGGTGTTTTCAGGAATCACCCCAAGTCACAAATGGGAGGCCTCAGCACCCAAGAGGATGAAATCAGCCCAGGATCATGCCAGCCCATGCCACCCACAGCCACTGAAGTGCTTGTCTGAGTCTTGCTGGAAAAACGGGCCCATGTTAGTGATTATGAGCCTTGCAGCAGCAGACTCAAAGCTTTCTCTGCTGAGAAGTTTCCAGCAGTTCCATCAGTGCGAGCCGGGAACTGATGACCTGAACGACCTGGAGCATGGTGAGGTCCCTGCTGCTGGGGGTTTTGGGAGAGGCCAGGCTACCTCTCTGAGCTGCTGGCAAGCGATTCTGAGTTTGGGGCGGAGGGCATGCCCCCATGACCTTCCATGTGGGCTGATGCGCCCAGCTCTGACCCTACCGAGTCAGCTCCTGTCTGTATGTTCCCAACTTTAAAAGCCAGGCTCTCACTTTTCCTCTGCCTTTTTGCTTTTCCTGTTTCCTTGCTGATTCAGGCTGTGGGTAGAGATAGTTCCTTGTGCCTGTAGGACAGAGGTCCCTGTTTTCCTTGCTGTCTGTCAGGGTAGGGCTGTTCCCAGCTTCTCGAAGGGCCCACGTTCCTTTGTTTGCAGCTTTTCTCTGTCTTCAAACCAGCAAATGTGACCCAGTCCCTCTCACTTGTGAGTCTCTACTTCTTTGCTCCTCTCTTTCTTCCAACTGGGAAGGGAGTGCCATTGTAATTACAATGGGCCCACCTTGATGACCCAGGCTAGTTAGTTGCTGTATCTTCAGGTCAGCTGGTTAGCAGCCTTAATTCCGTCTGCAGCCTGTATTCCCTTTATCCAGCAACACAACACTCACAGGTGCCGGGGATTAGGACCTGGACGCTATTCTGCCCCATCCGCTCTCCATCCTTCCTCCACACACTCTGCCTCTGCTGAAGATTGGGGTGGGGAACTTCAGCACAAGAAGTCAGAGTGCTTTGGTTAGACTTGCAGAGAATGCTCATGTCAGAGAAAAAGCTACACTGTGGGAAAGTAGAAAGCAGCAGCCCAGGCCTGCGGTTCTACAAGGAGGCTCCCAGGCCCAGCGGCATCAGCCCAATCAGGAACCTGTTAGAAAGACAAATTATGGCCCCATCCAGACCCACTGAATCACAAACTCTGGGGTGGGGCCCAGGAGTCTTGGTTTCACAAACCCTCTAGGAGATTCTGATGAGATCCTTTGCTCCAGAACAGCCACCCTGCTTCTCTTGCTTTGGTTCTGGTGGGCCCATCAGGGAAATTGCAGGTAGGGCCCTCTGCATCGTGCTTGGCCCAAGGAGTTCTTTTTAGACTGCTGGTGCCTCCCAGTCACTTTGTGCCACCCCCAGAGGACGGGTAGCTCAATTTCCTCAGAAGCCAGGCTGCTAATGCCCTGAAAAGGTAACATGACCCAGAAAATCGACCAGCAGGAACTGAAAAGCCTTTGGCAGGGTCTCCAGGGAAGCCTTACTGGCTCCTGGCTCAGACAGGGATGGATGAAGGCAGGACTGCAGGGGAGGAGCCTCAAGACAGCTGCATGCAGGACCTGGGCAGCCTGAGCTTTGTGGTGCCAGCTGCAGGGCTTCTCTGCATGTGGGGCTGTCTCCATGGCCAGAGATCTTGACCTTGGAGGATGATGTGCATGGAACTCCTTGGGGTTAGCAAGCACCCAGGCGGTGGGGGGCCTTTCAGATTGTGCAGTGGCTCACTGCTGTAGTCCCAGCACTTTGCAAGGCCAAGGTGGGCAGATCACTTGAGGTAAGGAGTTCAAGACCAGCCTAGCCAACATGGTGAAACTCTGTCTCTACTAAAAATACAAAAATTAGCTGGGTGTGGTGGTGTGTGCCTATAGTCCCAGCTACTGGGGAGGCTGAGGCAGGAGAATTGCTTGACCCCGGGAGGTGGAAGTTGTAGTGAGCTGCGATTATGCCACTGCAGTCCAGCCTGGGCAACAGAGCGAGACTCTGTCTCAAAACAAACAAAAAACAAGCAAACAAAAACTTTTCTAAGAATCCCAGATTCATTCTTCACCTAAGTGTCACTTAAGACATTGGGCCTCACACTTGACTGCCCATAGGAATCACCTGGGAGCTTTCAAAAGTCCTGATGCCCAGGTCACACCTCAAACCAATTCCATCAGAATGAGTGAGGTGGGACCCAGTCTTAGTACCTTTTCTAAGGCTCCCCAGGTAATTTCAATGTGTACACAATGTGCAGGCAATGTTGAGTTGAATACTACTTGTCTAAAAGTGGCTCTTAGTCCTGGCTGCACATTAAAATCAACTGGGAAACATTTAAAAAAATAATAAAGCAGGCTGCCCCCGTGCCATAAGCCAGAGTCTCTGGGGAGGGGGCCTGAGCATTGCAGGTGGTTAAAGTCCCCAGGTGATTGTACTGAAGCACAGCAGGGTTGAAACCCTGGCACCACGGGCTGTGGTGCTGTCTCTTGCTGGCTGTGTACAGTCCCTGGGCTCAGCCCCACCATCTCTAGGGTGGGATTGTCGTTTTTAAACTCCAAGGCATGACAGTGCTCAGTAAGCCTTCCTTTGCATCCTTTGTTGTTTGCAAACTGGCTCTTATTTGTGAGCCTCAAGGAAACCTGTGGCAGAAGGAAGGCTTGAGCCCCACACATGAGACCTGAGAGTTGCCCCAGAGGTGGCCCGTGTAGATCTGGGTTGGCTTTAGAGATTATTTTTAAAAATAAAGATCTAGGACACATATTTTGATAGCTTACGGAATGATTTTCCTAGTTTATCTTTTTGCTCTTGCAGTTCTGTATAACCCACAGAGAAAAACCGGACAAAGGAATCAAGAAGGGACCACTCCTCAGCACTTGCAGGTGTTCAAAGATAAACTGAGGCACATATTAAAATATTAAAGAGATTTTCTTGAGCAACTCACGAATTGGGCAGTGCCAGATAGAAAGCAGTTAGGGCCCTGAGGAAGGCATGCGAGAGGAAGGCTTTTACAAGGTGGAGGTGGGAGCAAGGCAAAGAAAATACATGCTTGTTTACAGTGAACAGTAATTTCATTCGGATCATTCCAGTGGAAAGTCCCCAGTTAGAGAGTAGTTGGTGGTTTCTGATTGGTTAAGCTTAACTAGTAGAAAGTCGCCAGTTAGGGGTTAGTCAGCAGTTTCTGATAGGCCTAGAATATGACTGTTTATGCTGAGTCGGCTTGTGGATTGCTAACGAAGGAGTTGGAGGCACTGCAGCTGCCTCAGCCCAATGGCCTCCCGATTAATTTTTGTTTTTAACACAGGTATGACAACACAGTGGCCACATGTGCCTTCCAGGTCCCGGGTTGGGAAGGTTGGTGAGGTAGCAGCAGCAGCTCCCCAGTGCAGAAACTGAAGGCTCTGCTCCTGGACGCCGCTCTTCCTGATGGGCAGCCAATACTTCTCACAAGATATCCTCTCTGCAGCTCTCAGCCGCTGAGGTTCACTTTGTGGCTTCCAATGTCAGTGGGCCACTCTTCCTGAGATACAGGCACCCATAGTATCATGTCATGTGGTTGTTAAAAGCAGGGTGGGTGGGCTGGTCAGTTTCAGCTATTTACCAGCTGCATGACCTTGGTCAAGTCAATCAGCTTCTCTTAGCCTAGGTCAGGTTATCTGTTTTTAGTGGGTATGCATTTTAGTTTATAAACACTTGAGTATAAAAATTGTCCCATTCTCCAAATTAGATAACTGCTCTAGTTTCCAATCACTGAGCTGGTGGAAGACAATGCACTCTGTCCAGCTGAGCAAGTATCAAGAGTTTTAAATGGTTCAAGCATGGCTGGGCATAGTGGCTCACACCTGTATAATCCCGGCACTTTAGGAGACTGAGGCAGGAGGATTGCTTGAGTTCAGGAGTTCAAGACCAGCCTGGGCAACATAGTGAGACACCGTCTCTACAAAAAGTTTAAAAAAATTAGCTGGGCATGGTGGCATGTGCCTGTGGTCTCAGCTACTTGGGAGGCTGAGGCAGGAGGATCACTTGAGCCCAGGAGCTTGAGACTGCAGAAAGCTGTGATCGCACCACTGCACTCCAGCCTGGGCAACAGAGCAAGACATTGTCTCAAAAAAAAAAAAAAAAAAAAAAAAGAAAGAAAGAAAGAAAGAAAAAAAGGCCCAAGCATTCAGAAGAGGCTCTCTGGCATTCATTCCACGCTGAAATTCTGAAATCCTCTTTGCAAATTTCTTGAAGGCAGGTGACTGGGTCACCTCATAGGCCTATGGCAGCAGAGTGCACAAGTGGCCACAGTCCTCCTCTCCTTCCCATGTCCACACCCTTTATAACGTGGCTTTGCAGCAGCTTCTCTCCCCTCTGAATCTGGGCTGGACTGTGTCTGGCTCTGACCAATAGCGGAGTGATGAGGGGCCAGCTCTGGACCTGCATCTGGCTGCAAGACCTCCGTGCCCTGCATTCTCTCTCTCCCTGAACCCACCCCGTTGCCTCTGGAGCAAGTCTGGCTAGCTGGCTGGAGGAGCAGGGAGACTGTGGGAGCTGGCCCAACTGCAAGGCGCCCCCCAGACCAGTCAGCCCCTGCCCACCCAGCAGCAGAGGCACACAAAGAACCATGTAGCTGAGTCTGCCTCAAATTGCCAATCTGCAGTATTGGGAGATACTAAGTAGCTGCATTTAAGTCATTAGCTTTAGAAGGTTTATTACTCTGACAGAGCAGTCTTTATCCTCTCTCAGTTCTCTGCAAGGAGGGAGACCAAGCTGCTGCTACTTACAGAAAGGAACCCCACCATCCCCAGCCTCACTCCTTCCTAGTGTTGCTAATTCCCTCTCAGCCTTGGCTTCTTTCAGCAAACTAAAGCCTATGCAGCAGGTGCATCCTTCTCCTGGGCACCGTTTGACTTGAGGTATTGTTCCTGAAACATGAATGACAGCCACAGCTCCCTTGGGAGGGGACTCCTATGTCAGAACACACAGTGGGTTCCCTTTCTAGATGAGGCAGCGTCATACCATTCTTGTTCTCTCTGTAGTCCCTAGAGCCCGGAAAGCAAAGGACCATCTCTGCAGGCAAAGCAGGAGTGGCGCCTGCCAGTATCTGCTAAAGGAAGTCGGAATGTGCGGGTACTGGGTCCGCAGTCACTGCTAAATGAAGATGGAATATGTGGGTGCTGGGCACAGCGCTGGGCCCGTGATCACTGCTAAATGAAGATGGAATGTGTGGGTGCTGGGCATGGCGCTAGGCCCGTGGTCACTGCTAAATGAAGATGGAATATACTGGTGCTGGGCATGGTGCTGGACCCGTGGTCACTATTAAATGAAGACAGAATGTGTGGGTGTTGGGCACGGCACTGGGCCCATGGTCACTATTAAATGAAGATGGAATGTGGGTGCTGGGCATGGCGCTGGGCCCATGGTCACTGCTAAATGAAGATGGAATATGTGGGTGCTGGGCACAGCGCTGGGCCCACGGTCACTGCTAAATGAAGATGGAATGTGCAGGTGCTGGGCCTGTGGTCACTGTGAAGTGGTGGGGCGGGGCTGTTTCTACCTCACTGCTGCCCTGTCCACACTAGGCTTGCTCTGGCCTTCCTGTTGCCTGGGGCCTGCCCTCTCTTGCTGCTGCAGAACAGGCAGGATAATCTCTCTCTAGGGCAAGGAATGCACTCGGGCCAGGGACTCCTCACCACCAGCTTGAGGGGCTGTGCCCAACCCTGCCTCCTTCAGGAGGGTGTCCCAAGTTCTGTCCTTGCCTAAGCAGCTGGCACCTGTGCTCAAAATATTTATTGCCCCCATGCCAGCTGCTCTCCCACTTGTCCTGTCAAAGGGAGAGTGGGGGCCTGGGTGGGGGGGTCTTGCTGCATCCCAGCCCAAGCCAATCAGATGTGGGGGATTTTGCCCCTCTGACCCTGCTCCTCATGAGGCACAGTCTGCATGAAGTGACAGCCCCGGCGCTACCTGAGCCCATGGGACTCAGCTCTTCATCCTCTCAGGGCCTCTTTTAGTCTAGGTGTCCAGGGCACTGAGAGGGACATGGAGTGACAGGAACACATGACTCATGGAGCAGAGGTGGAGCAGCAGCTCAGGGTGGCTGTGTGCCCTCCCTGGGGGTCATTCCCTCTCTCTTGTCCTAGGAGCTTGGGGTGCCCATGCTTGAGGCAGGAGGCTGTGTGCTCCTGGCAGCTGGCCGTGGTGCCGTCTTCCAGGGCCATTTCTCATGCCTCCCAGTTTCCAGTCCCTCCTGACTCCCCTCCTTCTGGGTCCTCCGCGGCACAATGATATATTTCATATTTCTATGGAAGGGGTGTCATGTCTCAGCCCCCACACTGGCATACACACACACACACAAATATATATATATGTATTTTTTTTTTTTTTTTTTTTTGCTAAGTAAGTCAGCTTGGACTCAAATGTCAGTTTCTTTGAACAGATTTGTCAATGATCTCAAATTAAACTCTCCCATTTGAGGAATGGCAGGTGCTGCCCTTAATATATCTTGCAGGCCTGGGAGTGACAGGTGTGGGGCCTGCTTACCTCAGATCAACCCTCTGGGCCTTGGTGATCGTATCTGTTCAATGAGCATCACAAACATCCTTCCACCTCAGACACCCTGAGATTGTAAAATGAGGTGAAAACTTGCTGAGCAAGGGAAATGATCCATTAGCAAGGACATGGGCATCCTCTCCCAAGCTCTTAGCTCTTGTCGAGGTTCCCAAGAGTGCACCTCTATAAAAATTCTAGATCTGAAGGAGTTCAACTCATTAGGTAGGAAAAACACCTTCTTACTCACTCTTGTCAGACTTTAGAATGTCAGCATATGAACAAGCTGGAATTTATATTCATAGTGTTGGCTGCTGTTTGGCACTTGCTTGGATTTTGAGATATGAATTATACTGTGAGCGTGTCCTGCTCTAGGGCTTAGGTTATTTATTATTTGAGGTTAATGTATGTGGAGGATTGGATGTGGACCAGGCGAGTCTGGCCAGGGACAGATTACAGGGCCCTGGGTTATTTTCTCTTGTTCTTTACCCATTCATGTTGGTGCCAATTATTTTGAAAATGAAAAATGGTCCATAAATATGAGAGCAAAGCTTGGGTGCATTGCCCTGAGCCTTGCTGTCCTCCCTGGCACTGGTTTGTGCTTCCTCTTCTGGGGTGCACAGGAGAGGCAGATTGGGGCAGGGGAGATTGGCAGTATGATAGCACTGGGACTGACCCTCAGAATCCCTAGTCTGAGAGTGACATATTACCAAGCTTTCTAGACAGGCTGGTAGCTCCTGTCACCTCTGTTTCTAAGGAAAGAAACATAGAGACAGTTACAAATTTGTTGAGATTACCTTTGGCAATGCCTTACATTGCCCTTAAAGTATAGGGTACACAGGCTGGTGTACAGTACAGAAACAGTGCATAGTCCAGAAATAGCACACCACAAATTAACGCTTTAGACCAACATAGGCGTGAGATGGATGCGTGTGGGATGCAATCTGACAATACGCATAGAATAGAGCAAAAGGCCAGTCCACATGCATTAGGATGGCTGCTACCAGAAGAATGGGAAAGGCAAGAGTGGGCGAGGACGTTTAGAAACTGGAGCCCTGTGCATTGCTGGTGGGAGTGGAAAATGGCACATCCATTGTGGAAAACAGCATGGCAGTTATTCAAAAGGCAAACACATAAGTGAAATAAGCCTGATGCAGAAACACAAATATTGCACGTTCTCACTCATACTTGGGAGCTAAAAACATTGATCTCACGGAGGTAAAGAGTAGAATGACAGACACCAGAGACTGTGGAAGGTAGCAGGGAGGAGAGATGAAGAGGGATCGGTCAATGGTTAAAATGGTACAGAGAGGTGGAAGGAATAAGTTCTAGTGTTTCATAGCACAGTAGGGTGACTTTAGTGAACGATAATTTATTATGTATTTCTTTTTTTATTATTATACTTTAAGTTTCAGGGTACATGTGCACAACGTGCAGGTTTGTTACATATGTATACATGTGCCATGTTGGTGTGCAGCACCCATTAACTCATCATTTAGCATTAGGTATATCTCCTAATGCTATCCCTCCCCCCTCCCCCCACCCCACAACAGTCTATTATGTATTTCAAAATAGCGAGCAGAGAAGATCTGTAACATTCTCAACACAAATGTTTGGGGTGATGGATATCCCAGTTACCCAGATTTGGTCGTTACACATTGTACGCATATATCAAAATAGTACATGTACCACATAAATATGTACAACCCTGATGTATCCATAAAAATTAAAAATAATAAGTTAAACACTAAACGGAATCACCATGGGATCCAGCAATCCCACTTCTAGGCGAAGCTCACTGAAATAAGTCATATACAAAAGGACAAATGTAGTATGATGTGTTTACACTGATATGAAGCTACCTAGAATAGACAGATTCTTAGGGACAGAAAGTCAGATAGAGGCTGCAGGGACCTGTGGCAGGGGAGGATGCAGAGTTATCATTTAATTGGGACAGAGTTTCTGCTGGGGAAGATAAGACAGTTCCGGAGGTGGACGACGGTGTGATTGCACAACATTGTAGATGTCCCCAATGCCACTTAAAAATTGTTAGAATTGTAAATTTTATGTTATGTACATTTTATTATAAGAAAAAAAGAGAGCAAAGGCAGCTGTGGGTGAGTTCATGACGTTTCCCCTGAGTTCCAGCAGGTCCCATCTGTGATGTCCCACAGTCCTGTTGCGTGGGTAGGGCTGGTGACGTTGCTGGTCCCATTTTATAGATGACTAAACAAGTCACTGGGACATACCTGTGTGTTCTCATTCACATTCCTGTTCATTGTCTGCCTCCCTACACTGGGGTGTGCATTCTGTCAGGGCAGGGACCTGGTAGGGCCGCTCACCCCAGTGTTCTCAGGGCCTGGCACATATAAGATATTTGCACTGAATGAAGACGTGAATGGCACACTTCGTGTGAGGCTGGCCCCAGAGATAGTAAGGAGCAGGCCCAGAACACTGCCCGGTCCTCCTGCTCTGGCCCTGTATTCTCCAACGCCTCAGGCTGCCTGGAGGGCGAGCGGGAACCGCATACACATGAAGGCCCTTCCTACCACAAACCAGGGCAAATGGCCTCTGAACAGCTGCACTTGGACAACAGGCCTCTGCCTTGGGGTCACCCCATTTTCTTAGCTTGAACTCCTCCCAGCCTCCCACTCCACCCTACTTAGACCTTGTCCCAGTGCTGGCAGGTGTGCCCACACAGGTGTGGCCTCTTCTCCTGTCTCCTCACCTCTGCACCCAGGCATATTCTGCTTCCCCAGTCCTGGGTCAGAGTGGGAAGCTGACCTCATCCCTCTCAGGGTGGCCAAGAGCCAGTAGCTGGCGGGGCACACTTCATAGGGAGGTGGAGCCTGACCCCAGGCTCAACCCTCACCTGTGCAGCCTTCTCCTCCCACATCCTCCTCCCAGGGGGGCCTGTGCCTGGGGTCACCATTGCATCTCCACTTCTCCCCAGCCTGGCACAGTGTGCCTGTCTGGTCTGCGCTGGCCACAGATCCAGAGGCTCCTTGCTGAACCTGCAATTGCTGCCCTGGTGGACCCAGTTACACCTCTGCTTTCTGGGTGTGGTGTGGAAAAGGCCAGGAAGATTAATGAGTGGAAGAGAAGGAAGAGGGAAGGAGAGGCCTGTCTCCCACCACGCCCATCCTTTTATGAAGTCAGGCTCTCAGAGTGACAGGGAGTGACAGGCTTGTAAAACTGTAAAAACTACTGGGCACAGACATGATCTGCTAGCTAAGCATGTGAGCATCTGTCCTCCAATCTCTTCTTAGCCTGCACCCTGTGTTCAAGGTCATGGGCACCATCAGTTTCTTCTGTTTCAGAACAGCCTAACGCGGCTCATCTCTTCTCAGTCCTGGTTCTTGCTTTAAGCCTTCTGAGGCTTCTAACTTGGCTGATAACATTGGCATCCACCCGTATCTCAGGCTTAAAACCTCAGGGCCAGCATTTGCTTCTAGTTTTCCTCTAGTGCTTCCCAGTTCAACAGAAGCCCTGCCCTTTCCACCTCC
Source organism: Pan paniscus (assembly GCF_029289425.2). Classification (NCBI taxonomy): domain Eukaryota; kingdom Metazoa; phylum Chordata; class Mammalia; order Primates; family Hominidae; genus Pan; species Pan paniscus. The sequence continues at coordinate 57,624,747 of NC_073257.2, read as the reverse complement.
CTGGCTACCACCCTACTGGCTGCTGGGGCCCCAGGGTCTGCCTATTTATCCTCTGATGCAGTGCCATCGACTGCTGGCTGACTGTCTGCCACACGACAGCCAGGGGGTGGCTCAAAAACACAGAATAACCATGTTATTCCCCAGTGTAAGATTTCAACAGCTTTCTAGTTCCCCTGCAGGTCATGTAGGCAGCCCTCATGAAGCTCTGGGACAATAGTGTGCTGGCCGGTAAGTATTTAACAGAAACTGTCCAGGGAAAAAGCCCTTACCTATAGCATTTGCCAATTTCTGTGGTATAAATACTCCCACTGTGGCTGATTTCAAGCCACCCACATGATGTCACTGAGTGCAGGGCTGGGAAGAGATGCCTAGAATCACAATGTTAGACAGCATCTCCCCTGTGCAGTGCAATAGACACTAAATGACCAAGAGCAGAGATAAGAGGAAAATGTAGTCAAATAATTAGGATGTGATGAGTTTGGGGTACTTATTATACTTTATCTAATTTATTTAATTGAAAATAACTTAATGATGGCTTTGTTTAACATCCAGCTCTAAAAATGGCTGGAAATTTAACCATCAGCTCTCACAAGCTAGCACAAGTCAACTGCAGTGCATAACTGCCTGTGACCAAGTTTGTCTCCGTTTTGACTGGGGGTATAGCGAAGGGCCATGGGTTTGGGAGTCCAGCCGAGTCAGCTTGCACATGGACTCTTCTCTGCTTTCCAGTGACCAAGTCCAGCATGGTAGGTCTTGTCCTACTCTAGTTTCTTGAGCGGAATCTCAGGTCCTCCATAAAGTGGTCCTGTCTTGCAGTTCTCAGTTTCTTTCAACTTCAGGAGTCTGTTTACTCCCATATGTGTTTGTGATATAGTTGCAGCAGCCAGAACCAGGCCCTGCCATGGCCTCTGCAGGGTACACAGGCCATGCCCTCCATGTGGCTCTGCTTTCCCTGGCCACCCATCTCCTTGGCACCATCATTCTCGCAGAGCTGGAAGGCAGAAGCTCTGTCCTGTAATCAGTGTGGTGGGGCGAACTGGACAGCCTGTGGCCTGGGCTCTGTGTCTGCAGCCCTCTTGCTGTGCTGAATGCATACTGTTGGATGTCACTTGATGGCTCCCTAGAAGAAATTAGTGGAGTTAGACTTCTTCCTGCAGAGGAAAGTGTATTAGAAACAAAATCAAAGCCCAATCAAACAAAAGAAGCTCTGAGCTTGCACATCAGGTGTATTGTCTTCTGGGAATGCAGGAAGTTGGAAAAGTCCAGGAAGATTAATGAGTGAAAGAGAAGGAAGAGGGAAGGAGAGGCCTGTCTCCCACCACGCCCATCCTTTTATGAGGTCAGGCTCTCAGAGAACTGCTGCTTTTGCTTATGGAGTCAGAACAAGCCCTAGCGACCTTCACACCTGCCTAAGAAGCTCAAGTAGAGTCCACCCTCTGAATCGAGATCACTTCTTTTTCTCCCATGGAGGGGCTTGTGCACGCTTGGGAAAGCCATCCTCAGATTGGGATCCACACTGAAGTGAGTGCTAGAGGCACAATCCAGAGCCTGAGAACCTGGAGGACAGGCCATCCTGGACACCAGCATGGAGTCAGCTATACAAGGAATCGAAATACAAAGCATCACACACCCAACACTTCATCTCTAATTCGTGCATGCTTTTCATTTGTGGAACCAGAGTGCAGATGGATTTGAAAAGCCCCGGACTCTGGTAAAATGCCATTTGAAATTGTTATATGGTTTTCCATTAGGAGAAGTCCAAGGAATTGGTAAGACTTATGGTGGACATTGTACAGATCATTGTATAATAATGTTTCTTTGCAATTAATTAATCTTCTTCTCTGATATTCACTTCAAATATGTGATGATAAAATGGGAAGGGACCCTTGCTTGGGCAAAAACAACAACATAGCTTTTCTTGAAGACTGCTTATAGCAATGGTGCCAGCACAAGGTTTAATGTGAACTGACCTGGTCCTTGGGCCAGGATTCTGGGTCCTTGGTGTATTCCTCTGTCCTCCCGAAGGGCTTCTGACTACCCAGGAGAACTGGTAGGCCCTTTGCAATCTACCCAGACATTCTCCTGGCCCTCTGTATCTTGTCTCTTTGTCTGCCGACCAGGGTGAGCATCCCAGCACCCATGAGCCCTTCCCTGACCACCCCAATAGACGTGGCCATTTATCTTCTATGCTGCCAGAAAATCTCATCCGTTTGCTATGGTTGCCCTTATCTCATTGTAATCATCATCATTGTCTCATTGTAACCACTAATATTTCTTTTTCTTTTCTTTTCTTTTTTTTTTTTTTTGAGACAGTCTCGCTCTGTCACCCAGGCTGGAGTGCAGTGGCGCAATCTCGGCTCACTGCAACCTCTGCCTCCTGGGTTCAGGCAATTCTCCTGCCTCAGCCTCCTGAGTAGCTGGGATTACAGGCACCCACCACCAAGCCCGGCTAATTTTTGTATTTTTTTTTTTTTTTTTTTGAGATAGAGTCTCACTCTATGGCCCGGGCTGGAGCGCAGTGGCGCAATCTTGGCTCACTGAAAGCTCTGCCCCCCGGGTTCACTCCATTCTCCTGCCTCAGCCTCCCGAGTAGCTGGGACTACAGGCGCCTGCCACCACGCCCGGCTAATTTTTTTTTTTTTGGTATTTTTGTAGAGACAGGGTTTCACCATGTTGGCTAGGATGGTCTCAAACTCCTGACCTCAGGTGATCCGCCTGCCTCAGCCTCCCAAAGTGCTGGGATTACATGTGCCGCTAATATTTCTGAACACTCACAAGATGCTAAGCACAGGGCTGAGCAGTTTCAGCTGTCTATGTGCCTGACTCCCTCCGCCCCTGCTTCTGTGAGTTCCTGGGAGGCAGGAACCACGTTTAATACAACTCAGTCCCCTTTATCTGGTGGCTACCATAATGCTTGATTTACAGTAGGTTCCCCTAAAAATATTTGTTAAAGGAACTTGCATCAATTGATTTGTAACCATGTGTTTTATACAATCAATCTCATTTCTATTTACTGCTTGAATAATGGCTATAGTCCTTTGTCTTTTGCAAGAAGGCCCTTCTCTCCTCTGGAGGGCCGTGTTCCTGTAATAAGTGTAGTGCACTCACAGGATGCTTACTTAGGCCTGCAAGCTTAGTGCAGTTTCTTCTCCCTTCCTGATGGGCTGAGACTGGAGGACTCCATGGCTGGGGCCAGAAGCTGTTTCCTGTGGAGCGGCCCCAGTGCTGATCTTGCTCCTGCTGCCACGGTGCGTGCCACGGGGTGTGGGTGCTTCTGCTGCCCAGCTGCGGTCTCACTCACATGCCTAGCTAGGTTGGTATACTTGGATAATCAAAGTTCAATATATGTACCCCATGACAGGGGGATGTCTTTGTTCCTGTTGTTATAACAAAATACCTTACACTGTGTAATCTATAAAGAACAGAAACTTATTTCTCACAGCTCTTCGAGGCTGGGAAGGTGAAGCTCAAGGCAGTGGCAGGTGAGGGCCTGGTCTCTTTGCTTCCAAGGTGACACCTTGAATGGTGACACCTTGAATGCTTCATCCTCACATGGCAGAAGAGCAGGACAGAGAACAAACTCCCGCAAGCCCTTTTATAGCGGTGCAGTGCTCATGACCTAAATACCTCCCAAAAGGTCCCACCTTCCAAACACTGCTGCACTGGGGATTAAGTTTCCAACACGTGAATTTTGGAGGGGACATACTCAAACCGTAGCAAGATGTTTACATGGTGATGTTGGAAATTGTGCAGACCCTCAGCTCTGACCTTCCTAAGGGACTTGTCAGGGCCAGCTGAACGCAGGTCTATCTTGGGGCCAACAGGTCTGAAGCAGGAGTTGTAAACCCTAGTGTCACTGTACTTCATTGCAAAAGAAAGTTGGAGAAAGTAGAAGTTAATGGATGAGAGAGGACTTCAGGTAGCTTTTTTTCTCCCTAATCAATTGCTTCATAAAATGCATACATGATTAGAATTTCCTGCAGGGGAGAAGGGGGAGGGCAGAGAGAGGGAGAGAGAGAGAGAGAGAGAGAGAAAGAGAGAACATCACCCTGTAGTCCCTGCCCCATTTTTCTGCTGCCCTTACAACACAACTCCTGAGTGAGTGGCCTGCATCTGCTGTCTCTCTGTCGTGTGGTGTAGGAAATCCTTCCCTCCCCACCACCGTTGGGGTGTAGAAATGGTATAATTATGTGGCTAGTATAGTCAAAGTGTGTTGACTACCTGGATACTTTGGTGTGTAAGGTTGGGTTTTCTGAGTCATCCATAGCTGATGTTGGTATTTAGCAATTTAGAACAATTCTGCATTCACAGAACGCCTTTGGTCAGCCTGTCCCTGCCAGGCTTGGGGGACACAGAGGTGAAACAAATGACTGGACTCCCTGTGTCCGAGGAGTTTCTGATTTAGGAGCTCAGGACTAGAGGGAAGCAGGCACTAGATAGTGATCCGAGAATGCACTGCATAGATGCTGCCTTCAGAGGATTCAGGGAGAGGCAAGGATACAGCAGTGTCCGTGTGGGCTTCGAAACCCTTCCTCAGCAAGTCACCACATCTGACTCAGTTCTGGATTTCAGGGCCTGTAGGATTGGGACATGGACCCCCTTCAGTCTTCACAGGCCAGGGCCACCCCTTCCCACTGAGTCACAGACCTCCATATGGTTCCTAGACCCATGATCCCCACTGAGAGGGCTTTTAAAAAATTGAGGTACATACAACACACGATTGTTAAACAAAAATTATAGGAGGCCATTGTTTTGGACTAAACTGCATTAGGCCGCAACAGGCCAGACTAAAAATCAAAATGGAGTCAGCCATGCTCAGAAAACTGAAACTGAGTAATTATCTGGGCTGAGAAATCAGATGAGATAACATCCACATTTCCCACACAGGTTCGCTTTCAATGTTCAGTTGGCGTAATGATGAAGTTCATGCCCTCAATCCTTATAAAAATCCTTATAAAAAAAGCAACCTGGTGTTAATCAATCTGTTATTTTTCTGTTATTCTGTCCAGGTCCCATCTTATAAGAAAAGTAATGTTGAAATGAACAATGTGCTTTTTGTTCTTTCTTTTTGCTTTTTTCAGCCCTTTCTCTGTCTACAAAACCAACTTCCTCTGCCCAGCTCATGGGAACACTTATTCTGTTGTATAAAATGAAGTGTTGCTTGATTCTAGAATTGTAAGTAAAGCCAATTGAGATCTTTATATCTGTTGTAATTTTGTCTTTTCACACAGTAACATGCATGATTTAAGCCTTCAGTTTGCAGAATTTTGATAATCATTTATACCTGTTTAACTACACTCAAAACAAAATGTGAAACACTGTCAGCCTCTAAGAAGCCCCTTTCTACCCCTTTCCAATCAGCCACCAACAACCATACTTTATTTCAGTCTCTGTGGATTCGTTTTGATGATTCTAGATTTAGTATAAATGGAACCATAAAATATGTACCTTTTTGTGTCTGGCTTCTTAATTTTTTTAAATCTTCAAGTATTTACTGAGTTCTTTTTTTAAATTTTATTTTTCCATAAGTTATTGGGGTACAGGTGGTATTTGGTTACATGAGTAAGTTCTTTAGTGGAGATTTGTAAGAACCTGGTGCGCCCATCACCTGAGCAGCATACGCTGCACCATATCTGTTGTCTTTTATCCCTCGCCCTCTCCTACTCTTCCCCCCAAGTCCCCAAAGTCCATTGTATCATTTCTTATGCCTTTGTGTCCTAATAGCTTAGCTCCCACATATCAGTGAGAACATATGATGTTTGGGTTTTCATTCCTGAGTTACTTCACTTAGAATAATAGTATCTAATCTCATCCAGGTCATTGCAAATGCTGTTAATTCATTCCTTTTTATGGCTGAGTAGTATTCCATCATATATATATACACACACATATATATGCCAGAGATTCTTTATCCACTTGTTGATTGATGGGCATTTGGGTTGATTCCATGATTTTGCTTTTGTGAATTGTGCTGCTATAAACATGCATGTGCAAGTATCTTTTTCAAATAATGACTTCTTTTCCTCTGGGTAGATACCCAGGAGTGGGATTGCTGGATCAGATTCACACATTCAGGTTTTCATACCTGTAGTTCATTTCCTTTTATTAGACCACAATTCATTTAGCCATTCACCCACTGTTTCTAGGACTTTTTTGACTGTTATGAAGAAAATCGCTGCAAACATTCAGGTACAGTTCTCTTTTGTAGACACAGGCTCGTATTTCTTCAGGGGTGAATACGCACAAGTGGGATTGCTGAGTCACAGGGCTGATGGACATTTAGCTTGACAGAAACTAGGAGCTGTGCTCTGATGTGGGGGCGCCCCTGCAGGACCCTGATGCTCACTGAGAGCCAATGCCTTGAGAGTCAGCCAGGTGAACCCAGCTCTGCCTGCGTGGCAAAATGAGAAATATATATTTGGTCTTTGAACCTAGATCTGGCAGAGAGCTCCTAAAACTCTTGGAATTTCCTGAGTGACAGGAATGTTTTTTGTTTTTCATAATGAGCCCCTTTGAATATACCCAAGTTTATTCCAAGGAGGCAATGCCTGGCAGGCCCCGAGACAGCCTCAGGATGGAGCTGGTTGCCAGAGGGACTGGCCACAGGATTAGAGGGTGGGAACTTGCAGCCTGTCTGCTGACCTTCTGGGAAGGAGGAGGATCTGGAGATGCAGTGCAGTCACCAATGGCTGATGATTTAATCATGATGCCTACATAATAAAACTTCAGTAAAATATCGGAAGCAGGAGGCTAACGGAGCTTCAGGGCTGGGGGACACGTAGGTGCACCCAGAGAGGGTGTGAGAGCTCCGTGCACTGACTCCCCATCCAGCCTGCCCGGTGCCCCCTTCCATTCATTTGTGTCTTTAGAATATGACTGTAATTATGAAGAGTGTCCTCCTGAGTCCTATGAGTCATTCAAGTGCATTGTTAAACCTAAGGGGGTGTCATGGGCACCCCCAACTTTGTAGTTGGCCAGGCAGAAGTGTGGGTGTCCTGGGAATTGCATTTGCAGTTGGGTCTGAATGGGGGCAGTCTTGTGGGATGGAGCCTCACCCTGTGGGGGCTGAGTAACTCTAGGTGTTCAGTGTCAGAATGGAATTGAATTGTTTGACATGCAGTTGGTGTCAGAGAATTGGTATTGGAAAGATGTAATGGCGTTATGAAAACCACATGGGCTCATTCTTAGCACCCTTCCACTGCCCATTCTTTTCTGTGCCCGTTGTTTTCTGAGCTGCCCTTTGAATGACAGGACCTGCTTGTGTTGGGACAGAAGAGTGGCGAGAAAGACCTCCTCAGAGGCCTGGGGCATGTGTGATGCTCCAGTGAAAACAACAGAATCAGGGTGTGAGCAGGCATCTCCGTGGATTTGCCAGATGCAATTTACCAATCTTCTCAGCACAGACTCTTACAAAGACTGCATTCCTGACTATGTCACAGAGCCCAGGAGGGCAGGCAGAAAGCATAAACCACCCGTGTGAGCAGAGGAAGGTGGCGTGGAGAAGTTGTGTAAGGACCCTTTAATGGATATGTAAATGGCATCAGTGAGGGAGACTAAATGGCAGTGGAGTGTTGCTTAGAGGCGTTTTATGCATTTTATGATGTTTTGTGCATTTGAAAATACTGGTAACAGGAAGAGAGGGACCCTATCACAATTCTGGTCTCTCATTATTTGTACATAATAAGCATATCCATTATCGTTATTTAGACCACTTGCTAGTCTGAATTTTTCCAGAAATGATGTTTTCCCAGAATGTCTAGGACTTCCTCTCTCATACTGAGTTGCTGAGCTTGGAGTCTGCTGCAGGTTAGAGTCTGAAGCCAACTTTGTCACGAGGTGTCTCAGCCAGAATACTGAGCTGCTCAGGGTCACCTGCCCAGGAAAGCAGCCAGGGAATTCCTGGGCATTGAGACCACACGGGAACATGAGCATCTATTGCTAGAGAGCTGTGCAGTGTGGGACAGGCAGTCCGAAGATTTTTAAAAGAAGCAGCTGCACACATTGTCTGTTTCACCACTCATGGGCAGGTGGAAAGCTGATCCTGGAGAGGTAAAGTTGTTGGCTGGCCACAGGCAGGGGAGGGGGAACCCGCTCCCTTAGGCCTTTGTTGCTGTGCTGGGTGAAGGTTGTGGAGAAGCCTTGCCTCTAGAAAGAGAGGACAGGAAGAGAGCAGTGATGCCTTAGGAAAAGAAAAAACTGCAAGTTACTGAGCACTGACCACGGGCCAACACCTGTCAGTGCTTGATGTCAGCCACAGCCCTGAGGGACAAGGGCATGGAGCCTGGGTCCGTGAAGTGAGCTCTCTAATGTCGGAGGTGAAGCGAGGGGGGCATGTGCAGTGTGAACTGGAGGCTCTGACTTCAAGTGCTGTCCACCATTGGATCCAGGTGGCTGGGCATACTCTCACTGTCCAGACGATGACTGGATTCGGGGGTCTTTTCTGGTGCCAGTGTTCCAGTGTTTGTCAGCAGCTCTGGTTTTTGTTGGTCCCTTATCACCAAAGACCACTTCCCCTTTGCCCTTGTGGGGGATGTGAAGGGTGGCCCTGAATCACACACTTCCACTTCCTCTGGTCTTCGCTGGAGCTCTGAAAAGGGGTGAACACCAAACACTACTATTCTGGGCTGATGGCGTTCAATCTGGCCTTCTGTGCACCTGGAGCTTGGGCAGCTCATCTTGGTCTTGCTGATGGCACTGTTTTCCAGTGGCTGAAGGAGCAGGTGATGCTCTGTTTTGTTGCATGTTCTGTGCTTTCTGCAGACTCCCCTGGTCACACTTGGGCCTGGGAGCTGCATGGTCACCCAGACAGGGCATGTCTCAGCCTGCCAGCCTTGGAAGGAAACATCCCCAACTCATCAGTGAGTCCTTGCCGCATCCTATGACCTTCCGGGTCCCAGGGCCCAGAGCACACCTGCCCCTCATGAGACTTTCCTCAGCTGGGATTTAAGTCTGAATTTCTTAAGAGGAAAGGAGCAGGTCCACAAGGACTCAGAGGCTACAGCAAGTGTCCAGTGAAGCTGTCACATATGATTAAGAAGAGAAAGAAGCCTGTCCCATGTTCCGGGATGGACTGGTCTGGCTGCTTAAGGCAGCTACGCTGAATAAAATGATATGACAATGCCCCATGTCTTGAAACTTCAGCTTCCTCCTCTTCATCCAGGAGCCTTCACCCTGGTCTGAAGCTGTCCCTTCTATCCTAAGGCCTTCCTTGCCTTCAGAACCCATGGTCTGTCAGGCCTACCGGTTCCTCATTCCCCCAGATAGAGGTGTGAGGGAGGAGCTCTTCCCACCTTCTGCAGACAGGCAGACTGAGGCCTGAGCATCTGTGGCTTGCTTTTGAGGACACAAGGGAGGTGGGGGGCCTAGCTGGAGCCAGGTCTTTAGATCACGGCTCTGGGCTTTCCGCCCACCTCACCCTGACTCCTCGTCTAGCCTCATCCCCGATTTCCCCATTAGACACCTGCTGTCTACCAGGAGACCAAGCAGGAAGGTTTCCTTAGCACCCTTGGAAAATCTTCTGTTCTTGGGGTACATTTGGAGTGATTTCCAGAACGACACCATCCCCCACCTCCTGATGTCCTCACCCAGGTGTCCCACAGGCATGTCTGTCCTTCCTTGCCCAAAAGGGACCCCACCATCTCCCCCATCAACAGCTCTTCCCTTTATTAGACCCCCACCTCTAACCCAACACCCTGATCAGAGCCTGCTGCTGAGCTTATCCACACACCTGCCTTCCAGTGGCCTCTCCTTCCTCCCAGCTCTCATCCCTCCCTTCTCTTCACTTTTGCCACGCCTCAGGCACTGATCGTTTCTTACCATGACCGTTGAAACTATCTCGGACGGGTCCCCCGCTGTGGCATCCCCGCTCCACGTGGCCCTGGGTGCCTTGCCCTCTCTCACTCACAGTCTTAGGAACCTATTCTGGTAACGTGAGCGATGGGAGTGCACCGGAGTGTGTGAGTTTGCCGGTGGATTTGCAGAGGGCTGGCGAGCCAGGCCTGGAGCTGGCAGGTGTGAGGGGCTCCCTGGAAAAGACGAACCCATCTCCCTCACTTCGCCGTGTCACACCAGGTGTCCACTAGAGTTGCCAACTGCGACAGTGTCCGGAGGTAAGGAGGTGGAGCCTGCCCCAGGGTATGACCTCCCAGGATCCAGGGCAAAGGATCTGAGAGGAGAACCAGGCAATGGACAGGGTCTTTGCTCGTAAGACACAATCAGAGCTAGGAAGGTCCTGCTCATGAGTGAGTGTTCAACTGGGAGAGGGAAGGCCGGGTTGGAGGGGAAGTAAGGTAAATAAAAAAGGAAAGAAGGAAAAGAGAGAGGGAGGGAGGAAAGAAAGAAGGGAGTAAAATGGAGAAAAGGGGAGACTTTAGATTTGAGGTCGTGGCTAGACCCCAGGAAACCCAGCAGGCATGAGAAAGTCTAAAGTGGAGGGTGGGAAGGGGTTCTGGGTGGGAGGTAGTCCTGGGGAAGTCCCTTGAGCTGAGGAAGCTTCCCCTGGGGAATTTGAGGGCTCGGGTGTGGACGGGAAAAGATTCTCTAAGGACGCCCCCTGGAGCAACCCTGGACATGAGGAGTGGGGGGAATGAGGCAGAACTGTCCCAGGTGCCCACAGGGCAGCAGCGTCCCCGGGACACCCTCAGACATAGGGAGTGACAGGGACGAGGGAGGATGCAAACAGCTGACACTGTGGAGAGCCGGCTCGTTTCCAGGCGGTGTTGCTGCCTTCGCCTTGCCAATGAGGACAGTCGGACACAGGGAAGAAGGGGCTCCACCAACAGCACCCAGCGAGCGCCCAGCATGCCTGGGATTCGAGTGCAGGCCTGTCTGATTCTGTAGGGAGGAGAAAATCTTTTTTCCTCTACCCCTCTAGGTTCTCTGGCTGGGGCTCTGAAAGAGACTGACAAAGGCAGATTAACGAGAGAAAAACAGACACGAGTTTATTACCACGTGCATCACGCACACCCATGGGAACGTCTGCAGTGAGTAACTCCAAGGGGCGGCCAGAGCTCGAGCTTTCATAGCACCTCACAAGAGAGTGCTTGTTTAGAGAAGAGACAAGACAGAGGAGAAGGGCTTGAGTTTCTGGGGAGGCGCAGGGCGGGAAGGCCACCCTACGGGGAGCTGAGGGAAGGGAAGGGCTTCAGTGGGACCAGGACGTGCTGTGCAGATTCCTCTGGTGCCCTCTCCAGGCTGAGGAGGGGCTCGGGTTGTGTCTGGTGATTAACTCCATCCTTCCCGGTAGAGAGGGTTGGGGGCACACCTTGACAAATTTATGTCCAGCTTTTTGGTAAATAGGTGAGGGCGGAGAGTTTCTCTTGTAGCTGCTTCTTCTCAATTGCCGGCAGCTCCACTTAATCCTTATGCCAAAGTGACAGATTTTAAGGTGGCATGTTCCGCTCCCCTTCACTTGCAAAGCACTTTGCTTTCTTCCAAACTGCGTATGCTGTCTGCCTGAATACCGATCTTCCTGCAGCTCAGCCAGGCTGAGGCAGGCAGATCCAACCCCAGCGCGGTGCTTCACGGACATGTGCACATGCGCACTAGCAGAGCACTGCTGCGGCACAGGGACTTTTCCTCTCTGGCTCTTCCAGCGCCTCATCTCTAACACTGGGTGGTGAGCGAGGAGGCCTCCCCTCCACCTCCAAGCTGCCTTTTCCCCTCCCCAGGCTGCCCCCTCCCAGGTTCCACGCCTTCCCAGCTGTTGACTGCAGGAATGGGTTCCTGACCTGGCTGAGAGGCATGGCCACAAGGGTTTGTTCTGTTTTCCAGCACTGCCCTTAACTCAAACCTTGCTGTGCAGCATCTAATTTTGGCTTTCTGACACCCTTCTTTAAAAAAAAAAATTTAAATTAAGAAAATGGATACATGTTTGTACATATCTATGAGGTACACGTGAAATTTTGTTACATGCGTCTAACATGTAATGTTCAGGCCAGAGTATTGGGGTGTCCATCACCTGGAGCATTTATCATTTCTCTGTGTTAGGGAACATTAAAAGTCCTCTCTTAGCTATTTTGAAATATACAGGCCTGGCGTGGTGGTTCATGCCTATAATCCCAGCACTTTGGGAGGCTGAGGTTGGCGGATTGCCTGAGGTCAGGAGTTCGAGACCAGCCTGGCTAACATGGTGAAACCTCATCTCTACTAAAAAAATATATAAAAATGAGCCGGGCATGGTGGTGCACACCTGTGGTCCCAGCTACTGGGGAGGCTGAGGCAGGAGAATTGCTTCAGCCTGGGAGGTGGAGGTTGCAGTGAGCAGAGATTGCACCACTGCACTCCAGCCTGGGAGAAAGAGCGAGACTCCATCTCAAGAAAAAAAAAAAAAAAGAAATATACAATACATTGTCATTAACTATAGTCACTCAATGCCACTGTCTTTCCTTTCATCTCCTTTCCAGGCCTGACTCCATTTGTCCCACTTTCCAATATTCCATGTGGATAGCCTAGAACCATCTAAGAGATAAGGCACCCAGATCACAAACCACAGGACTCGGAATTCTCTGCTTGTCTCCTAATTAGAAGCCATTGAAGAGTCAGTGGACTGAATACAAATTAACCATTAGATCAACTGAAAATGTCAAGTTTAGATGAATCTGAGTTCTCATTTAGATATTTTCTGGCTGGTGGCCCAGCCCCAAAAATAAATACACATTTGAAAGTTATCCTGTTACTTTGATAAAAGAATTTGGTCTCTTACAAATGATAATTCAGCTCTCAATGTGGCTTAGGTGAACATAGTTTTGGATTTCTTCAAGTAAGATATATGAGCACAGTGTGTATTATCTTTACAACAGATATCCATAATAATTATAGTAACAAAGCCATCTTTCTATATTTCTTTAAAGTTTGTTTTTTCCTTTTAAGCTCCATCCCAGGAATTTGGGCTGTAATTCAGGGACTTGTAGAACCTCACAGTGAGAGAGGAGTGAAGTCCTGTCTGCTTGGATTTATTGCTGTTTTGATTAATGAGAATTGCTAGCTTTTCCTTACTTTTGGAAGGAGGCTGGGAAATGCAAACTTCCCACCTGCCCTTCAAGGAGAAAGGAATCTGGACTGGATACAAGGAAGCTGGTGAGGAGCATTTATCCTGCAGTCCCTGCTAGGTGCAGGGTGCTGGAGCCTGGAGACCGGAGACAGGGGCAGCACCCCGATGGTCGTATACCTGCCAGCCCTGCTGGAGGGGACGATTAGGGCAGAAGTCTTTCCACTGAGAAGCGGACTGTGCACTGTTGTGGACTGAGCTGATAGGTACTGAGCTTTTGGACACTGTGCTGCTGGAGCAGGGTGGGGGATACAGGGGGAGTGAAAGGAACCAGCCCCCTCAGCAGGCCTGGAAAGACGAAGTGGGTGCCCAGACCCAGTAGGTTGTTGCTCTGCTGGCCCATACTGTAGCAGTGACTTGGCTTGGTAGACCTGGGAGGCCATTGTGTTTTTATACTTACCACAATTCATGCATGGTCTGCCCAATGTGTGGGGTTAGTTCTGCCCGTTGATTCTCTTCCTCTTGTTTCATGGTACCCTTACTGTAAGGGGAGTGACCACAACTGGCCACACAGTGGGCATCTTCTAGGCACTGTCCTGGCCAGGAGGACAAGGCCGCCTTTTGCACTGGTTCCCCTGTCAGGTCAGGCCTTGGCCCACCACCTGTGCCTTCCATGTCCTCCTTCCTGTACCCTCACGCACCCCTCCCCTGGTAACCATGTTGCCTTTACATCCATGAGCCCTGCTGTGGTGCCCTTGCCAGGCACAGTGAGAAACACAAGGGTGACCTGTAGACGAACTGGGCTGACATGGGTGGATCAAGGCCCAGAGCTGATGTACAGACGCGTCAGAAATACATGCGTATGAGAAGGGAGAGTAATGAGAAGAACCTCATTCAGTGGCGAGTGGGGAGGAAGGTGCTGGCAAGAGCCTGGTATGGAGCTCAGACTAGAGGTGGACCAGCCTTGTCTTTAGAGCTGTATGAAAGCTCGAAAGCTGCCCCCACACCAACTCATTCACCCAGTCACAAAGATAGGTGACCTGTCATCAGATGGCTTCTGTTTCCCGCTAACAGTCTAGGAACACAGATGGGCCCATTCTCCTTAGCACCATTCTCTCCACCGCCAACACTTACTGGTCACCCCTGGATACTGGAAGAGGTGAACTGGAAAGACAAGACCACTCTCTGCCCTCAAGTTGGGGCTGTGTCTAGCTAAGTGAGATGTGTGTGTGTGTGTGTGTGTGTGTGTATACACATATATGTATAAAGACAACCATATTTATTTGTCTATATGGGACTACATCTCTGCATAAACACTGCCATATGCAGGCTCTGAGGTCAAAGTTCATCCTTACCTCAGCTTGACAGGAGGATCCAGCATTTTCTAATTAATAAAATACCTCACAGCTTTCCTTATCCTGCTGTAATTGGACATGGAATTCTTTTGGTTACTCTGCTTAGGAAAAGTAGCCTCTGCATTAAATGCCAAGCTCTGTAGGGGAGCAAAACCTATGCTTTGCTTAACACATAGAATGGAATTGCATTAATGTGAGAAAGCATTTCGAAAATGATGGAGTCTGTAGAGATGCTAGGAATCGTTTTCATTATCATTACCTGAAGCTTCATCCTAAAATGTGCTGACTCTTAATTTAAGTATATGCAACCCAAAGTTATCTAGGCCTGTCAGCCTCAGCCTTAAGCTCTAGTCTTAGCACTGTGATGCATGAAGGGAAATATAATTTCTACTCCAAAAGTGTTTTAAGATAACATAAGATTGGCCGAGCGCAGTGGCTCATGCCTGTAATCCCAGCACTTTGGGAGGCAGAGGCAGGAGGATAACGAGGTCAGGAGATCGAGACCATCCTGGCTAACATGATGAAACTCTGTCTCTACTAAAAATACAAAAAAAAAAAAAAAAAAAATAGCCGGGCATAGTGGCAGGCACCTGTAGTCCCAGCTACTCAGGAGGCTGAGGCAGGAGAATGGCGTGAACTTGGGAGGCGGAACTTGCAGTGAGCTGAGATCGCACCACTGCATTCCAGCCTGGGTGACAGAGTGAGACTCTGTCTCAAAAAAAAAAAAGAAAAAAAAAAGATAACATAAGACTTTAATTAAGTGTTTGGAGGGCTGGCATATCAGGGATGCGACACACAGCAAAAGATTTCCAAAAATCCTCACACATGTGCACCACTGTCCTTGTCAGCATGGCCTTCTCCTCACCCTTTCACGGGCCACAGTCCCTCTTCTGGCCTCCCCTAAACGCTCTGGCAGGCCCTCTTTCATGACCACTTCCCACCTACCTCTTCTTATAGCTCTCCTGGTGCCCTGAAGTGACACCTTAGCACAGGGTGAGCCTCCTTGGCGTCCTTGAACACCACAAACAATTCAGGACCAGGCTTCCACTGACAGGTGGGGAAAGGTGCTGAGTACTTTATGCCATATTGTTGCCTTTGTGACATACTCTATAAAAGCCACTCAAGTTGTGTCTAAAGTCTTCTTTGATTTGCATGAACTGTAGGTATTAACAGTGGGGGAAGCTGCACCTTAATAACTCTTGGTGAGGGGTCCCCTGTGGAGTCCACCAGGCATGGGAATTTAGCCTCACTTACTGATGAGGAACTGAAGAGTCAGAGGGGCGATTTGACTTGCCCAGATCATAGAGCTCTTAAGGGGGCACAGCCTGGTGTTAAACTCAGTTCTTCTGGCTTCGAGTTGAAGGTCATGTCCACAAACTCCCAGAGCAGGAACTGAGTCTCAACTCTGACCTTTGGATTGTGCGTGCTACACCAGGAATCACAGCTTCACGGGGAATAAATGTAGATTTGTTTCATTGCACAAACTGGTGGCATTTCTACCAGTCATAGTGACTGAGAGATGAGCAGTGCTTTGGCACTCTAACTGGGTGACCCTCATCTCCCTTGTGCCACCTGAGCCCACCCAGGGGAACACTCCCATCCAGCTATCCTGGTCAGGGCTGCATTGAAACCATTGGTTCCTCCAGGACCCAAAGCCGCTTTTCTGGATGGAATGTAAATCATTCCTGCCTAGGGCCCTGCCAAGCCTTGGCAGGATTCAATGTGACATTCAGTTCCAGATTAATCCAAGTTGGAACAGTTTTGCCGAAGGTTTAGAGACCTTCAATTTATTTATCTTCTGAAACCCTGAAACAGCTTTAATAACATAGCTTTGGATTTCTGCAAGTAAGATGTATGGGCTCAATGAGTATTATTTTTACAACAGATATCCATAATCATTATAGTAACAAAGGCACCTTCCTATATTTCTTTAAAGTTTGTTTCTTTCTTTTAAGCTTTGTCCCAGGTATGGGGTCTGTAATTCAGGGACCTGTAGAAGTTCACAGTGTGAGAGGAATGAAGTGTCCAATCTGCAATCTGAATCTTCCCTATGAAATTTCCACCCGGTGCCCTCCAGCGCAGATTCTCGCACCCACAGTCCTGCCTTACAGGGCAGACCATTTCCTCTCTGACAGTACTACCTGTCTGAATGGTCTGCTTCAAACTGAGTCAAGATATGTGAACCCTGGGTAGAAGAATTATCAGGTCTGGAGGGAGCACAAGCAAACTATCCCATTTTATGGACGTGGAAACCGAGGCCTGAGGGAGAGACGCACCAGGAATCAGGAGATCTGGCTCTGATCAGCTGTACAAATTTAGAATTGTGACCTGACCTTGTCCAACCCAGGTGGCCCAACTCCTAATTCTGTGAGTGACATGTCTCTGTTACTTTGGAATATTGATTGAAGGTATGTGATTACAACTTTTTATTATAATATTCTGAGACAATTTTTTATTATAATCTTATGAGAAGCTAAGGACTGGGTGGATATTTTCCTGGGTTAAAAGTAAAGTTTTTCTTGTTGAAAACTTAGGCATTCAGAAAATTTTCAAATTGTTTTTATTATATAGAAACTGTAGATTAGAAACATATTGTATGATGATTGTTCATGATGCTTCAGTGTAATCACTTCAGCAATGTAGCAATGACGCCATTCAGGGGCGTTTTCAAAGTGTGGTCCTGGGCCAGCACCATCGGCATCTCAGGAAACTCTCACAGGGACAGCCCTGCTCTACTGGATCAGAAGCCCTGGGGCTGGGACCCAGCAATCCATGCTTTAACAAGCCCGTCAGGGGCTTCCTATTCATGCTGAAGTCTGAGACCCACTGTTACGGAATATTGTCTTCCTGATCTTGATAGTGTGATGGTAAATTTTATGTGTCAATGTGGCTAGGATATGCTGCCCAGTTGATTGGTCAAACACTAGTCTAGAAGTTGCTGTGAAGGTATTTTTTAAACATTTAAATCAGTAGACTTTGAGAGAAGCAGATTACCCTTCATCATTTGGGTAGGCCTCATCTAATCAGCTGAAGGCATTAAGAGAAATGACCGAGGTCCCATGGGGAGGAAGGAATTCTGCCTCCAGACTGTCCTGGAACTCAAGACTGCAACATCAATTCCTGCCAGCTTTTCCAGCCTGCCAGCTTACTTTGAAAATTGCCAGCCCCCATGATTGTGTCAGCCAATTCCTAATCTCTTCTCATATATATATATATGTATATATATACCGTATGGCTCTGTTTTTCTGGAGAACTCTGATAAATACAAACAGCATTAGAATCCAATCTCAGCAATTTCTCATTTAGCCCAAGCTCAGCTGCACAATCCTTCTCAGTGCAAGACTCCAGACAACTGCTTTCAATAGGCAGGAGCCAGCATAGTCATGCCACTTAATAGCTGTCCAGGACTTAAGATGGTAACTGGGGACCGAAAAATTTGTAGGTATACCTGTTTTGGCAGAAACCATTTGATTTTAGGCTATTCTTTAGAAAATTCTTTATTGAAAAAAATCTAGATTTCAGTGGGAAGTTAAAAAATGGATGGATCCGAATTTGAATCCCTGCTCTAACTTACTCTCTAAGTGGCCTCAGGCAAGTCACTTAACCCATGTGATCAATATTTTCTTCATCAATGAAGCAAGCCGGGAGTGGTAGCTCATGCCTGCAACCCCAATGCTTTGGGAGGTTGAGGTGGAAAGATGGCTTGAGGCCAGGAGTTCAAGACCAGCCTGGGCAAGATGGTGAAACCCCTATCTCTACAAAAAATACAAAAAAATGTTGGGCATGGTGGCATACACCTGTGGTCCCAGCTACCCAGGAGGCTGAGGTGGGAGGATCGCTTTAGCCCAGGAGGTTGAGGCTGCAGGGAGCTATGACTGCACCACTGCACTCCAGCCTGGGCAACAGAATGAGACCCTGTCTTTAAAAGAAAAAGAAATGAACCAAAGGTACTAAGGCTTTCCTTCTGTGGTTTTAATAAAGCTTCTAGGTAGCACATCTCAGGTGCCAATTTATGTCAGGCTTATTGTAGGCGCTCGGTGAATAATAGTTATTATGGTTTCAGCTTGCCATTCCCCAAACTGGAGGTATGCCAGAAAGATAATACTGTTAACTGGGAGTCCTAGGTAACTGTTCTCTCTGGTGAATCTGTGATTTACTGTAACACAGTAGAGATAACATGTTTAATTGTAATCAATATAGCAACATTATTATTTGAGCAATGCACTAGGCACTGACTGGGGAGGGATGCATCCCAAGAATGTGGGAGCCATAGCATCAGCCCTTGGTGATGAGCAATACTAAGGCTATGATGAAGGCTGTCAAGGATGCACCCACATTTCATCATAGAAAGAAGCCAGGCAAGCCATGGGCTCTGGGAATTTCTATTAAAACAATATAGACTTTTAAGGGGGGATGTGGGGTACACAATCTATTGGAAATGTTATTTGTCCTACATAATTCTAGGGACATGAATGATGTAGGGAAACAATGTTATCAAACAACACGATTTTCTGTTTCAACTGACAGGAAGCGTGGCCTATTCAAATAAGCCCAGATTAATGTGTGAACATAGCTAAAAGGATCAGCATTTTCCTGTTACTTGAACACTCACAGTGTTATATTTTAATGAACTTGAAAAACTGAATTCAATAGAAACAGTTTTGGAAGACTAAGAGGCAAAGCTTAATGATGAAGATATTAGAAAAGTTATACAAACTAATAACTACTAAGAAAAGTAAGGTGGTATTCAAAGATTTCCCCTCCTCAAAGCCCCAAGCCCGGATGGGTTATAGATGAATCTTACTAAATTTTCAGGAACAGTTAATTGATAATCTTTATAAGTGGTTCCGTAAGATGGGAAGAGAAAGTTGTGTAGCTCATTTTATGAGTCTAATGTAATTCATAACTCAAGTATCAGATAAGAACAATAAATACAAAGAGAAGAAGACTTCAATTGATTAGTATATCAACATTGAAGGAAAAACTAAATCTTGGCTAAGTGAATCAAATCTTTTGTTAAGAATATATTATAATTAAGTAGGATGCCACCTAGGAATACAAGAGTGACTCATCATTGGAAAAATTGTCATAAAATCTTTTGTTAAAAATATTGCCATATTAAAAGACTACTGAAGAAAAATTACATGGCAATTAAAATTAATACAGAAATAGTACTTTATGAAATTCAACAGCTTTTATGATTAAAAAAGCATAGAAAACTAGGAACAGGAGGAAATTTCCCTAACTTGGCAAAAGTTATATTCAAAAAAACCTACCACAAACCTAATATTTAATGGAGAAACATAAGACCCATTTCCTTTGAAATTACAAATAAAATAAGGATGTCCAATGCTATGGTCTGAATGTCTGAGGCCTCCCCAAATTCATATATTGAAAATTTCAAGATAATGGTATTAAAAGGTGCGGCCTTTGGAAGATGATTAGGTCATGGGGGCAGAATCCTCAGGAATGGGGTTAGGGCCCGAGACCCCCTCATCCCTTCTACTGTATGAGGACACAGTGAGACTGTGTGCAGAAAGCATGCCCTCACTAGACACCAAATATTTTAGTGTCTTGATGTTGGAATTCCCAGCCTCCAGAACTGTGAACAATAAATTTCTGTTGTTTATAAGCCACCCAGTTTAGGGTATTTTTTATAGCAGCCCAAATGGACTAAGACACCCATTCTAACTGTTTCCGTTTGGCACAGTGTTTGAGGTTCTGGCCAATGTTGTAAAAAGAAGAAAAAAAAAGCTGGAAGAGTTGGTGTGTGAGAGAGATTCTAGCTGCTCTATTGAGGGCCAGTGACGGGCAGGGGTGAAGGCGGCGGGGATCGGACCAGACACTAAATCACTCCGCTTGAGCTGGGTCTGTAGCTATATAGGTGGTGAGAAGTGGTTGGATTTTGGGTAAATTTTGAATATGTGTTTGACAAATTTGTCAAAGGATTTGAAAGTGGGGAACGAGAAAAAGAGATGGGCCAAGGGTAATTCTGTGTTTTTTTGGTTTTGTTGTGTGTGTGCTATTTTTAACTCGAGCAGTGGAAATTACTAAGATGGAGAGACAGTGGGAAGCATAGTTTGTGGGAATTTTGAAAATGCCAAGTTTGAGATCTCTACTAGATATTTAAGTGACGATGCCAAGAGGTAGAGAGGACTCTAGGGTTCAGGGAGGAGGTCTGAGCTACAGGGAGACATTTGAGGGTGGTCAGTGTAGAGATGAGATTCAGAGCTATGAAATCCAGTGAACTCACCAAAGGAGGCGAGTTAGAGAAAAGAAGACTGAGTTTTAGGGCACTGCCAGTTGAGAGGTTGGGGCAATGTTGGGGGAAGGAGAAAGACCATCCAGGAAAGTATGAGGAAAACTACAGGCACACGGTGTCCCAAAGGACAGGTGGAGAAAGCTTCTGTAGAGAAAACGCTCAGTGATATTTTCTGAGAGTCTGAACACGTGACAAAAGGGAGTGAATCCTTTTCTCCTTCCCTTCCTCCCTTTCTACCTCCTTCCTTCCTTCCACAAGGGTGTAAATTCCTCTGTCCCTCCCTTTCCTTCCTCCCTGCCTCTCCTTCTCCCCTCCCTCCCTCCCTTCCTCCCTCCCTCCCTCCCTTCCTTCCTTCTTTCCCTCCTTCCTTCCTGTCTTCCTTCTTTATGAATGTTCACAGCTTTATTTAGGTATAAACAACACAGAATAAATTGCACATGTTTAAAGTGGACGATCTAAGTTCCGACATATGTCTACATCTATGAAATCACCACCACAATCACTATAGTGGCCCTATCCGTCACCCCACACATTGCCTCCTGTCCCTTGTAGTCCTCCATTCTGCCCTCCCCATTGCGTCTCTGCACATGGGGAGCCTCTCCACAAAATATCTGCTTTCCATCAGTATAGCTTAGTCTGCTCGAATTTTATATAAATAGCATCTAACAAAAACTCTTTTTTTGTCTGTCTGCTTTCAGTCAGCATAATGATTATGACTTTTTTCCATGTTGTTGCTTGTATCGATGGTTCATTCCTCTTTACTGCTGAGTAATTCCACTGAATGAATCACCACATTAGCTTATCACAAATAGTTCCTCCTATATATGCTTATAGAAGATTCATTGTTTTGTTTTGAGTGAATTTTGGTAGGTGCTGCAAAATATGAATTTAATTCATTTTGATTCATATGGATATCAAATTGTTTCCATTTGATAGACTGGAATAGACTATCTTTCCCACGTTGGATTACCTTTGCACCTTTGTCAAATCTCAGTTGTTCTTATGTGTCCGGGCCATGTGTAGCTTTTCTTATTTAGGGACATTTGTCTTTCAGAATAACTTTGTCAGTTTCTACAAACCCCCCTACTCCCTGCTTTGGGGGCTTATATGGGGACTGATCATTTCTTTTTACTGCTGAGTGGCATTTCATTGAATGAATTGCCTCAGTAAGCTTCTCACAAATAGTTCTCTCTATATTTTCTTCTAGAAGTTTCATTTTTTTTTTTGCATTTTGGGGGGAAATTGACATATTAGTGGTATTAGATATTCAAGTGGAGATGCCAGGAGGTAGAGAGGAATCTAGGGTACAGGGAGGGGGTCTTTTGATCTTTATATCAATTTGAGGGCAAATTGACATCTTAGTGGTATTATATTTTCTGATCCATGAATGCAACGTATCTTCCATTTTTTGAGCTCTTTAAAATTTTTTTCTGAGCAATGTTTTATGGTTTTTGGTGTACAGTTCATTCATATCATTTGTTAAATGTATCCCTAAGTATTTCATATTTTTGATGCTATTTTAAATGATACTAGATTTAAATTTTAATTTCTGATTGTCATTGCTAGTGAAAATATAAAACAATTGGTTTTTGTATATTGATCCTCTATCCTGCAACCTTATTAAACTCACTTGTTAATTCTAGTATCTTTTTGTGTAGGCCACATTGAATTTTCAATATAGAAAATCATGTCATCTATGAATAAAGACAGTTTTACTTCTCCCTTCTAATCTCAATGCCTTTTATTTCTTTCTCTTGCTGTATTGTATTTGCTAGAAAATGTTGAAAAATGTTGAAAAGAAGTTGTAAGAGTACATAGTTTTGTCTTGTTCTTCATCTTAGGGGAAAAGCATTCAGTATTTTAGTATTAATCGTAATGTGAACAGAAGGTTTTGTAGAGGCCGTGTACCAGGTTGAGAAAGCTCCTTCTACTCCTAGTTTGTTGAGAGAGTTTATGTCCAGAATGGATGTTAGATTTTTGAAAATGCTTTTACTATGTCTATTGTGACACTTCTGTGGTTTCTCTTTTTAAATTTCAAAATATGCTGAATCACATTAATTGATTTTCAAATTATAAATCAACCTTGCATTTCTGGCATGTAACTCATTTGGTTATGATCTTTCATACTGTTGGATTTGATTTCATTTGCCGAAATTTTGTTTAAAGTGTATTTTGGTATAAAGTGTATATATAGAGGCCAGGTGCGGTGGCTCACACCTGTAATCCTAGCACTTTGGGAGGCCAAGGTGGGCAGATCACTTGAGGTCAGGAGTTTGAGACCAGCCTGGCAACATGGTGAAATCCTGTCTCTACTAAAAATACAAAAATTATCTGGGTGTGGTGGTGTGCCTGTAATCCCAGCTACTCGGGAGGCTGAGGCAAGTGAATCGCTTGAACCTGGGAGGCAGAGGTTGCAGTGAGCTGAGATCATGCCATTGCATTCCAGCCTGGGGGACAAGAGCAAAACTCTGTCTCAAATAAAACAAAATAAAATAAAATACAGTGTATATACACACACATATATATATGTGTGTGTATATACACACACACAAAATTTGCATTCATGTTCATAGAGATATTAGTCCATAGTTTTCGTTCTTTGTAATGTCTTTGGTCATGGTACCAGAGTAAAACAATTTGAGAAGTGTTCTGTCTTTTACAGTTTTCCAGGAGTGTGTATGGAATTGATGTTCATTCTTCCTAAGTTGGATAATAAAGTTATCTGGGCCTGGAGGTTTCTGTGTGGGAAGGTTTTAAAGTACAAGTTTAATGTAAAAAATAGACATAAGGCTAATTCAGATTATCTGTTTACTCTTAAGTGCCGATAGTGTCTTTCAAGGAATTTGTCTATTATATTTAATTTGTCATATATATTGGTCTTAAGTTTATCATAATATGCTCTTAATTTTCTTTTTAACATCTGTAGAATCTATAGTGATAGATATCACAATTCCGATTCCTGATGTTAGTAATTTGAGTCTTTTCTCTTTTTTGGGGGGATCAACCTGACCAGGAGTTTATCAATTTTATTGATCTTCTAAAAACAAACAAAAAACTCCAGCTTTTAATTTCATTGATTTGTCCCTTTTGTTTTTCTCCCTTCTATTCCACTGATTTATGATATGATCTTTCTCTCTCTTTCCCTTCCTTTCCTGCTGTAATCTTTCTTTCTCTCTCTTTCTCTTCCTTTCGTGCTCTGATCTTTCTTTCTCTCGTTCTCTCTCCTTTTCCCTTTCCCTTTCCTTTCTTCTTTCTTGAGACAGAGTCTCTGTCACCCAGGCTGGAGTGCAGTGGTGCGATCTCTGCTCACTGCAACTTCCACGTCTTGGGCTTAAGCTACTCTCCTGCCTCAGCCTCCCGAGTAGCTGGGATTATAGGTGCATGCCCCCACGCCCAGCTAAATTTTGTATTTTTAGTAGAGACGGGGTTTCACCATGTTGGCCAGGGTGGTCTCAAACTTCTGACCTCGAATAGTCTGCCCATCTCGGCCTCCCAAAGTGCTGGGATTACAGGCTTCAGCCACTGCACCTGGCCTATGCTCTGAATTTTCTTGTTTCCTTTCTTCTTACTTTGGGTTTAATTCGCTCTCAAGGCAGAAGCTGAGATTTGAGATTCCTCTTCCTTTCTAACCTAGTGTAGTGCTATCATTTTCCCTCTAAGTATTGCTTTAGCCAAATCCCACCCATTTTGACAGGTTGTGTCCTGGCACTTCGTCCGCTGATTGCATTTTCTCTTCATTATGGGTAATTTTTTTCTCCCTCACTTCATGCATGGTCATTTTTTACTGGTTGGTAGACATTGCCACTTTTTTCTTGTTGTGTGCTGGATATCTTTGTTTTCCTGTGTGTATTTTCGGGCTTTGTTCCGGGGTACGGTTAAGTTACTTTGTAACAGTCTGATGCTTTCCGGTCCCGCCTTTGACGTTTCTCAGATGGGGATAGAGCTGCGTTTAGTAATAACTGCTCCCACCCCTGAAGCAGGGCTGTCCCGTGCCTCCTGAGTGGTGAGCCTGCAGTCTGGCTGATGGAGGAGGCGCTGTTCCCGCCCTGTGCAAACACAGGCTGATCTTCCCTCCAGCCCCACGGGGATCTTTCTGGGCCTCTGGCAGCTTCCTCGCCTGCACGTGCTGAGCCGCCCTGCTGCACCCTGGCCGCAGCCTTTGCGGATCGCTGGAGTTGTGTCTGTGCAGCCCCCTCTTCCTCCAGGGACGCCGTGCCTGCCCTGAGGACTCGGCTTAGTCCCTCAACTCGTGAGGTTGAGCTCATGGGGTCAAGCCCTGTCCGGGTCCCTACACCTCCTGTGCTGTGGCCCGGAAACCGTCTGGGTAGTAGGATCACTGTCCTCTGCATCTGGTGTGCGGGGTTTTGAAAACGGTTGTTTCTATAGTTTTGTCGGTTTCCTCCTGCTTCTTTCAGGTGGGAGGATAACTCTGGTCCCGGTTATCCATTTTGGCCATTCAACCTCATGGCAATCTAACAGGTAGGGACTGTTCTTCCCCCCACGTGACACAGGAGAAATCTTCCGCAGGCTGTTTTCAGTGACTTCCCAGGGCAGCCCTCTGGGAGGCGGCGGTGTCGGATGGAGTCGGCTTCGCTCAGAGCGCTCCGGTTCTGGGCTCCCGCGCGGCGTCCGCCAGGGGGCAGCAGAGGCCCGGGATCGTTTGCACAACGCCCGGCTTTGCACTCGTGGCTTCGTTCTCGGGATCCGTGTTTTCGCTCCCATCTTTTCACTGCTTTTGTCTCCACTCCTGGTGACTGCTTAGCTCTAGGCTTGGTTGCCGCACAACTTTGCGTCTTGGACGCAGGGCCGAGACGCGTCTGGATGCTTTGTGACGAGTCAGCCGAGAGCAGCAGTCACGGGGCTCCTGAGATCCGGTATGTTTGCTCCGGACTCGCCTCCTACGTCTTGGCTCCGCCCGCCCCTTAGTTTGGCTTTGTTCTCAAGCTGGTGTCCCTCGTGGTTCCAGCCTCACACATCACACCCTCCGTAACGAGAGAGAGACTCTTTCCAAAGTCATCAAGGAGAAATACCGGCTTCGCTGGGTGGACCCACCTTGGGACACACGCCGTATCCTCCCCCCAAACCAAAGAGCGGCTGATTGCTGCAGCAAGGCTTGGCTTGGGCTGGGATCCCTGATCATTCTTGAATCAATGTTGTTTGCGCTAAGGAGATGAGATTCTGCTAATTAGCCCAAACTAGTGTGACTTTCCCCTGCAGCTGGGGTGGGGGCCAAACCCCTCACATCACACCCACTCCACATTAGGGAAGGAGTGGAATGCTAGTGAGCCTTCCCACAGTGTTCAGGACGTTGTCAAAGACAGAAGCGCCCAGAGGCCAGCGAGTGTCAGGGCAGAACGCTCAGGCCATGCGCGCTGACAAGCACTCGGTGTGCGACCAGGTGGCCAAACGCTCACTGCACAGGCTCCGCCCTTTGAAGCAGAGGCAGCCCGTGCGTGCGCAGGCTTGGCCAGCTCTGCTTTGCGAAGGAAGGATGGCGGGAGCTGGATCCGACACATTTGTAGACAGCCTAGCTCATCTGCTCTCTTAAAATGAATTAATCATCCACCAGGCGTTATGTGAGGACTGCATATGTGCCGGCAGGACTTCAAAGAATGTCCTGTTTACTAGGGAGAGAAACAAGAAAACCAATAAATGCAATATAGCATCAGACATTCTGAGAGAAAGAAATGTATATGGAACTGAGGTTGCTGAAAGGGAGACCACACTTTCCCTAGCCCGGGGAGGCTAAGAAATGCAGTCAAGAGGAGGATGTTCCCAGAACGTGAGGCACAGGGAGGAGAATGAAGTAGGTGTGGGAAAGGGGCGTTCCCGCGTCCTGGGGAAATAGGTGCAAAGACACAGGCAAGTTAGAAAGCCTGTCACTTTGGGGGCAGCCTTTCTTTCTTTTTTAAGCAACTCAGGATTTTTACGTTGGTTGAAGTTACTTGATGATTTCAAATCAGTGCTGACGTTATGCTTAAAAGAAACAAAAGGTCAAAGAAAGAGTATGGTAGGAGTAATTCAGGTGGTTACTTTGAACAGTTTCTATAGACAAGAACTCCGCAGCCACTTTGACGCACACCGCAAGCCTCAGCTACGCTCAGGTGCAGGCAGCGCAGAGTCCTCCGCCAGGGGAGCCACCTGGTGGGGGCCAACCGCAAACCGTGTGTGGTGTGGAAAAGCTCCAATTCCTTTGCTCTCCAGCCTAACTCATACTCACCGGATAGGGTATAAAAAGGTCTGTAAAAGACCTTCACAAACTAAAATCTGGTTATAGCTGCAATCTGGCTTGGCAATTCATGGATCGCTGGCTCCCCGTCCCTCTGCACTCACAATGACTGCAGGGTGGGACAGTTTCTCTGCTTTTTGAAAAAGGAAATCTGCTTTCCTAGATCTTGATGGAATATACAAAAATGGTTTAGTGCCATAAGCTCCTTCTCTAAGCAGGCAGCTCAGGGAGCTGATGCCAATTGGTTACTCTTGTAGAAATTTCGTGAACTACAGTAAACCATTCGCTAAGCCTTTCTGACATCTGGAGCAGCCTCCTTCCTGCCACTGCCTTTTCTCTTGGCAGGAACACAGACCCTAGAGGGACAAAGGGTGGCAGAAATCACCAGAAGCTGTAACATACTGCGGCTGCACGGAGACCTGTGCCTGTTCATACTCCTCAACTCTCGGCTCCTGGTGGGCTTGTCTTTGTACCCCATGGAGCCCACCCAGCTTTGAGCCAGTGCCAATGTGCATTTTAAATCAAACTTTAATGGATTTAAGATGCATATATTCTCTTTCTCTATACTCATGGCATCAGGATCTCAAAGACTTCTCAATAATTTTTCATTTACTCATTCATTTATGCAAAAAGTATTTTTAGACCCTGTGCTGGGTACAATAGTGTACAAAGCCAGATAGAATTGCTGTGTTCATAGGGCTTGGCATCAAGCAGGAAGATCAATACACAGGGTGCAAGGGACATGAAGCCCGGTCACAAAAGCCTTCCTGGAGAAATGGGCGCTCAACTTGAAGGCAGGAAGGCAGGGCCTTGGCCAGAGGCAGGGGGAGTCTGGAGTGAGTAGAGATCTGCAGGGGTTGTGTGTGGAGGAGCCAGGCCAGCCTTGAGAGCCTGTGGTGCTCTTGAGCCTGTCAGCTGTAGCTGGGGCTGGGAGGCTTTGGTCAGGGTTCGTGGGAAAGCAGAAGCGCTCCAGCTATTTCAAGTAGAGAGAGATTTAATATGGAGAGCCAGGGCCTTCTCAACCATGGGAGGGAGTTGGGGAGCAGAGATCAGGAAGACTGCCTCACGACATCGAGAACAGAAATGGAAAGGAAGTCGTCACCGGCAACCCCAGCAGCCTGCAGTGCCCAAGCAGGTTGCTCTCAGGGGAACACGTGGAACTCCGAGAGCTGTGTGTTCCTGGAGGCCAGCCACCTGCAGTGCCCGTGGGGGCTTCTCAGAGGAAGCCCTGGGAGGCCAGAGAGAGAGTGCTGCTGATGGCTGTGGCTGCAGGACGGAGAAAGACACTCCATCTGACACCCTAGAATGTGGGCTACGCACGGGCTGAATCTAACCTGGCCTCTGGTGGGACAGTGATTCTGTGGCTTCAGACATGTCCCTGAGAAGCAGAGGATGGTGTAGCAGGCACCAGAAAATGCTGATGATGATGATGATCCAGCAAAATAGTTGGTGGAGAAGGAGCTGGGCTCCTGTCTTGCCTCTGCCACTTACTGGCTGCGTGCCTGTTTCTAGGCCTCAGTTTCCTCCTCTGTAAAGTGGGGATGACAGTACTACCTGCTTCATGCAGATTATAAAACATTAGACAAGATAATGAGTAAAGTTTTTAGCATATTACTTTGCATGTAGGTTTTGGTGGTTTCTGGTTATTATTCATAGTGATTTTTTCGGTAATTATATATTGAAAAGAAAGCTGAAAACCATTAAAGAATGTTAAAAACACCATGGAAATGTGCTTATCTTTTAAAAAAGTTGCAGTAGCTTTGGGAAGTCACCAGGAATGGCAGCCACGTGGCTCCAAACTGACTGCTGTGTGGCAGGGACCGCCAGGGTGGGGCTGGGTCCAGCTCAGAGTCATCCTGCTGAGCTTTCAGCCCCCAGATCCTTATCAAGTCATTGTGAATCTCAGCGCATTCCAATGGGCCATGTTCATGATGCCTGTGGAGGGGTGGGGTGGTTCCCTCCACTTTGGCCCAAGGAGAGTTTGCCTTTCCCAGGACTCTGGCGAGTAGAGTTCAAGTGGTATAATTTTCTTCATCTCTTAACTGTTTCCAGGAGTTTGCAGAGCCTTCTCCTTCCTGGCTTCCTTCTCTGCCTTGGGGGTGCCTGTGGCCACAGGAGCCCTGAGCAGGGTTTGCACTCCCAGTCTGGGGATGGACAGGAGGACCTGTCTGATGGGAGCAGCTGCCAAAGAAGGGTGGGGATGGGAGAGAACCCCCAAACAGAGCAGGTGTGGCGTCCGGGTGGGCCAGATGAACAGGGGTCCAAGGTCAGAGTTCACAGGCTCAACAAGAAACTTTCTCTTGGAAACCTAAAAAAGGAATCAGGACCGAGGGACATAACCACAGAGACACCAAAGGCCCAGACAACAGGCTCAGGCGGGAGCGTGGCTACTTGTGGTCATAAAGCTCTGAATGCTGCTTTAGTCTCCAGGCCCCAGAGCCTGAGCCTTCAGGACCAAGATCTGGAGCTCCTGCCCTGCTATACCAAAGGTGCTGCTGTAAACACTGTTCTGGTTTTAACTGTTTAATCCCACACCAACTCTAGGAGGCAGGTGCTATTTAATATCATCTCCAGTTACCAAGGTAGAAACTGAGATTCAGAAAGAGAGAGGCACCTGCCCAAGGTCGCACAGCTTGTGAGCTACAAGGCTGGGACCTGGGCAGCCTGGCTCTGGAAGAAGCGTCAGGCACCAGGGTCCCTGCAGGGGCCTCTGTGCACTTTCTCATTCACATGGCCTGAAGCTCATCCTGAGGTCAGCTGGGAGACTGTGCAGCCCTCTTCAAAGGCCCATCTACAGCATTTGCGAGTCTTTGAACCATTTATTGATTGTAGAAGACAATCAGCCCAGAGAGACGTGAGATGGTTCTATAGGAAACACTATGATAGGACAGTCAGCAGGAGCCTAGTACAGCACTGAGTGTGTGTGTGTGTGTTTGTGTGTACACTGAGAAAAAAGCAAGTTCCTACTGTGGCAAAGAATAGAGGGTAAAAATGCAAACATGCGAGTACCCCTCTGACAAAATGAGTTCTTTCTATTATTCATTTTTTTCTTTACCATTTTAATGGAGGCAACATTGCCCCAAGGGAATAAACGGACATTAAATCTCTGTGTTTTGGGATTTTCCTGGCATTTTTAAATCAGGAAAGTACTATTTACAGCTACATGCTCACACACACACACACCCTACACACACACACACATACACACACACACACACGGGGAGGGTCAGAGACAGCAGACAATGGCACCTGGCCCAGCGGGGTCCCCTGGATGGGAAGGCAAGTGCAGTGTGTCAATCACTTAGAGGGGCAAAGGCGGGCTAGAGGGAAAGCCCCCAATTCCTGAAGATGGTGGGGCTGGACAGGAGAGACCTTCATCCCTGTCACTTTCCTCTAAGCTCCATACCAAGTGGAAGTCACGAAGGTTAGGGTCTTGTTGCTCACCCATAAAACGAAGTATGGTGATGACAGTGATGGGACTAAGTCACACTCATGTTAAGTTGTCCAGTACCTGCGACACAGACACTGCAAGAACAGTCCCTCTAGGTGTTAGAGACAGCAGCCTCTGTCCCAAGGCATCTGTGAGAGTTGGAAGTGGTGCTTGGTAGATGGCATTGTGTGGATGGGTACTGGGGGGAATCACATCTGCGGGTTGGTCCCTGTGCAGCACACAGAGAACGATGTCTGCGTGGACCTCACTTGATGGCTGTGACAGCCTCAGCTCACTTGGCTTCCCACACAGGAGACATGCAAGGCCACTCACAAAAAGCGATTGATTTAGTGGCTCAGGGCGCTGGGATGGAAGGGCCTGGGGAGTCCTTCAGTGACAACCCTTCTCTCTGCGTGGCCCCAGGCCCCAGCCTCCCCACTTCTCCCAGTTCTAGCAACTGACACTCATCTCTTCTCCCCAACCCTCTTTTCTCTTTCTAATCTGTGAAAGAAAAAGTAGTCCCCACTTCCCTGGGGCTTTACCTTTAGAATTCAAATTGTTTTACCACAACTTGGCTCTGGTAAATTCCAAGTTTTGACTTTTCTCTCTATTGTTTAATATTTGAATTTCAAGACCCAGCTTGGAAGTTGAAGAACTGAATACTGAGGATTTTATTCCCTTGTGTTCCTGCTACATAACTCCTGATTCTCCTTCTTGCAGAACAGGCTAGAGGGTGAGTCACTGTCTCAGTCAGCTTGAGTTGCTGTAACAAATACACCTTAGGCTGGGAAGCTTAAACAGCAGACATTTACTTCTCAGAGTTCTGGAGCTGGGAAGTCCAGGATCAAGGCACTGGGAGATGTGGTATGTAGGGGGCCCTTTTCAGGTTTGGGATGGCACCTTGCTGTGGTCTCACATAAGGGAGAGCAGGGAGGTAGGGAGCAAGCTAGCTCAGGTCTCTCTCTCTCTTTTTTTTTTTTTTTTTTTGAGGCAAGAATCTTGCTCTGTCACCCTGGCTGGAATCCAGTGGTGTGATTGATCTTGGCTCACTGCAACCTCTGCCTCCTGGGTTCAAGTGATTCTTCTGCTTCAGCCTCCCGACTAGCTGGGACTACAGGCGTGTGCCACCACACCTGGCTAATTTTTGTATATTTAGTAGAGATGTGGTTTCACCATGTTAGCCAGGATGGTCTTGATCTCCTGACCTCCTGATCCACCTGCCTTGGCCCCACAAAGTGCTGGGATTACAGGCGTGAGCCACCACACCTGGCCCTCAGGTCTCTTATAAGAGCACTAATCCCATCATGAGAGCTCCAGGCACATGACCTCATCACCTCCTGGAGTCCTCACCTCCAAATACCATCACATCGTGGTTAGGCTTCAACATGTCTACTCCAGGAGGATGCAAACATTCAGCCCATAGCAGTCATGTACCTGAGGTTGTGATGAAATAAATACACAAAATAACATTTCTATCTATCACCATCCTCCTCCTTTCTGACTGTTATCTGGGCTGGCCAGCACCTCGAGGATGGTGGGTTTGCTGGCATCTCCCGGCAGACAATGGGGGCCCTGATGATGGGCTAAGAGACCCAGTGGCCCTCACTGAAGCTCAGTGCAGTTATCAGGACCCCATGACTCATTTGCTCCCCAATTCTTCCTAAGGATGTTTACAGACCAACTTACACCAGCAATAGCTTTTAAAAACTCTCATGAAGAATTCCCACAGTCTACCCATAACCTCTGCCACAGAGTTCATAATGTCCCAGACCCCCGTCCTCAGCCATGCAATCACTAGCATCTTTATATGTAAAGAGAAGATAGTAAAACCTTGCCCTGCTGAATTCATGGGATTCTTTTAAGAGCCCAGCAGTAGTAGATGGGAAGTTCTTTGTAAACGGAACCATGCTGGGACCACTTGCCCTTTTATTCAGGGTCCTGACTTCCTTCCTGGCCCTGCGGTCCCCCTGCAGTGCACTCTCCTGACCCTAGGTGGCAGCAGCACCTCGGCTCCCCTCAAGGGAGGCCTGCTGCGGATGCAGGCTAAGGTCAGGATGCAGCCTAATTAGCTGAACAGTTTGCAGCCCTGCTCAGCAAAGAAACCCTTGGGGTGCGGGAAGAGTGTGACTCACATTCTTGTTTCCTTGATAAAGGAGAATGTTTTGAGAGTCATTCTAGCGTTGCAGCCTGGGGTCACACCATCCAGACACTTGGCTTCTCTTCCTTCCCCAGCATCCCTCAAGACCTTTTTTTTTTTTTTAAATCCTCACTCCCCCCAACCCCCCTCAAATGCACCAATAGGCTCAGTCAGAACAAGGGCTCAAGAGTCTGCC
The DNA here is from genome assembly GCF_029289425.2 of Pan paniscus. Classification (NCBI taxonomy): domain Eukaryota; kingdom Metazoa; phylum Chordata; class Mammalia; order Primates; family Hominidae; genus Pan; species Pan paniscus. Next base: position 57,592,150 of record NC_073257.2, on the reverse strand, counting down.
CGAATAAAGACTCTTCTGTGTCCACAGGCTCAATGTGAGCATCCCTGTCCACACCCGGGCCTGGCCAGACCCAAGGGCTTTCTTACAGATGCGTGAAACATCAGCGTTGAAAGGGCTGGGCAGAGCATCTAGTCTAATGGGAATTTGACAGGGGTAAACTGTGCCTGAGAACCCAAAAGAGGCAGGGAGGGAATGAGCATTTCCTGATCACCTGCAGCGTGCAAGCCCTGTGTGAGGTGTCGGTATACCTGCTCACTCTTCTACAACAGCCATAGGATGGGGTAGGTGAGGGAGGTGGGTTTCAAATGGAAAAAATGGCTGCACAAGAGAACACAGGTAGCTTCAAAATGAGAGTAGCTCAGCTCATTCATGGATTTATTTTTCCTGCAAATGTTCACCCTGGTGTGTTTCAGTGCCCAGGCCTGGGGACATCCCAGCTGACCCCTGCAGCCGGGGGCTCTAGTCAGGCCCACTGTCATGGCTCTGGTGGCTCAAGGGTGCACCTGGTCCCGTAATGCCTCCCAGGTCGGCCACACCTCTCAGAAGATACCATTCCTCACCTTCCTCGTGTGCTGGTTCCTCTCCTTCTGACTTTGGTTCTTCAGCCTCAGCTTATCTCTTCCTTCCCAGAGCTGGTGCTGACTTGAGCCCCCATGGCCTTGCCTTGGAAAATATGACAATGGCTGTAAATGTTTGGCCACAGAACTGTTCTTTCATGGGGCCACAAAAGAACGTGTGGCCTCCTGATAATGCCCACGGCTGGTGCAGGCTTGGGGAAGGAGGCCTCTTGCAGAACCAACCCTATAGATACTGTAGCACCACTGACCCCTTGCACATACATATGCTGCTGACTGTCTCTTGGCCTGAGAAACTTCATTCATTGACATCTTTCCCAGGGTACCTGTGTCCCCTTGGAATCTGGTTTATCTCCAGACAGAAAAACACATGATTCCTGTTTTCCTCAGGCAGCTCCTGGTTCCATACTGGTCACTGCATGGAAGGTTGAACAGGAGGATTGCCTAATTCTGTACATCTGAATGAGAGCACAGGCCCATCCAGGAGGTCTGCCGCAAATGCAAAGTGCTTGTCACATTACAGGCAATCAGTGAAAGGAAGCTGCCTCATGGTGTCAGCATGGGTTGCATGTCTTATAAATATACATTGGATCTCTTGCAACAAAGGCTCTGTAGAGTTCGAAGGGACCTGGGAGGGATCTAGTTTTGGCTTCTGATGGTGGAACATCGGGCATCAACCTGACAAGGCACTTTGGGCAAGGGGACTTGTTCTCTTCATCTCTGTGAGAGATAATTGCCATCTTTGGTGTTCATCATTCACTTGTCCACTTAATTCTGCTGGCTGAGCCTGGAATGACACCACACGCTGGAGACAGCTTGATGAACAGAACAAGACATGGCTCCCAACCTTGCACTTTGTTGTCTGATGGAGAGCAGGGAAGCAAAGAAGGGAATAGGAGGCTGAGAGGTGAGGCTGGGCCATGTAAGGCTTTCTGGGCCATGTGAAGGATTTGCATCTTTAGCTCAAAAGCAATGTGAAGTGTTTGAAGGGATTTTAGGAGGCGAGTAATACAATCAGGTTTGCATTTCACTATTAAGTAGATGAATTGGATGGGGGCCTCCAGATCTGGAGGCCTGGAGAATATTGGTCCAGGCAAGGATGGTGGCACACAGGAATAAGGCAGTGAGGGTGGAGATGGAAAGAGTGAACAGATTTGAGAGATGTTTAAGAAGCTAAAAGTGTAACCTGCTCCCGCCAGAGTATCTGTTCAACCAATGGCAAAGTCAACTCAATGGATTACATACCGGTCCTGGGATCCTGTGTTTCAACCTCCTTGTTGTACAAGAGATAGTTTGTAGGTCTGAGGGCAAAGGAACTTCTGGGGGCCCACAGCAAGTGAGATGCAGAGCCAGGGCCGAGACTGGTGTAAACGCATGGGAACCACACTGGGGACTCACAACAAAGCCCAGTGCTGGATGAGGTCCTCTCTAGGCCTCTCCCTAGGGATACCTGGGTCCTCTCCTTTCCTCTCCCTGGAGCAAGCCCCATTACCCCATCAGGGAGAGGAAAGGATAGGATCCAGGTCTCCAGCCTCCAGAGGCATCTGCTTACCAGGGGACCCGGGGAGTGAGGAAGAGTATAGGAGCAAGCAGGGAGTGGGGCCTCTGCTCAGGCACTGTCCCTTCTTTCATGGCGCCTACAGCACATCTTTCAGCAAAGGATGCGACAGGCAGCAGGGTGGGGAATCTGAGAACAACCAGGCATTTGATGCCTCTGGGGGCAGGGCAGATAATGAGATGCAGGCATGAGCCCAGGGGGCTGTTTGCGGTCTGGTCTGCCCTCCTTCTTGGCACTGAGGCCAGACTTAAAGGTCAGGAGGACGTCAGACCCTCTCATCTGGGGCTCTCCTGGCAGCCCTTCCCCTCTGCACTCCTCTTCCAGCCCCTGCACGCTTCTGCCGCACCAGCTTCAATGCCTCTATTGTGGTGGCAGCTGCAGCGCTGGGGGCTCTGGCCCTCTCTCCCTCTTCTCCCCTCCTGCAGGCCCCCATGGGTGGGGAGCTGAGCAGCTCCTTCCTGTTTTCTGTACCCTCAGGCCCAGAACTCCTGGTTTCTGGTCACCCTCCTCATTCTGGGCAGGTGGCTGCTGGTGACCGGGCTCCAGCTCCCTCTCCCGCCTTTTCTGGGTGGATGCCCTGAGTGACACAGGAAAGTTTCCCAAAGCAGGTGGACTCCTGGGGCCACCGGGACCTGCTCTCTCCCTCCACAGGAGATTCCTGTCTATAGATCTTGGCTTTCCTGCAGGATCCACACTGGAGGGAGGGAAGGGGTAGACTGGGGAAGAGTTCTGTGCTTTCAGCTGTAGCATTTAGATTCAAGGAGAGAAATGGAGAGAGAAAGAGAGAGAGAGAGATTGCACATTAGCATTTTAAAAGAAACCACCTTTATTCTCTTACTCTCCAGGTGGGTACACCAAGCCTGATAAAATCCAACTTTGGAGTCATATGATTTAAATGGAGAAGTCTCTCACTTTGGTATGAGACTTAAACAAGTGGTCTCTCTTTTCTGACTTTGACTTCCTTATCTGTTAGCAGGGTCTCATGCCTCTCCCAGCTCTGTGGGTTGCTGTGAGTCCCAGGACACCTAGAAGCAAACTCAGGAATGAATGACTTGAGCCACGTCGGTGCTCTGTCCAGGCTGCCCCTCCCCACCCCTGCCTGCTATCACAGTGCCATTAAGTTTAAGTGACAAAGCAAGGATTTAAATTAAAAAGGCAAAAATTTCACGGAAAGTTGGGCACTTGAGCTGGGCAGAGAGCTTACCTGAAGTGCTGCAGCCCTGGAAGCACAGCCAGCTGGCTGCCCAGATGTACTGAGCCAGTGCAAAGCTTGACACAATGGAAAGACGGTTGCTCTCTGTCCCCTGGTCTGAGCTGACAGCAAACCCCAGAGAGGCAGTGGGCATGCAGAGGAGATGGGAGTCCTGATGTTAGGGACCTGAGCAGCAGGCAGCAGTGCACAGCAGAGCAAAACTGTATTCCTTCACGGGGTTTCCGCTGGCCCTGGGGAAGAGCTAGTCCAAAGACCCAGAGTGGGCAGCAAGCCTTAAATTGGCCAAGTCCAGCCCTAGGACACCCTGTCCCACCACCCCCATGAGGCCAGCCCTCAACACTTGGTGACTGTGGACTTTCTTAGGGTGCCATGGGAAGCTGCCACCTTAACTTGATGTCAGCTCCTGGGGAGAGCCGGGCGGTGCCCTCACTGCCTTTGGAGGGGAGAGTCTAGTGCTCAGGGGCACACTGATGCCAAGGGCCCTCCTGGAGCCATGAGGAGAGGAGTCAGAGAGCAGGTCCAATGCTATGAATCAGAAACCCCAGCTGAGGAAGGGGCTGGGGAAGGCATTAGACAGCCTCTTGCCAGCCCATCCTCTCCTCCCGCTGGAGTCTTCAGCAACCCTTTGTGCTGCCAGAGGAGGCATCTCCAGGGAACCCCCCACTCCTCTTCACTCTTTACAAGCTGCTGTGAAAAGATCAGGTGGCAGAGGCCATGCATGGAGTGTGGGAATGGCTGGGGCAGGCTGTCCAGCTCCCTGGGCCCCTCCGGTCCCCACCTAACCCCACCCCCTGGCTCTGGGTGAGGTGCTGACATAAGGTACAAAGCTGGGAAATGGGGCTAGATGTGTGCTTGGTACACTGTGTGTGGACACTAGAGGCACCATGAGCTGATGTGCCAGGCTTTGGCAACTGCTGTGCAGGAGAGGGCACCATGTGCACAGGGAGTGAAGGCGGGGACAGAGAAGGTCTGTGAGCCTAGGCTGAATGGGCCTGGCAAGGAAGCAGAGGCTGCCAAGGAAATGCATAGTGCTAGTTCAGGATCACTAGGAAGGCCTGAAGACCACAAAAAATTCACCTCCAGGTCCACAGATGTTGAGAATTTCAGCAGAGCAGTTGCTTTTCTTTGGCTTAAGGTACTACCTCTATGGTAGATCCTGCCCAAGGCCATTCCCTCCCCCATCTTGTTAGCTGATATATATATATATATATGCTGGGCCCCTCCAAGGCTGAAGGCTTAAGGGCTAACCCCAGCCTAATAATCATGGTCATTCAGTTTTTGTGGCTAGTGATTGCTTTACTAAGGGGCAGGTACATTAACTTGGTTATTGAGGCTTAATGGGATGTTTACCTGGAATGTTCTCAAAAGGGTGTGGGTGAGAACTCCCATTTCTGCTTTGGCTGAATCTCTTCATGTCTGCCTGTGATGCCTGGGACTGTGGCAACTGTTTTATAATCATGAAGCAACAACTTTGAGGATGAAGTCAATAGGCTGGGAGGATTAATGCAAAGAGGTGGAATGAACTTGAATTGTTCAAGACATCTTTGGGCCAACCTCATAGCCACCATAGCTCGGATTTCTTGTTCTGTAAAATAATCAATGTCCATGTGGTGTAAGCCACTGTGGTTGCGTTTTCGCTTTATGCTGCTGAAAGCACCCAAGCAGGTATAGCCTCTCTTTAAGTGTGTCCCAGATCATCTCGGTGCTTGGCTGAGATCCCCTCAGATCTCTTCTTATTGTTTCCCTCCCACTCTCACTTGAGGGCAGTGCTGGCACTGGGGCCTGGGCTGGTCCTTGCAGGATTCCTGGGTTATAGGAGCTGCTTTACCTGCAAGGAGCAGAAGTGCCTGGGGGATTTTGCACCCCCTTCCCTGTCTGTGCCTGTGGGAGACAGGGCCCTTGGTCCAAGGCCACAACCCAGCTGTCTTCCTCCTCTCCTCACCCAGGCCCCTACTTGTCTTCGGGAAGCACATCTTTAGTGATTCAGTTGTGTGTGGGTCCTCATCTCAGAGTCTGCTTCTGGGGAACCCAACTAGAGACAAGGTGCAGCTCTCCTGGGCGGAGTCAGCCTCCCCCACGCTGGCTGTCACGGCAGGAGTGGGATGGGAGGCTGGGCCCAGGACATGCTTCCTAGCTCTTCCCTGTACTCCGGCCCTGCTGGTGTGCCTGGGGCTCAGGGCTGCTCAGAGGCACTGCCTCACCCTCCTGTGCCTGCTTTTCATGTGTGCCATCCTGGGCCCATCCTGGGCCCGGCTGCATTCTCCCTGCCCTGGGTGACCCCTTCTCCAGGCCCCTACCATCCACCTTGGCCCACTGTGTGGGGGCATCATGACAGCATTGGTGTGGGGGGCATTGTGTGCCCCCCAAATTCCTATGTTGAAGCCTTAATCCCTAACACCTCAGAATGTGGCTGTATTTGGAGATGAGATCTTTAAGAGGTTAATTAAGCTAAAATGAGGCCATTAGGGTGGGCCTTAATTCAACAAGACTCATGGCCTTATAAGAAGAGGAGATAAGGACACAGACATGCACACAGGAAAACCATTGAAGACACAGGGAGAAGATGGCATCTGCAAGCCAAGGAGCGAGGCCTCGGGAGAAGCCAGCCCTGCCGACACCCTGATCTCAGACTTCCAGCCTACAGACTGGGAGCAGATGCAATTCTGTTGCTTAGGCCGCCCAGTCCGTGGTACTTTGTTATGGCAGCCCCAGCCCACTGCCGCAGACAAGAATCCTCTCTTCCCGTCCGGGGGCAGTGTGCTCTTCCCTGATTGAATTATGTCATTCGGTCTCTCACTACCTTATCTTGCTTAGAACTGATTTGCCTAGATTAGCAACCTCCTCTCCTCCCCACTTCTTGTTTTTCAACCCTTCCAATCTTCTAGATTCTGCAGGGAATGTGCCCCATGCCCCTTCCTCCAGAAAGTCTTCCTGAAGCCTCCTAAGACGTGTTCTCTCCCTCTGTTGGGCTCAACAGCATTTGTGTGTGGCCTTCACTTACAGCCTGATTATGTTGATAGAGCCCTGCACGGAAAAGGACTGTGGGTCTGTCTTACTTTATCAAACGGGAGCTTCCCGTGGGTCTCTGAGCCTCCAGTCACCCAGAGATTATGAAGAACTTATTCTGTGCTAGACCTGAAATCCCACCACAGAGTGGGAGACAGATTCAGAAGTTTCATGAAGTAAGGGTGATGGGGAGGTGCACTTAGGGTGAGAAGGAGCTGGGGTGGGTGGTGGGTGCTCGCAGGGGTGTCCAGAAGAGGGTGCCTGTGCCTGGCTCTAAGTTGTTCTGACCTGGAGGTGCATGGATGGTGCAGCAGGGCAGAGAGGGTGGGTGCTGGAAAGGTGGTGGGATCAGATCTGGGGGTCGTCTTTTCAGGGGAAGAGCATCGGGCCTGTGGGAGAACAGTGGGTCCAGACCAGGGCTAACTGAGGAAGCTCAACAACTTCTCACTGAGCTCCTGAGGCTCCACCTTCGGGCCTGCCTCTCCTCCCACCTCTGTGCCTTCCTGTCATTTTCCTGCCCCACCTGGGTAGCATCCCCTCAGCTCCCATTGCACAATGTGTTCAGATTTTTTTTCCTTTGGTAGGAACTGCAGGGGAAGGGTCTCATTTCCTCGAGGCATTCCAGAGTCACCTGGGCTCCCGGTAATTGCTGAGCACGTTTTTACTGACTGATTGGATCTTGTTGGATGCCAGGGCTGCCATCCAAGATGCACAATGAAGCACATGCGTTAAAGAATGGGAGTCATCACAGGGCCTGGGGCCTTTCTCCTGGCTCTTAGTGACCCTGCCTCTGGGCTTTGTGAGGCTGCTGCCTGCAGACTCTACTCCATCCATCCCAGCAGTGAGCTCCCCGGAGCCCAGCAAGGAGTCCGGCACTTCTTTCTTCTGATGACAAGTTCTCTGTAAGATGGCCTGTGCTTTATTTGTGGGGAACTGGATGGCACATTTATGATTGGAAGAGAGCCTGTGAAAGAGGCTGCTCTCATGTTTCTCCTGTTAACTCCAGGATCTGGGCTACCCAGACTTCAGACAAGGCCCTTGGTGGGTCCAGGCAGCTACGCCAGGGCTGGGAACAGCTTTGCTCTCCCCACCTCTGTGTGGGGCTGCAGCCTCAGTGTGTAGAGCCCTGCAAAAGGCATTGTAGTTGTCCCCCCAACCCCTGCCTGGTGTCCAGGCTCTTTCATACAAACAGGAACAGGTGACATGCAAGACGTACCATTCCCAGGATCCTGGGTGTGGGGAGCAGCCCAGCCCAGGGACTGACATCTGCATGAGAAGATAAAGATTGTTTTGGTGCGGGGGGACCCAGTGGGATGGGGCTGCTTCCTTTTCCCCTCTCTGCTGGGAGTACTCAGGTGGCAAACACAGTCCATGTGTCCACCTGTGGGACAGAGGGAGGGGCACAGGCTGGTGTTTTAGTCAGGATTCTTCAGAGATAGGACTGATATATATATATATATATATATGTATTTATATATGTATTTTTATATATATGTATTTATATATACATATATAATCTATATGCAATAGAGAGAGAAAGAGAGAGAGATATGAAGAGTTCATTAGGGGAATTGGCTCACATGATTATAAAGGCTAAGTCACATGGCAGGTTGTCTACAAGCTGGAGGCCCAGGGAACCTGGCAGCTTGGCTCAGTCCAAGTCTCAAAGCCTCAAAACCTGAGGAGTTGATGGCTCAGCTTCAGGCCAGAGGCTTGAGAACACAGAGTCAGGGTGTAGGGGCAGTTAGGGTGAGTCCCGGATTCCAAAGCCTGGAGAAACTGGAGTTAAGATGTCCAAGGCAGGAGAAAAAGGGTGTCCCAACTTCAGCAGAGAGTGAACGAGCAAGGAATTCCCTTTCCTCCACCTTTTGTTCCATCTGGGCCCCCAGCTGATTTGATGGTGCCCACCCACATTGAGGGTGGTTCTTTCCCACTGGGTCCACTGACTCACACACCAATCTCCTCTAGAAATAAACTCACAGACACACCTGGGGCAACCCATTACTTTCATCAAATGTTAAACTGCCTACTGAAGCATTGAGAATAATTAATGCAGCAACTGAAAATAAATAATGCTTTACCAGCTATCTGGGCATCCCTTAATCCAGTCCAGTTAACACTCAAAATCAACCACTAGGTTGGCCAAAAGGGAGGCCAAAAGCTGGAGTCTAAGCAGCAGCTCGACCTCACCTCAGAGCAGCCTTGACTGTGTGTTGTTCTTCCTGAGCTCTGAGATCTCAGTTTCCAAATACCAAGAAAAAGCTTGAGCAAGAAGCTTTCTAGTAAGGTCATTGACTAATATGTAATAAAACATTCCCCCAAAACATGGTAGCTGAGATCAATAACAACATTTAATTTGCTTGGGAATCTGCAATGCAGGCAGAGGCGGCTCATCTCTGTCCCACTTGGCACCATCTGGGGCAGCTCCCAGTCACGGGCTGGGGCTGCAGTCATCTGAAGTCTCCCTCATGCCTATGTGTGGCTGTGTGGCTTTTTCAAGGGGTGATCTGGCTTCCTCACAAGATGGTGGCTGGGTTCCCAGTGCCAGCATCCCCATAGAGAGGGAGAGATCTTGATGGAGAGAGTGAGAGGGAGAGGGAGGGGAGGCGGGAGAGCATCATATGGAAAGTGCATCATCTATCACCTTTTATGATCTAGTCTTGCAAACTACTTGTGATGCATTCTATTAGTTAGGAGCAAGTCACTAAGACTGGCCCATAGTTGAGAGGGGGAGTAGACTCCACTTTTGGACAGAAGAAGTGTCAAATAATCCTTGTGTACAAGCTTTGATACTACCGCCTTCCAAGCCCCTTCCACCTCTAAGGAGGCCACAGGCCCGGGCCATGGTGTGTGGCAGTGCTGTGAGGCCCTGGCTTTGTGGAGCCCTGCTCTGCCAGTCCTGCTCCCTAAAGTTCACTCACCTCCCAGTTGAACCTGCACACTAGGTTAGAACAGGAAATTGTAACCATCTAAGAAGAGGCAGGATAGTCTAACTTCTCCTTCTCTCTCTCTCTCTCTCTGTCTTTTTTGTTGTTGTTTTGAGTAACTTTAGCGTAAAACTAGTCCAGTACATAAAAATCTGAATTGGGGAGTATCTGAAAGTCCCATTTCCAGAAATCTCCAGTCGGCTGGCTCTCCCACTTTTTACTTTTCTTTGAAGACTCCTCCGAGTGGCTCTAGCCCAAACACAAGCCAGTTGTCACAAAGTTCCCTTCTCCAGCCAGTTGGGAGTCACCCTTGGCTGGAAAGCTCTTGCCTGCCTGGGCTCTGGGCCTGGCCCCCTCCATGCTGTCCATGGGTCTCTCCTTTTTCTTAGCTTCTCCATCAAGAAGGCTTTCATTACTTTCCAATGCTCTGAGCTTCTCAAGTTCCCCCTTCCTAGGAAAAGTGCGTTTTTAAAGACAGTTCTTCAGCCCACCACTGCACCCTCAGGATGCATGCCACCTGGGGCTGGAGGCTGGTGTCCAGGGCAAGGGGAGTTAAAGGACCTCCTTGGCGTCTGCTGCTCCAGTGACAAGAGCACATTTTCTGCCCTCCACTTATGTCCTGGGACATCTCCTTCAAATGCTTGTCTTTTGGCTTCTTGATGGCATGGCAGAGAATTGGAGGTGGGAGAATTTGGGAGGTGGTTGATAGAAGAAGAAGGGAAACAGAGTCATCTCTGATTCCTCTCCCTGCCTAGCTCATTTCTGTGGCAGAAGAAGGCACTATGCTTTTCCCTGACACTGGGTCCTTTCATCCCCGAAGATGGGAACGCCTGGTACAATTTCCTGCCATTTCTTCACACCATTGTTAACTCCCAATGTGTTGGGCATGGACACTGCAGAGAAGCCGATGCCCAGGTAGCTGGTGAAGCTGTGAGCCTCTGGCCAGTGTCGGCTGCCCTTTGTTGGGGGCAGTGCAGCATAGCCTCAGGGCTTGGCATCACACAACTCTGAGGGGCACCTGGGGAGCCAACCTCATAGAACACAAGCTGAATACTGCCCCTTGCAGTTCTACAAAGCAGCTGCTGACCCTCCAGCGCAGGATTAGCCATCAGGAGACCTGGATGCAGATTTCAACTCCACCCCTTTCTGGATGCATGACAAGTGACAGGTTATTTCTCATTTCTGGTCTTAAATTTCGCCATATGCAAAAGAACAATTTTGAACAAAGTTGTTAAATCTTCAGTTCAAATGTTCTATCATCCTAATATTGATGAAAGATTATGAATCCTAAATTAGCTGCAAAGTAAATGAGATGCTCTTATGGTTGTGGTTCTAGGGTATTTCCTGAGCAAGAGACAGAGGGTCAGAGTGGGCCATGCAAACATGTTGCCAGGTATCATGGGCTGCTTGCAAATAGAAGGTAGGAAGCAGCAGTGTGCCAAACCTAAGAGCATTGTGGAGGTGGATCCAGAGGCAGATCCGTTGGTGGGGGGCCCTCTGTTGAGCTTTCCCTTCAGTCTCCCCCACCCCCACACACGTCATCTCACTTGGATCTCCCTCTATGCCCCTTCCTTACCAGATTCTCTCTAACTCATGCTTCAAGACTCAGTCTTCCCATCAGCTTCTCCATGCAGATTTCATAGGAGTCCACATCTGGGTCTGGTGCCCTCCACCATATTTCTTCTATACCCTGTGCTTATCACTGTAGAGTGGTTTTAAATCTTCACGGCCAGGCATGGTGGCTCACACCTGTAATCCCAGCACTTTGGGAGGCTGAGGCAAGTGGATCACCTGAGGTCAGGAGTTCGAGACCTGCCTGGCCAACATGGTGAAACCCCATCTCTACTAAAAATACAAAAATTAGCCGGGTGTGGTGGTGCATGCCTGTAGTCCCAGCTACTCGGGAGGCTGAGGCAGGATAATTGCTTGAACCCAGGAGGCAGAGGTGGGAAAATCTGGGAGGTGAGCCAAGATCGTGCCAACTCACTCCAGCCTGGGCAACAGAGCGAAACTGTCTCAAAAAAAAAAAAATCTTCACACACACACACACACACACACATACACACACACACACACACACACGCAAAATAGTCATAGAGCTTTATTTTTATGCAATCGATTATAATCAGTTCTCTGCCCCACTTCTGCCAGGGCTGGCAGAAATCTCCCTCATCTCTACAACTGGGGTTTGTTCCACTCATCCCAAAAGTCTATGAAGGGGGACTTAGTTTGAGGAGGGCATCTGGGAGGGCTCTATTCATGGCCGAGCTTGCCACCTTTGGTCCACTCCTTGTCCAGTGCTCCACACCTTGGTTCCCCTTTGTCTGGCCTGGCTCCTGGTAAGCAGACAGTGCCAGGATCCCATCCCAGGCTTGCGTGTGGGGCTCTTTGCTGGGACCTGCGGGCAGTCTCCCTGCAGCCAACCCCCAGGGAGCTCCCTCGGAGGTCCTGCCACCCCCCGGGGCAGTGCAGGTGCCTGCTGCTCACACAACCCCACCTAATGTGTCCTTTTTAGTGCTGGGGACTCTCTTTCTCCCTCTTTTGGCTTGCCCAGTCCTTTCTCCCCTGCTTTCCCTTTGTCCTCCTCTGTGGGACCCATACACTACTCTTGATGAAACAAAAATTCATATTTTATGAAACCCTCCAGCCACATTATGTGCTATATTAAATTAAGGAGTTATGTTTATATGTATGTTTTCCCAATTAGCAACACACTTGGGGCAGGCAAGAGCTGTGTTGTATTAATCTCTACTATTCCAAAAGCTGAAAAAATGCCAGACACACACTTGAGATGTTTTTGTTGAGTTGAATTGAATTAAATATCCCTGTTGTCCAGGGTTATCCAAGATGAGTCTAATTCAAGATTCTTTTTTCTCTTTCTGCCTTTTTTTTGTGGGTCTGGTTGTTTGAAGAAAAATCACAAGAGTTTCTATCTTATGGCCTCTTTGAATCTTTGAGAATTGGCAAAACCCAAAGTCAGGTGAGTGATAACATCTTGTCAGTAGCTGGGAGATAAAGGAATTAGGTTTCAGCCCTTGGAGAAAAAGAGGCGGGGACAGGCCAGAAGAATAGGGTTACAGCCTATTCTATTTCTATTCTAGTTAACTAGAATAGAAAATTAGAGACAGAGCAGAAACCCAGTCTTAGCGACTGTATCTATTTGGTGGTGATGACCAGGAGCAAGGTGCTGGCTTGGTTGGGCACTGGGGCATGGGGGCCTAACATTATCACCACAGGACAGCACCCTTCCATCTGGTAGGGGCATGCTAACACCTGCCATGCCTAGTTCTCAGTGACTCCGGACACAGTGGGGGCAGCCTACCCATTAAGGCCTTCATCGTCTTTGGTCTAATTTCCTGTTATGGAAATCACAAAGCTCGATGGAGTCATCTCCAAATGGAGAGCTGTCCTACTCTGCATGGAAGCAGGTCTCCAGGCAGATGAAAGATGGCTCCTGAGGAAAGAACACTGACGTTAACTCCAGGGGCTGCTCAAGTCCTAGGGTGGTGATCAAGGCTTTAGATCCACAGAATGTAGAAGCTCTGATATCTGGAGTTTGAAGCTTTGGTTGCATCCACTGGCTAGCTGAGTAGAATTTTGGATTTTTGTCTCTGGCTGAGACTGACAGGTTATGGGGACTCCAAATGTTCCCTGAGTAATGTCATGGAGTCCATGGATTCACTGAATAGAATGTTGTGGAAAGTCTGACTAGAGCAGTAGGGCCACACCAGCTAAATTAGTGTTCACTCTTCTTTCTGAGTATGGTGAGCCCACAAGGCTGGCTGCCTCTGAAGGTCCCTCCTGGTTCTCAATAGTAAACCTCATCATCAGCAGAGAGTATGGTGGGGCTCCTCTTCCTGTGTGCTGCGGCTCATGAGCACACACATACAGTTTGTCTAAGACCTGGATCAGATATTTAGATGTAAGCGAAAGAGAAGGGGTTATTACTGAGTTCAGGTTTGGAAACTGAGTTGTTTGGAAACTGTTTCTTCCCACTTCCCTCTGGGTAATATTGTGATAAAGGTTTTCAACAAACACTGTCAAACAATGTCTTGTTTCCAGTTACATTTTCATGGAATGTAATTAGATTATTTTAGTGACCAATAGTGAAATGATTATGTTGTAAGCCAGGCTGCTTCAGGCCATAAGCTGATGTAGAGTTTTGGAGATGACACACTGATTGATCCTTGGCGTAGGCAGAGGTGAAATGTGCAGTTTATTGGGATGGTGATAACTCTACCTTGACTCCACATTCAGGATAAGTAGTAGATCTTTTAGTTAGAATTACAATTCTCCATTCAGAAAAACTCTGAAGAGTTTATGAAAGACCGTTTGTAGTGAAAAGAATTAACATAGTATTTATTTATTTTCTGTTTCCATATGCCTTTAGGATTAAAAATATTTGGATTAAAAACATTTTTTTCTTTTTAAAATCAAAGTTTTATTTTGAGATCACTGTAGATTCTCATGCAGTTGCTAGAAATATTACACAGAGACCCCATGTGCTCTTTACCCAGTTGCTTTCAGTGGTTAAACAAATCCTGGTATATCCATGGTACCATGAATTACAGTACAATATCACCACCAGGATATTGACATCAGAACAGCCAAGCTACAGGGCATTCCACCGCTGCAAGGATTCCTCATGTGGTCTATTTATAGTCATACCCACTTTCTCTCCTATCTCCACCCCTCCTTAGACCCTGGATACCACTACTCTGTGCCCCACATCTATAATTCTGTCATTTTTGAGAATATTATGTAAATTGAATCAGATAGTGTGTATCTGATAGTGTGTAAGCCAGTCTTTTGGAACTGGCTTTTTCTCACTAGCATCATTCTCTGGAGATTCATCTGTTTGATGTATTTATCTATAGTTTCTTCTTACTGCTGAGTAGTATTCCATAGTATGGATATATATTAATAGTACCCAATTGTTTAACCATCTACCTGCTGAAGGACATCTAGTTGTTTTCAGTTTTTAACTGTTGTAAATAAATTGCTATAAATATTTGTGAACAAGTTTTTGTGTGAATGTAAGCCTTCATTGCTCTAGGACAAATGTCCAAGAGTATAATCACTGGGTCATATGTTATTTGCATGTTTATTTTTTTAAAAAATTGCCAAACTGTTTTCCAATGTGGCTGAATGATTCTACATTCCTACCTGCAATGTACAAGTGATCCAATTTCTCTCCATCCATGCATTGGGTGTTGCACCCAACATTGGGTGTTGTTACTATTTTTTATTTTAGCTATTAATGTAGGTATATTAGTGGTATCTCATTGTGTTTTTAATTTGCATTTCCCTAAAGGCTAATGATGTAAAATATTTCATGGGCTTATTTTCCATCTGTATATCCACTTTGTCTTTGTGTCTTTTGTGCATTTTCTAATTCGATTTTTTTAATTGTTAGTTTTGAAGCTTCTTTATATATTCTAGATATTAGTGCTTTGTTGGATATATGATCTGCAAATATTTTCTTACACTCTGTAACTCATCTTATCATTCTTTCAACAAAAGTTTTTAGGCCAGGCACAGTGGCTTACACCTGTAATCCCAGCACTTCAGCAGGCTGAGGTGGTGGATTGCTTGAGCTCAGGAGTTTGAGAACAGCCTGGGCAACATGGCAAGACTCTGTCTCTTTAAAGTAATAACACAAAAGTTTTAAACTTTGATAAAGCATTCCCTCCCCTTCTATTTCCTGGAAAAGATGTACAGAATTGGTGTTAATTCTTCTTTAGATTTGGTAGGAATCTCCAGCGGAATCCTGGAGATAAATATTTCCATCTGGGCATAAATATTTCTTTTAGGGGGTTTTAAAATTACAAATTAAATTTCCCTAATAGTTATTGGCTATTCAAACTAGTTATTTATATTGGATGAGCTGTGGTAATTTGTCCTTTTCAAGGACTTGGTCCATTAAATCTAAGTTTTTGTAGTTATGTGTGCTAAGTTGTTTATGGCTTTCCCTCATCATCCTTTTGCTGTCTGAAGGGTCTGTATTGGTTTTCCTTGTTTTATTTCTGATATTAGTAATTTGTATCTTCTCTCTTTTCCCTTTGCCAATCTTATTAGAGGTTTGTCAGTTTCATTGATAACCTATTGTTTTTCTCTTTTGAATTTCACTGATTTATCTTTGTTATTTCTGGAAGCTTGCTTTGGATTTATTTTTGTCTTCTCTTTCTAGGTTCTTGATAGAGGTACATAAATAAATGATTTAAAACTTTTGTTTTCTATTGTGTACATTCAGTGCTATAAATTTCCCTCTTAGCACTGCTTTTAACTGTGTCCCACAAATTTTAATGTTATGCTTTTAATTTTTATTTAGCTCGATGCATTTACAAATTTTCCTTGAGATAGCCTCTTTGACTCAGACTATTTAGAAATGTGCTTGTGAGTTTACAAGTGCTTGAAATTTTTCCTGTCATCTTTCTCTTACTGATTTCTAGTTGATTTTATTGTGATTAGAGAACATACGCTCTCTGATTTCAATTCTTTTACATTTGCTGAGGCTAGATTTATAGCCTAAGATAGTGTCTGTCTTTGTTTTCTGTTGCTTATAACAGAATACTCAAAACTGGGCGATTGATAAAGAAAAGGATTTTTTTTTTTTTTATGGTTATAGAGGCTGGGAAGCCCAAGGTTGAGGGCTGCATCTTGTCAGGGCTGCTTCTTGCTGGGGCGGGCTTACTGCAGAGTCCTGAGATGGTGCAGGGCATCACATAGAAAGGGGGCTTAACATGCTCATGTCCTAGTTTAGATCTCTCTTCCTTTTCTTGTAAAGCCACCAGTCCCACCTCTATGACAACTTATTAACCAATTAATCCATGAATGAACTAGTCCATTCATGATGACAGAGCCTTTATGACCCAATCACCTCTTAAAGGTCCCACCTCTCAATACTGCCGCATTGGGGATTAAATTTTACAATGAGTTTTGAAGGGGACAAACACTCAAGTCATAGCACTGCCTATCTTGGCATAGGTTTGGTGGGCACTTGAAAAGAATGTTCATTCTGCTGTTGAGTGGAGTGTTCTATAAATGTCAATGAGCTCTTGTTGTTTGATGGTATCCTTGATTATTTTTTGTCTAGTTTTTCTTACCAATGGTTGAGAGGGGGTGTTAAAGTTTCCAGTGATAACTGTTGACTTGTCTATTTCTCCTTTTAGTTCTATCTGTTTTCACGTCACATATTTTGTCGCTCTGTTGTTTGGTGCATACACATTTAGCATTTCTATGCCTTCTAAATGGATTGACTCTTTTATCATTAAATAACGTCTCTGGTAATTGTTTTTGCTCCGAAGTCTACTTTATCTGACATGAACATTGTTACTCATTTTTTTGATTAGTGTTTGCATTATATATATATATATTTTTTTTTCTCTCCATTTACTTTCTACTTGCCTATATTGTTATACTTGAAGTGAGTTTCTTATAAACAGCATATATTTTGGGCCATTTAAAGAGTGTTCTCTGCCAACCTCTACCTTTTATTTGGCCTCTTTAGTGCATTCATGGAGTACTTAATTCTATTCCAAATTAAAGTCTTGTGAATGCTATCTGATAGACAGAAAATAAATCATCCAGTATCCTGAGTGCATGAGAGGTTAAGAAAGCTCATTTGATGTAATCCCAGCACTTTGGAAGGCCAAGGTGGGCGGATCACGAGGTCAGGAGTTTGAGACCAGCCTGGCCAACACAGTGAAACCCTGTCTCTACTAAAAATACAAAAATTAGCTAGGTATGGTGGTGCATGCCTGTAGTACCAGCTACTCAGGAGGCTGAGACACAAGAATTGCTTGAACCCCAGAGGCAGAGGTTGCAGTAAGCCACAATCATGCCACTGCACTCCAGCCTGGGTGAAGGAGCTAGACTCCATCTCAAAAAAGAAAAAAAAAAGAAAAGAAAAGAAAGCAAGCTCATTTCAGGTGGGGTGTGGTGGCTCATGCCTATAATCCCAGCACTTTGGGTGGCTGAGGCAGGTGGGTCTCCTGAGCTCAGGAGTTCAAGACCACCCTGGGCAACATTGTGAAACCCCGTCTCTACTGAAATGCAAAAAATTAGCTGGGCATGGTGGTGCATGCCTGTAGTACCAGCTACTCAGGAGGCTGAGGAACGAGAATCGCTTGAGCCCCAGAGGCAGAGGTTGCAGTGAGCCGAGACCATGCCATTGCACTCCAGCTTGGGCTACAGAGTGAGACTCTGTCTCAAAAAAAAAAAAAAAAAAAAAGCTCATCTCAACTTTCCAAACTGCTTTTCAGTCAAGCACATGAGAAATTAAAACAGCAGCTGCATGAGGTGTTTACGCATCTCTTAGAAATGATCTACTTCCTGCTGAGGGACTCCTCGCTCACCTCAATTCCTGGCACTGTTGTTCTCATTCTTATGTACTAGTCACAACTCCGTCCTCCTGGGAGTTTGTGGAGTGTGGTGAATCCAGGATGAGCTTCCTTATTTTGAGGTGGCTTTCACTGCAGTGGTCTCTTTATTTGGACTTGCTATTGGTTAAACCATCGGAGCTATTCTGTGTAACTGTCCATAGACATGGGTTGTAGGGGACTGATATTTTAGCTGTGTTTAAATTCTCATATGGCTAAGGGCAGCTTATTTTTTTCTCAGGCAAAGGAAAAGAAACACGGGAAACATCCATCAGGTCATATTTAATGCTGAAAAGTTCTGACGCAGTTTGACTTCATGGTGCTAATGACAGATTTAAATGAAACTGATGCACATGAATCTGAAATTCGAATTTTCTCTGTTTCTGGAAAATTAACATGCGTCTTTAGAGGCATGATCTGTCCTCACACCCAGGAAGACATGAATGAGATATCTAAAGCAGCACTCAATAGGATAACCAGGAAAGCCACAGGAGGGCTAGAGAATCGGCTAGTGGAGTTGAAAGCCACATCAAATGGTTAGAACTTAGTTACTAGTGTGTAATCTCTTGGATAAGAGATGTCTAAATCCAGAAGAACCAATGCCAGAGGTGAAGCCCGTCCATCCATCCATCCATCCACCCATCCATCCATCCATCCATCCAGGTAAACCTGATGGGGTCCATAGAAAAACAAGAGGCAGCAACATGTTTTCCTGCACAGGGAAGCTGGGTTCAAGACTTATGCCAGTCAAGCAGCCTGGAGGTCTGAAGTGTCAACCTGGGGAAAGAAGGAAAGTGTGGAAAAGACAAGGGAAGGCCGGGCGCAGTGCTGTAATCCCAGCACTTTGGGAGGCCGAGGCTGGTGGATCACCTGAGGTCAGGAGTTCGAAACCGGCCTGACCAACATGGTGAAACCCCGTCTCTACTAATAATACTAACTTAGCCAGGCATGGTGGCGCATGCCTGTAATCCCAGCTACTAGGGAGTCTGAGGCAGGAGAATCATTGGAATCTGGGAGGCAGTAGTTGCAGTGAGCCGAGATTGCACCATTGGACTCCAGCCTGGGCAACAAGAGGGAAACTCCGTCTCAAAAAAAAAAAAAAAAAAAAAAGCAAGGGAAAAACTTGAGGGCCCGCAGCTTATGGTGGAGGGAAATGAAAAGGGGAGAGGGAGTGTGTGCTGAAAGCCTTCTTAGCCCTGGCCATCCTGGAATGTCCCCTTATCTGGCATGAGGATAACTCCTTGCTCTGAATCAGATCCCAGCGTCTCTGCACTAGGACCCCAGCTGGTCCGGGAGCACACGAACAGCCATCATCTCCTTTGCTTCCCACCTCCACATTTTCTTATATGCCATGTGTTCTTTAAACAATTCTTTCTACAAGATTTTCTGTGTCTTCAGAGAATGCTGCTTGAATGTTGCTAGAGTTTTTATTCATTTCTTATTTAATGTGATATATTAACAGAATGTCTTATAGGAGGGCAATGAAGGACTAGGGAACAAAGGAGTGACACAGAAATGAGAAAAGTTTGAAAGGGAATTTGAAAAAAAACCTCCCAAAGTCAATGAAAAATCTATGTCCTTATAAATGAAGCAATTACACTAATTGAAGGATACAGATCTGAATAAATGAATAGACCAAGCATGTTCCTGAATGGGAAGACTCAATAGTGAAGACACTGGTTCTCCCAAATCAGTGGATGTTATTTTGTCTCAGTGCTAATCCAGTGCTGCTTCTCCTGGTTTCTTCTTATAGGTCATTATTTATATGAAAACTTACTCAAGTACTGTATCTTTATATATTTATTAGCCATCAGTACCTTTTACTATGAATCTAATGTTCATACATTTTGCATATATGTTTATATTGTTTGTCTTATTTATTTTTTTTGGTAGGATTTCCATATATATTCTGGGAATTATTACTGTTCATTCTTGTTGTAAACATTTTCCCTGCCTGTAACTCTGCCACTTATCTTTATACTTTGCTCATGGTGTCTTCTGTCATACAGAACTCTTAAGTTTTATCTGGGTTCAAGTGATTCTCATGCCTCAGCCTCCCGGGTAGCTGGGATTACAGGCATGCGCCACCATGCCTGGCTAATTTTTGTGTTTTTAGTAGAAATGGGGTTTTGCCATGTTGGCCAGGCTGGTCTTGAACTCCTGATCTCAAGTAATCTACCTGCCTTGGCCTCCCAAAGTGCTGGGACTATAGGCATGGGCCACCACACCCGGCCATTTCCTTCTTTTTATTTATAATTCATCAACAACGTGCCTTGTTCAGCAAGGATTCTTCCACCTTTATAAGTTTGTATTTAAAAAATTCCTATATGTACTTTTATTCCACTGGAAGGTTTATATTTATCCTTTTATTCTAGCTAGAATTCATATTTGCATATCGGTCAAAGAGGGAACTGACTTTATTTTCTCTTCTAATTGTATTGCTGGCTTACAGCAGTTTATTTATTTATTAATCATAACTCACCCTTTCCCCACAGTTTTGATATACCGTTTTGATATACCATTTTAAAAACACACTATATATGGACTCATTTCTACTCCTTTTCTGCTTCGTTGGTTACTTAACAATTCCTCCATCAGTATTGTTTCAAAATATATTCTGATATCTGAAACAGCAAGCCTCTTTTCATAATTCTTCTTTCTCAAAATTTTATTGGTTATACTTATGTGTTTCCTAGAAGAACTTTAGAATCACCTTGTCACATTTTATAAATCATCCTTTGAGAATCTTGATTTGAGTGTAATAAATCTCCTAACTGATTTGGTAGAACTGATAATTTTACAGTATGGGGGATTCTCAGCCAGAAACATGATTTGTTTCTCGTTGATTCAGGTATTTTACAGTTTTTCAAGAATGTATGATTTATTTATATATGCCATAAACATTTCTTATTAGTTTTTAGGAGTCTTATGGGCTTATGAAATTTGTAAAGGAGGACTTTTTTTCTATTTATTTTTTACTACAAAATATTAATTTCTGTATGGCATTCTTATTAATCACCCATCTCCCTGAATTCTATTACAGTTTTATTTAGTAAGTTATTTGTCTTGGTATTCTAGGTATGTAATCCTTTCAGTTGAAAACATAGAATTTTCTCTTTTGTTTTCAAAATCATAGCTTTGCTTTATTTTTCTTAACTTACTCTATTATATGAAACCTCTGTGCAATGCCACACAGTAGCAGTGATTACAGAATTATCTTATGCCTGACTTTGTCATATTTTCTAACCCCTACAAACTGAACCAATATTCAAGAATCTTAGTTCTAGTTCTATCTCAGTTGCCGCTCTTTGTTAGTTTCAGTGTATTTATAAAATAAGGAAATTGAATTCATTGAGCTCTTATTTTCCTTCCAGTTCATGTATTATGTGATTTAACAGATAGACATGACAACAAAGATTAGCTTTTAAATGTGAAAATGGGAACAAAATAGGGCCTAATTTATTTATAATAAAATGGAATCTATTTGATAACCAGGTTACAATTTACCTACAAGATTTGAAAAGTTAAGAAAACCCGCCAGTTGGAGATGTAAATCCCAAGAGAGGTCTTCACCCTTCTTGAAAGCTCATATGCCAGAGAAACTAATGATTTGATCAAGAGAGTTTTTTCCCCCCCAGTATTCAGTTGTGCTAAATTGGCTAAAAATGGTGCATAATTGCACGCCACAAGTATCCATACCCAACCTGCCTTACTTTCTTTGACTTTTCCCTTGTAAAATCTT
Source organism: Pan paniscus (assembly GCF_029289425.2). Classification (NCBI taxonomy): domain Eukaryota; kingdom Metazoa; phylum Chordata; class Mammalia; order Primates; family Hominidae; genus Pan; species Pan paniscus. Next base: position 57,570,748 of record NC_073257.2, on the reverse strand, counting down.
ATAATGGACAGAGAAGAGAAATTGGAGAGAATTTGAAGGTTGTGCTAGCAAAACATAAGATATTGCAGTTCAAGTTTAACCTTCATTCCCTTTCTTCTGAAAGTCAGCCATAATTCTCTAGCCAAATTGTCTGAAAAAGGATCCTAAGGGGTGTCAGAGAAAATGAAGCAGATCAGAGAGTTATGGGGCCTCCATCCACTCAGGAGAAAGCTAAGGGGCCCTGCATGAGACAGTGATGGATTCAAGCCATAGGAAAAAGCATACATCAAGGGCCTCTACCTCATCCCTATCTTTGGAGGATGTGTATAATTTATAGAGTGTTTAAATTAGACAAATGGCCCAATCGATTTAGAATAAGGGACAGGAAACACATGTTTATTTTGCATTAAACTGAACTTCACCAGGGTAGAAATGCTTATGATCTCCTGAGTTATGGTGCTTGGGTTCTCCATGAAAGTGTGCCTAATTACTGGGATTGCTTCTTTGCACAAAGGCGATCCATTATGGAACATGCTGTCTCCATAAAGAACAGGGAATAAGCTAAGCAGCTCAGGCTAAGTGGTAATTTATATCATTGTTTATAGAAAGAAAGAGCAAGAGCAGGCAGGAGGGCAAGACGACAGCAAGAGAACAAGAAAGAAACCTGAAGAAAAGAAGTTTTAGTGAAGATGGAAAGGCTTAAAACATACCATGGAGAATGACCTCAGCCTTCTGTGTGGAGGATTTGCGCTTGGAGATAAGGAAAGAGAGGGACTTCGGAGAGTTAAGCAGTTCAGTTTCCTTTGCATTTCTTACATCTGAGCAGGTGACCGGAGTGAACACTCTGGAAGCCACAGTGGAGTCCTCTGCTTAGGGCCTTTTTCTGGAAACCAGATCAATTCACTGAAAAACAATTTGCGAATGACTAGTTCATTGAGAAGCAAGTGACCAAAACTCCAAGTCACCGAACGACCTGCTCATTGATTTATTGAAGATTTTATTCCAAGATCGACTTCCCTCTGCATTTGTGGCTGCCATTTCATATGTGAATGGGTGGGCAGTTTGCTGTCGTGCCCTTTTTGTGCATCTCTATCCTGACCCTGTGTGTGGTGCTGCCTTTTCCCAGGCCCCCTGCGCCTGCCCTGGCCTCTGTCTGCAAAGCAGTTGCAGCAACCTCCCACTTGCTGTTGAAGATACTCATCTGATGTCTATTGTGAATTGGCTGGAGCCCTTCTACAGGTTTGTTAGCGTCCCTCTGCATCCAGGCCGATGGTGCCTGCCATGCTTCTACATACTGTTCTCTGCCACCCACCTGAGCCCAGCTAGAGTCAGTGGGGAAGTGGAGGAGCCACATCAAAACAGTGTGGCCACCCCAGTCACCCTCCACTGTGCATTGATGACCAGGCAGCCATTAGACCCAAATGTAGCCCCACAGCATAGAGGCAAATGGAAAGGCCACACATCCTCTTTTCATTCTCCTTCCGTGTGAGGCCCTGCAGAGCCTGGCATCTGTCTTCATCATCGTGGCACCCTCAGACTCTTTCTTCTTCCTGGAGCGAGCTGTGCTCTCTGAAGCCACTGCCTGTGTGGGAAGTACCCCAGCATTTCTTCGCTGTTGCCAGGCATCCCTTCCTGTCCTACCACTTCAAATGCATCTTTTCATGTGTCCTTCCTGAGCACCTCTAGCAGCTGCATGTTCCTGTTTCAGCCTCTGCCTTTCCACAGCTCCTCCAAGGTTCCTCTATTGCAGAGCACAGCACCACCTTGCAGGAAACCTCCCAGAGGACTGTGAAGACCATGAAGCAAGGGGCTGCATCTTATTCTCCTTGGTGTCTGTCTGGCCCAGCAGTGGGCCCAGGCCAGGTAAGTCTTCTATGTGTGTGCTGAGTGATCAATGGACAAGAAAACCAAGCAGTGATGGGCCTGAGAGATGAGCACCCTGGCGTGCTGGGGGTGTCTTGATATACTGAGTTTCAACAAGCTGAGTGACAAAAAAAATGCCAGGGAACTTGAGAGAAGATGGGAAGGAGGTGGAGGGTCTCTATGAGGTGTGAGTTTCTTCCAACCTGGCGTATCCAGAGTGGGGAATGAATCTTCAAATGCCTAGAGCCTGCTGTCTGTACCATCCAGTTATACTCCAGGAGCAACCCACAACTGGTAATTCCCTTGGTGAATTCAAGCAAGGATCTCCAATTTATTTTTAGATGTTAGATGTAGTGGTTAATTGAATATGCCCCACACCAGCACAGTCCAACCAAACTTCCTGCAATAATGGAAGCATCCTATATTCACTCTCCAACATAGCTTCCTCTGGCCACACTGGGCACTTGAATTGTGAATAGTACAAACTGAGAAACTGAATGTCTTATTTTTAAAAATTTTTAATGGATTTTGGCCACTGTCTTGGATAGTGCAGTGAGAAGCAAACCATATGGATTCAAAACCTGTCTCTAGCAAATGTATACTGGCTGTTTGCCTCATGTCCCATTTCCTCATTTATTAAAGGTAATAGTATATGTACTCTTGTTTTTTGTGATGATTAAATTATTAATGTGCTTTGGTTATCTATTGCTACATGACAAATCACTTCAAATGTTGTGGCTTTAAAACACCAGGAGCAATTGATGACATTTCATGGTTGCTGTGGGTCAGGGATTTGGGCAAGGCTGGGCTCTGCAGTTCTTGCTTGGTGTCTCTGTGGTTGCAGCCATGTGGCCTTCTCTTCCACAGTGGCTCAGTCACATGGCTGGCAGGTGGTCCAGTGCCCCCTACATGGGCTGCATGAGTGTCCTCCCAGCACAGCAGTTGGCTTCCGCAAGAGCGAGCCACCGTGAGAGTGGGGAAAGCTGCAATGGCTGTGATTCTGTAGCCTCAGAAGCCACTCACTCTCACACTGAATGAGCACCCTTGGGGGCCATCTCAGAGGCAGCTGCCATAGTTAACACTGAGGCCAAGCCTGAAGAAGCCCTGAACAGATAAAGCTTGTTAAGCCTCCTAAGTGACTTTAACCTCACTTGCTTTGCAAACATTACAGAGACTTAACTTGAGCTATTTCTTGTAAATATCTATCTTAAAGAAAAGCAGAACGTAATCTCAACCAATCAGAAGCAGCCAACTCACTTATAATTGAAAGCATACCGTTTTATTGCACGTCACTTTATTGAACTTGACAGATATTGTGCTTTTTTAAAAATTGAAGGTTTGTGGCAACTCTGTGTTGTGCAAGTCCATCGGCACCATTTTTCCAACAGCATATGCTCACTTTGTTGTCACATTTTGGTAATTCCCACAATATTTCATTATTATTATATATAGTGATCTGTCATCAGTGATCTTTGATGTTGCTGTTTTAATTTTTTGCAGGGGGTACAAACTATACCCATATAAGATGGCAAACTTAGTAGATAAAGGTTGTGTGTGTTCTGACCGCTCTACTGAAAAGAGAGACTGTTTCCCTCTCTTTCCCTCTCCGCAGGCCTCCCTTTCCCTGAGACATACCAATGTTGAGATTAGGACAATTAATAGTTCTTCAATGACTTCTAAGTGTTCAAGTGTAAGGAAGGATCCACATCTCCCACTTTCAATCAACAGCTAGAAACAATTAAGCTTAGTGAGGAAGGCATGTCAAAAGTGGAGACAGGCTGAGAGCTAAGTCTTGTGCACCAAAGAGTTAGCCAAGTTGTGAATGCAAAGGAAACATTCTTGAGAAAGTTAATTTCTTAGAGAAAATCATCATTCATGTATTCAATGAACACATGAACGATAAGAAAGTGAAATAGCCTTATTGTTGATACAGAGAAAGTTTAAGTGGTCCAAGTAGAAGATCAAAACAGCCACAGTGTTCCTTAAGCCAAAGCCTAATCCACAGCAAGGCCCTAACTCTTCAGTTCTATAGAGGATGAGAGAGGTGAGAAAGTTGCAGAAGAAAAGTTGGAAGCTAGCAGAGGTTGGTTCATGAGGTTAAAGGAGAGATGCTGTCTCCATAACATAAAAGTACAAGGTAAAGCAGCAAGAGCTGATGGAGGAGCTGCAGTAAGTTCTCCAGAAGATCTAGCTAAGATCATTGATGAAGGTGGTTACACTAAACAACAGATTTTCAGTGTAGATAAAACAGTCCTCTGTCGAAAGAAGATACCATCTAGGACTTTCGTAGGTAGAGAGAAGTCAATGCCTAGCTTTAAATCTTCAAAGCTTCAAATGACAGGCTTGTTAGGGGCTAATGCAGCTGGTGACTTGAAGTTGAAACCAATGCTCGTTTATTATTCCAAAAAAACTTAGAGTCCTTAAGAATTATGTTAAATTTCCTCTTTCTGAAAAAACAAAGCCTTGATGATGGCACATCTGTTTACAGCATGGTTTACTGAATATTTTAAACACATAAGTGAAACCTAGTGCTCAGAAAAAAAGATTATTTTCAAAACATTACTGCTCATTGCCAATGCACCTGGTCACCCAAGATGGACATATACAAAGAGATTAATGTTTCATGCCTGCTAACACAACATCCATTCTGCAGCCCATGAATCAAGGAGTAATTTTGACTTTCAAGTCTTATTATTTAAGGAACAAATTTTGTAAGACTATTGTTCCTATAGATAGTGATTCCTCTGATGGATCTGGGTAAAGTAAATTAAAAATCTTCTGGAAATAATTTACCATTCTAGATGCCATTAAGAACATTCATGATTCATGAGAGGAGATCAAAATATCAACATAAACAGGAGTTTGAAAGAAGTTGATTTCAACCCTTGTGGATGACTATGAGAGATTCAAGGCTTCAGTGGAGAATGCACCTACAGATATGGTGGAAACAGCAAAAGAACTAGAATCAGAAGTGGAGCCTGAAGATTAAACTGAATTGCTGCAATCTCATGATAAAACTTGAACCGATGAGGAGTTGCTTCTTACAGGTGAGTAAAGAAAGTGGTTTCTTGAGATGGGATCTATTTCAGGTGAAAGTGCTGTGAACATTGTGAAATGACAACAAAGGATGAATAATTTTATATAAATGTAGATTACAATAAAGTAGTGGGAGAGCTTGAGGGGATTGACTCCAATTTTGAAAGAAGTTCTAATGTGGGTAAAATACTATCAAACAGCATCACATGCTACAGGGAAATCTTTCATGAAAGAGTCAATGGATGTAGCAAACCTCATTGTTGTCTTATTTTATGAAATTGCCATGGCCACCCCAACCTTCAGCAACCAGTGCCCTGATTAATCAGCAGCTGTCAACATGTCAACATCAAGGCTAGACCCTCCACCAGAAAAAGATTACAAGTCTCCGAAGGCTCGGATAATCATTAGTATTTCTCAGCAATGAAGTATTTTTGAATTAGGGTATGTACATTGCTTTTTTAGACATAATGCTATTGTACACTTCATAGACTATAGTATACTATAAACATAACTGGTATTCAGTGGGAAACAAAAAACATGTGACGCACTTGATTGTGATATTTGCAGTATTTGCAGACAGTAGTTTGTCACTGAACCCGCAATGTCTCCAAGGTATGCTTGTATGTAACTAGAGGTTTTTTCAATGGGATAGACTCAATAAGGCAATTGCATATCCATAATCAATTAAATATTTTCTTTTGTTTGACTTCCCTGTTTGTATTATAGAAATCTCCTTCTTAACATTCCTTTGCTGGAACTCACAAACCACTTCCTCTTTGGAGCTGCCTAATTCATGAATCCCTGTTTGCTCAAACTCTTTAAAAATTTTACTGTGCTTTGGTTTACCTTTTTAACCCTGCAATGTGTATCAAAGTGTGCTTAGCACATAGTGAATGGAGATATTAGTAGTTCTTCTCTGATGCTTTCCAAGTTCGGGAAACCTTGAGGCTCTCCACTCACATTTGCAAATGCTAAACGCTCCTGTGGTGGAGAGAGCAGGGGGGCTGGTGTGTGGACACCCTCTGAGGTGTTCTCACTGGCCACTGGTTTCTTTTGTTGTCTCCCTTTCAATTCAGTACCAGAACATCCCTTCATCGGCAACTTTCGAGTGGGCCTGCTGAAACAATCAAGGCAGTGTCTCCACTTAACTTTGAGAAGGTAGTGTGTGAGAGATTTAGAATAAGCAGCTCTGGAACTACTCCCAGTTTACTCTTATAATTACATACAAAAAAAAAAAATCAAAACCTCAGTTTATTTGTCCAAAAATGGGGATAGTATTCTTGTCCTACATGATGAGTGTGCTAATCCTTCCAGCCAGCATTCACCTGGGGCTCTGTGCTCCAGGCAGGGTGAGGGTTAGGACTGCATGTAGGTGCTGCCTTCACACCCGGAGCAGGCTGGAGGGAGTGGTGTGAAGCCTCCCAACCCCACGGCTGGGGGCAAAGGCTGTGCTGAGGCACCCGGACATGGAGCTGGCCTGGCCTGAGGACTCAGAGTGGAAAGACAGGAAAGACACTGGCTGCGCTGAAGCGCTGGGACCCGGGAAGGGGCGTCTAGGCAAGAGCGCCTGTGAACAGGATTTGTAAGCTGCTCTTGGTGACTTTTGGACAGACACTCTTACTTGCTTTACTGCTCCCTTTTGTCTTCTGCCCCCTTTCCCTAAAAGTATTTCCAAATGTGTGATGCCTACCAGGTTCCTGGGCAGTGCAGCGGGATGTCTGCTTGGTTTCTGCTGCTCCTCACAGAGCCTGGTGGCTTCTTCCTCCCAGGTCTGTGGATCCACACTGTCTCCCTGGCCTCTACCCAGCGCGCAGGTCCCCTTAGCAGAGCAGGAGAACTCAGGTTGGAACTCATTATTGCATGGTGCTTGTCTTGCCACCTGTCCCCATAATGCCTTAAGTGACAATGACAGAGGCATCTGACAATGTATGTGGCCATCACTTTTTATCATTTTAAGATATATGGGCCTTCTTTTTCCAACTCCTTTCCCCCGCCAGACAGCCAGGAGCCCAGAGAAGGGTTGTGTTGTGTCCTTTACTGAGCCCCACAGGCCTGTGTGAGCCAGGGGCTTGGCATGCCTGGGAATAAGAGCTCCAGCCTTTGGCCTTCCCGCAGCCTCTCCTTGGGGCCTTTAGGGTCCCCACAGGCCCTCCCCTCCCCTCTGCATTTTCCGGGATCCAGCCAGCTGCCGGCACACTTTCGTCCTCCTCCGCACACGAGGATCCCCAGGCCCAGCGGTGTTAGCCCAGAGAGGAGTGGGGTTTGGGATGTGATCCACAGCTGATCCCTCGTGGCCCCTCCTCCCCCGAATCCTGAAACATGAGGAGGCCCTTCAGCTGCTGGCTCGGAGTCCGACTATGGGAACTTTCTCCAGTCTATGGGGGCAGCAAGGGTCTCGCCTCAGGGACTTGGTTTATTTATCTAGCTGGACTCCATCCCTTAATATCCTACTTACAGAGGAAGAGGCTTTAGCAGCTAAATGCAGCCCCATCCCCTCCTGTGGAGACTGTGAGCAGAAAAAGAACAGATATTTACAGAGGCCCGAGCCCCCCTTGTTGTTTTCTGCAAGGCTGTCGAGCTGGTGGAGCTTCAGGATCCTGGTCAGGAACCCCGAACCCAGCGCTGGAGGCCCTGAAGGTCAGGGCACCCGACCCTCTTCCCAGCCACCAAAGGCCTGTGTTGGTCTGATTGTGGATTCCAAGCTCTAATTTCCATCCATCCTCCCAATCCGAATTCCCTTTGCAGACATAAACACCATCAGCAATGTAGAGAATGTGTTTCCTCATCTTTGAATATTAACACTCATCTGTTTAATTGAGCTACTTTTTACATACATGTAAGATGTGCTGCAATTGCAAAAGAAACATGTGCTTCGTGTTGTATAAGCCATATCTTCCGCAAGACCTGCCATCAAATGATTGCTCAAACATTTGTTGAATGGGATGAGCAATGGAGGTTCAGACAGGTGCCCTGACCTACCCAGGCTGGAGGGTAGGGAGCTAGAAATTCATACAACCATGCCTTGTTCTACTTGTTTTGTGAAAGAATCATGTGACCAGTGACAAAGAGGCTGGGCAGCTGGGTCAGGCAGCAGGGACAGCGACTGAGCTGGGGGGACTACAGTGCTGTGCTCCTCTGCACCCGTGCTGGGATGTCTGAGGCCAAGCTGACACTGGCCCCCCACAATCCCTTGGGGCTGCTCCTCCTCAGGGAGTGGCTCTCTGGGTTTCCTGCTTGACTCCTGCTGCTCTTGTGTTGAAGGGCCGTCTCTGGGCAGCTCCCCCTGGCCCCTGGCCAGAGAGCCAGGCCCTGTCAGGCACGCACATGGAGGATGAGGGAGGTGCAGTTGTTTTCACAGGTGCAGACTCTAGAGGGACCCCACGTGGACTCTGTGGCTTCTGCCCCGACGCACTTGCGGGAGGACACAGCTCTGCCCGGAAGGGAGAGTGCTGAGCTGGGTCCCTGCTGCTCATCTCTGTGGCATCACCCTGTCAGTCCTTCCCTGTCACACATATGTTCCGCAAGACTTGCCGTCAAATATTTGCTCAGTCAAACATTTGTTGAATGGGATGAGCCATGGAGGTTCAGACAGATGCTGTGACCTGAAGTGTCAAATGAAGGGATGCGTGTGTGATGGCCTTCACCATTTATATTGTTTTAAACTTGCTAAGCACTAGTTAAAATAAAAAAGCCAACACTTTTCTTTACATTTTTACTCTCTCTCTTTCTAACATATAGTATGTAAAAAGAAAAATCTTGGCTATTCCAATAGAGGAAGTGGCTGTGTTTTGTTTTGCTATTTATTTATTTATTAATTTATTTTTTCTCCTCACTGTATTAGTCTGCTTGGGCTGCCATAGCAAAGTACCACGGACTGGGTGGCTTAAACAACAGAAACTCATTTTCTCACGGTCCTGAAGTCCAAGAACAAAGTGGCAGCAGGGTTGGTTTCTGGTGAGGACTCTTCCGAACTTGCAATGGCTGCCTTCTCACTGTGTCCTCATGTGGATTTTTCCTTGTGTGTATGTACTTCTCATGTGCTTTCCTTTTCCTATAGCATAGCAGTCCTGTTGGATCAGGGCCTCACCCTTATGACTGCATTTAACCTTATTTACTTCCTTAAAGGCCCTGCCTCTAAATCCTGTCATACTGGGGATTATGGCTTCAACACTTAGATTTTGGGGGAGACACAGCTCAGTCCATAGCACTGCCCAATGGGCAAAGCTTGGCCAGCCTCCATGTCTGTGGGGCTTCTCTTTCCTGCGAGGGCCTGGTCTCCTAGAGAAGCCCCAGTCTTCCCTGTTCCTGGTTGTCCCCATCCTTCCTCCTCTCAGGGGAGGAGGCCAGACCTTCTCCTTGGACTCAGTGCTTGACCAGCTACTCCCTCCACAAGGTGCAGGCAGGAGGAGTTGAGTGTTAGTAGCTCAGCCCAAGATGTCTCCTGGGGTTGGCTCTCACTGATCCATGCCAGGAGAGCCGATCAAGCACCTGGAAGTCTCTAAGGGCAGCATTCTCCTCTGGCCCTGCTCTCCTCTTTTGTCTCCCAGCAGTGGGTGCAGTCTGAGGGCCCTGGTGGTGCATTTGCACCAAGGAGAGAGAGGCCACTTCTGCCTGACACATACATCTTCTCTCCTCCCTTGTCTAGGGTTAGGAACTGTCAGAGTGTGGCTCAACTGAGAAACAACTTTCTGAGTAGAGGTGGGGAAAGATGGGCTAAGAGGCTTCTGAGGTCATGTGTTCACCATCACTGAGGCACTGTGATGTGTTAGGTGGGTCTGAACCCTCTGGCTTCAGAGAGAGTGCCTGTGGGGCACCAGGTAATCCGAGACTGCAGTTCAGAGATTACTCCAGCAAAGGGTCAGGTAGGTGTGAGCCCTCCATTCAGAGAGAACTCTCGGCATTTTTTACCTTCTTTTATTTCATTCTTATTTAATAATCATTCTTATTTCATTAACTTGTATTTTAACTAAATGTATTTTTTCCTCTGTTAAAATTGTTTTTTGTTTACTTTGGAGTTCTTCTTAAATTGAATGTTACTTCAGTACAATATGTTAATTTATTTTCAGTATATTTTAAAGCCAATGCTTTTGAGGCTATAAATGCTCCTTAGAGTACTTTTTGGCCATATCTTATAGGTTTCGATAAATAATGTTCTGAATTACATTTCCTTTTAAAGAACCTTTTTACCTTTGATTTCTTTTTAAATCTAAATATTATTTTGAAGTTTTTTATATTTTTAAATGTTAACCTTATTTTGGGGAGAGAGGCTATTCCTTTCTTCTTCGTTTCTGGGTTATTCTACATATGGAGTTGTTATAATTTTTCCTCTTTCAAAATTAAAATTTTATTGGGAGCAAAGTAGTCCTCACTCATATGCAGTGTGGCTGCATATTATAGGTTTCGATAAATAATGTTCTGAATTACATTTCCTTTTTACCTTTGATTTCTTTTTAAATCTAAATATTATTTTGAAGTTTTTTATATTTTTAAATGTTAACCTTATTTTGGGGAGAGAGGCTATTCCTTTCTTCTTCGTTTCTGGGTTATTCTACATATGGAGTTGTTATAATTTTTCCTCTTTCAAAATTAAAATTTTATTGGGAGCAAAGTAGTCCTCACTCATATGCAGTGTGGCTTTGCATAGTTTTAGTTACCCCAGTGAACAGGTGTTCAAAAATATTAAATGGAAACTCCCAGAAATAAAGCGTTCATAAGTTTTAAATTGCATGCGTTCTGAGTAATACGATGATATCTGGTGCCATCTTGCTGTGTCTCACTGGGGAGGTGAATCATCTCTTTGTGCAGGTATCCACACTGCCTCTGCTACCTGCCCGTTGGTCACTCACTCATTGTTCTGATAATAAGATAGACAGATCACAAGAAGGGTGAGTACAGTACAGTAAGATATTTTGAGAGACCACATTCACATAACTTTCATGAGTATATTGTTATAATTATTCTGCTTTACTATTATTGTTAATCTCTTACTGTGCCAAATTTGTACATTAAATTTTATCATAGGTGTGTATGTACAGGAAAAAGCAGTATATAGGGTTTGGTGCTATCCAAGGTTTCAGGCATCTGCTGGGGGTCTTGGAACAAATCTCCTGGGGATAAGGAGGGGGTACTGTACACTGTAGAATTCTATAAAATTTTTATTTATTATTTGTTGTTTTTGGTAGAAACAATGTCTCCATATCTTTGTCTGTTTTCTATTTCTAGCTATACAATCAAGTTTGTTAGTTTTATTATTTACACCCTCGGTCTTTTGTGCTCTTGCTTCTTTCAATTTCTGACATGTTTGTTAAAATCCCATCCAGTTTTTGGAGGGAGATAAATACTTGCACATCTCTTTTGGGTTCTTAGTCCACTGGGAGCACAGCTGGATGAGTCCTAAGAACAGAGGTGGCTTTATTATGGAAAAGTAGTCTTGTGCTTAAGGGAAAAATGGAATTTCCTTTTTCTTTTCCTTCTTCCCCAAATTGGAGATTCTTGGTCCTGCAGACTGGATGACTAAGGTACTCAACCAGCCAAAGCCTGGGAGTGAGGAGCATGAGAAGAGCACCAGCTTGGCCTCCCAGAGGCAGCAATGTGCCCAGCCCTGCAATGACAAAGCACAGGCAGGTCCTGGAAGCTGCAGGAGAAAGTAGAACATGCCCTCCCTGCTCACCTTTTAATGTGGGGAACTCAGTAACGTGGTCACGAGAATTCAATAGAAGTCACCTTCCCTGTGTTTTCCGGGTCAGAGAATTCCCTTCTGGATAGAGACCTGCACGTGAGGGAGTCTCCAGCCAATGGCTGGAGTGGTGTGCTTACCTCTCTAGAAATGTGAGAAGCAGGCGATTAGCAGGCCTCTGTGACAACTCTGATACTGTTGTCTATCTTAATTTCAATCCTGTATGTGTTTGTGTGTAAGATTTTTGTATTAACAATACATTTAAGTTGACATAATTTGCCTTTTGAAGGGAAAACTTAGCCCAGTAATAGTTATTATAATCAGTGATATATTTGGAATTATTTATACAATCGCTCTAATTTTTTGACTTCTATTTAATAGACTTTATATCAAGAAAGAAGCAGTATAATAGTTAAGGGTGGGGGTTTTGCATTCAAATTCTAGTTCTTAAAGTTACTAGAAAGGCCATCATAAGAAAACCACTTAACCTTTCTGCATCTAAGGTTTTTTGTCTTTAAGATGCACAACTCATAGGATAGTGAAAGAATTCTTTGATATTTATAAAGTGTTCAGAATACTGCATGGCACCAAGTAAATGCACCATCAGCTATTACTGTTTACTTTCTTCCCAAATTTTTCCATTTATTAAATTTCTGTTGGTTCTTTTTTCTGATTGGTTTGATTTGAAATTTATACCTCTACTAAGGCTGTCCTCAGAGTTTTAATTAATATATATTTGTTTTATATTAAATGAGTTTTTTGTTTAATTAAAAATAATTTCAAGGCACTGAGATTTATGGTTAAAGTTGCTTTGAATACTACTGAAAACATAAACCAAAACTAGTAGAGAATGGAGAGGGAGAAAATGAACATCTTAAATGAAACAACAGTTTGCCACAACTTCAAAGCAGAAATGATGTAAAATGTTCACTAAATACCATGTCTTTGGACCAACATGAAATGAATGAGTATCATCCATGCCCAGAGACCACATACACCTCCTGGGACCACAGTAAGTACCCCAAACCTCCCAATTGTTGCTGTGACCACCCAGAAGTTGCTTTCAATGAACCCTAGACTAGACATGGTCTAATCCTTGGATGGTTTAATGATGGAACCACTTGGCCACAGGTGACCCCACTCATCTGTACAGACACTTTAACATCTGTGGAATCCTGCATGAGGTCAAGGCTACTTTGTGTCCGTTGATGCATTTGCTAGTACAATCCTAATGCTCCACTTTAGTGACTTCCTTTATGTGATGAAAGAAAAACCACCACATTGCCTCCCTTTCTGACAGTTCACTGAGGCAGAAATAGCCCCAGTTGAGATGTGTTTGTAAGGAATAAATTTAATGCATTGTCTTGGCAGGAAGCATTTTCTTGGTGCCACTTTCCTAGGTGGGGTTTCTTCTTGCAGACTGTGGCTTGAAGTTCCAGAGCAGAGATGTACATTACTGTCTACCGCTGAAGTGAACTGCTGCCCCTCTGGAGTCTGGATATCATCAGAATGAAAAAGGTTCAGCACTTTTTTTCAGGAGCAGTAAATCACACCCTTTGTGAGGTGTACATTCAGTCTGCTTGCCTCTCTTTCTTCTAGAAGTGATGAAGCAGAGTGATGCCTTTGTCTTAACTCCTGTCAGTGTGGGGAGGGGTGTCTGGGCTGCCAGGACCCTCCCTCCAGGCCCATAGGCCTGCTGGTTCCTGACTGGATTCCAAATGCGCACATGTTCAGAGGTGCACCTTGCCTCCAGCATCCCTCGCATCCCCTCACACCCTCTCTAGAGCACACAGTCCCTTCACAATGCCTCACATCCATGGTTCAAAGCATTGGAGTCTTCTCTGCTTGGCTTCCCCAGGAGTAAGGGAGCATTATCAGATGGGCAGGGCCCCGCAGAGCTTTGTCTTTTTGCACACTCTCCCATCCCAGGTGACATGCTTGGAGCCACCATGCACGTCATTAGGAGGGACTTCCCATGCTCTTGGGAGGCCCAGGAATAGTTATGAAATTGTGTTAACTATAGAGACAAAACTAACAGATATAAAATTAGCAGTGATTAACATATAACATTTATTTGGTATTCAAAAGTTAATTGTGCAAATATGAGAGAGTGAATGTTTTGGAGTTTGTGGCTGTCTTGCAGCTTCAGTGGGAGCAATGACGTCACACATTGCTAACAAGGCCGTGATGGGATGCATTAATGCAAAAATGGGGTGTCGATCAGAGGAGGCGATGGTCCTATTGTCCTCTGTGCTGGCTAGTTTGTCTGGAACTTTGTAGTCTCATTGTCCATTGCATTATAGAAAGAACCTTAAAAGTGAGTATATGAGACAGTGATAACATCTTGAGGGATCTAGAAACCATGCTGTTTGAAGACGAGTGGAAGAACTGTCTAATCCCACAGCGCTGTCTAAAAAAAGACTGGAGGAAAACAGTTACTGTCTCCAGATGTTTAAAGGACTGCAACAAGGCAGAGAAAACAAACCGATTCTGTGTAATCACCATAGGGTAGGACTTTGATCTGTAGGTGGATGTTGCTGGGGGCAGATTTTACTTCATTCCAAAGAGTAGCTTTTGAACAGCCCTGGGGCAGCCCTGTGGGAAAGTGCTTACCATGTTGCCCCAGATGCCCAAGCCAAGGCTGGCTGCCCTTCTTCTGGAGCTTGGGTGGATAAATGTGGGGTGTCCTGCCTCTGAGTGCAGGGGCTCTGCAGCTGTAGGAGGAGACAGTGGCATGGCTCCCACGTCTGCAAGTCTTGGATGGGAAGGGAGGCCTGGACCAGCTGTACTCCTGGAGGGCGCAGGCCTGCCAGCTGCCACAGGGGATGTTTGTCCAGCTTTGGGGCTCAAGCTGATGAAGTAGGCCTGGAGTTTCACCTGCAACCTCTCCTGCACTCCTGACATCTGAAGGGAAGGCCCCAACCCTGAGACTCAGACAGTCTGTCCACACCCTGAGGACGAGGCGGAGGACAAGCCGTCTTGGCTTGAGGATGAAAGACGGGGTGGAGCTAGGGGTTGGGCTAGGCGATCTCCTTCCTGGGGTTTTTTTCTGTTTGTGAAGCCCATTCCCATGAACGGGTGCTGTCCTCAGCATGGTAGGAAGCAGCTCTAGTGTTTAGAGTCCAGTTGAGTCATTTGCCCAGCCAGTCCAGCAGGAGGCGCTTGGGCCGGTGCATTGGGCCGGTGTGTTGGGCTGGCCGGGTCCACCTTGACCACTGGGGGCTCTGCAATCACCTGCTAGGCTGGTTGGTGGCACCCAGCAGGGTTCAGGGGCCTACTCATCACACACGTGCCTGTCATGTAAGCTTTCAGCAGTGAGTCCCTCCCACGCCCTGTCATACAGATACTGCTTTTTATAGGAAAAGGAGAAACAGAAGGAAAAGAAAACTGGTGATAAATTTACTAATGAAAAAATCAAGTTCCGAGGGAATCCTGAAGTTAGTTTTCATTCTTTTCAATTAATATACACCTTTATTTTGTCTGCATTTTTAACTTTCGATTTTATATAATTTTATACTTTACGAAAAAGGTGAAAAAAAGCATAAAGAATTCCCATATACTTTTCGGTTCAGATTTCCTAGATGTCAATTTCTCAGGCCATCTGAGTACAGGGAACAACATCAGGAAATTAACATTGATAGAACATTTGTCTAATCCATAGACTTCATGCAGATTTTACCAATTGTCCCATGAATGGCCCTTTCCTGATCCAGGATCCAACCCAGGTTTACATGATGAATTTAGTGGTCATGCTCCTTAGCCTTTAATCTGGGAGAGTCTTACCTACACCTTTGGCAAGTTCATTTCTACAGAAGGAGAACTTATCCATTCAAGAAATGCCGAGTGTTTACTAAACCCTGCCTGTAGCCTGCTAGGAATGAACATCACATTGAAAAGTACTGACACCATCCCTGCCATTGGAGGGCACTCCATCTAGTGTTGAACACAGACAAGCAAACTAGCAGTATTTACAAAGAATGACAATTACTCTATGGGGGTGAGAAGGGAGCATATAGGTTGAGCAGGTGGACATCTAATCCATATAGGCTGGGAGGGCAAACACCTAATCCAATTTGGAAAGAGGCAAGAATGGATACTTAGAAGAGGCAATATTGGAGTTGAGGTCTTTGGGATGAGTAAGAGTTATTCAGGCTGGGAGAAAGATTTTGCTGGCATGAAATCATGCAGGTGGTGGCAATGACATTAGTGAAAGCCCAGTGGCATGGGACCTCTTCTCTGGTCACTAAACTAACGTGCATTCTAGAGACTAAACATGAGATATAAGACAGAGGAAGCAGAAGCCACAGGTTTTGGAGATTGGTAGGAGGGAGAGGGTGAAGCATAGGGCGATGGAGAGGGTGATGATGGAGAGGGTAGTAGAGAGGATGATGGAGATGGTTGCGGAGGGATGGTGGAGAGGGTGATGGAGAGGGTGTTGGAGAGGATGATGGAGAGGGTGGTGGAGAGGGTGATAGAGAAGGGTGGTGGAGTGGGGAGGGTGGGTGAGGGGCACAGTGAGAAGTGAAGCCCAGGCTTTGGCACTGAGTGGAAGCTGGTGTCATTCTCTAAGGCAGAAGACACATGGGAGGAATAGTTTTGAGGATGCGTTTGCACTGAAGTGTTTGGGTAATTTGAGTAAAGTTAGAATATGAAGCTGAGGTTCTCTTGGTCCCCATCCCACAGCTTATGCCATGTTCTCAACTCTTTTCAACCCAGCAAGTCTTCATGGAGAAACTGCTAGGTGTAAAATGCAGACAGGTACTCCTGAGATGCAGGCTGAGTGCCATGGTCCCTGCCCTGGGAGCAGCCAGGGCCACCCACTATGGGCAGACCACATAATAAAGGTTGTCCAAGGAGACCCAAGCCTAATCAGTGATGGCTCAGGAGGGCACCATAGATGGGGAACTGTCCCACCATGCAGAGCAGTGTGCTGACAGCGATGGAGCAGATGGCCAAGCCAGAACCGGCACTTGGCTGGGATTCCAAATGCCAGGGAGTGGTGGATGCACATCCATTCCTCTGACCTGTTAGAGAAGGGCTGGGAGGAGCTCCTTCTAAATGGAAGCCACTGTGATAGCTTCCATTCTCCCATTTCTCTATGGGGGAAGTGGGGGCTCTGAGAGGGTAAGCGACTTGCTAGAAGCCACACAGGTAGTAAGTGCAGAGCCAGGACTTTGACAGAGATCTAAAACTAAAGCGCCTGTTTCTTCCCCTGTTCTATGCCCCTGATATCAAATGAAAACTCAAGTCTAGTCTGAGCAACTGTTGAAATCCATGGATGAGGTGAGAAAATGTCTGGATGGAAGTTGCAACCCTGGAGTTGTCACTGGCACCAGAAAAAGCCCTGTCCATCGTCAGGAAAAGCCCTTCCCTACAAGCCCCCCAAGAAGAAATAGGAAGATGAGGCCTAATTCCAGGGAATGGGATTAAAGCCTGGCAGGGAGGGCAGTTACGCCAGCCCTGGCCTGGTGGCAGGACTGACCTTGGGCGAACAGAATGCAGCCAGGACAGTCAATGGCACCAAGAAACGTCAGGCCAGATCTGGCGCGAGGCTTGGCCCTGATGCATCTTCCTTTTCCCCAATTCTGGATCTTTTTCTTGATTGACTGGGAGGCTGCTGGCGAGGCTCCAGCTGGGGCCTAGTTCTAGGGCATGGTGTTGATGTTTATAGAGGCTGTCTCTTCCCTTCTGACCCCTGCTCACCCTGTTTGCAGACCTGCTTTACTCAGACTGGCTGGGTTGGAAGCACTTAAGAAGAGGGGCTCTCAGCTGGATTCTTCCTCAGAGAGTCAGAAGTCTGCTCCGCCCCTCAGTCCACCAGCCTCTCAGCAGCTCAGCTGGTGGCGGAAGTCCAGGCAGCCAAGGGCAGTGTGGCTTTCCTGACTCCTCCAGGATGGGGCGGTAAGAGCAGAGGAGAGAGCGCAGGACTTGGAATGTGAGACCTGGGGCAAGTGACGGGCCCTGTTGCTCATCTGCTAGGATTAGAACTGAGGAGTTGGCTGCAATCAGTGAGTGTTAATTGATCTTGAAGGTCATCTGCCCAACCTATCAGCACTCTGTCTCTTCTCCACTCCTCTGGAGGCCCCAGAGGTCCCAGCTGAGCAAACCCACAGTCCACAGATTGGTACGAAATCTGCACTCATAGCCTGATTTGAGACCTGAGAGGTGGGAATGATGGCCAGTCTATAGAGGGACATAATCCAGGCTGGGTCAGGGTGTGTGCACTCCTGCTGTCGGAGAGCCTGGGAATCCAGCCCCAGCAAGCTTGCAGCCACAGAGAAGGAACACAGACAAGAAGCAAACCACTTCCCAGACATCCATGGACCACCACAGTCCATTCCAAACGGCTGGGCAGCACCTCTGAAGAATGAGTCTGAGGTCCCACACTTATGACCCAAGGGCGGAAGTGAGCCAAGTGAAGATTCTTTGTGCTAAAATTTGCTTTGTGCCTTGGGAAAAGAACCTTGGGCTTCCCGGATCCCATTGTATCATGTGGCCTTGGCAGCTCTGGGAGATATTTTCTCTATTAAGCACACCAACAGCTGCTGATTTTGGCTAAGGTTTTCTTGCTCACTTCTTGGGAGAAAAGATGCTCAGCTGTCTACAAGAGCTACCAGTGGAAATCAAAAGCAAAAACACAGAACAGATGGGCCCGCAGGATGAAACCCTGAGGGGGGACATGGGTTCCCATCCTCAGGGAAAGCTGCAAACCTCTGGCGGTTACAGTGTTCTCTTCTCCTCATGCCCAGGCTTGGCCTAGTGTGCTCACCTCCGTGCTGCAGGGCTGTGTGGATGTGTCTCAGGGCCTCTCCCACTCGACGTTTCAGGACATGAGACATAGGGGGACCGAGGATTTCTATGAGGGGACAGTGAGCGACGAAACAAGGACAGGGACATTTCTTGGATCAAAGTATTTCACCCAACATCACATTACCAATTCTACTAAATGATTCCTTCCTTTCCGTGTCAATTTCTCCATTAATAGGTTCTGATTGGAGACAACCAAAATAACAGTTAACACTTGTGTTATTGTTTGCTAGTGCCAGGCACTAGTGTACAGATTTGCAAGAGCACACTTAATCCTCCCATTACTCTTGAGCTATATTCACTTTGCTAAGGAAGTTGAGGCTCAGAGAATAATAATTTATCCAAAGTCGTAGAGTTAGTAATTGGCATTACTGGTTTGTCTACCACCAAAAATTACTTAAATTCCAGGATAGACTGCCTTTCTGGGCAGACTGATGCCATAGGTTATAACTAACCTGTGAAGACAGAGACTTGTTTTTCATTAATTTAATACATATAAATATTAGTAGAAGCATGTATGTATACACACACACACACACACACACACACAGAGCAAACCTTACTCAGCAGAAATATATGTTCAATTCCCCTCTCAGTCAAAGAAACAAAAGCAAAGATGGCCATACAATCAAGAATCTCCAAACACTGGCAAGAAATCAACATCATTAAAAGGACATGTTGAATACATTAAAGTTTCAAATTACATGAAGAAGATATCGCAATAGTAAAGGAAGTTTAGAAAATCAAGAAATTATTAAGAATAAGCGTAGTTAATATTAACATGTATAACATCACAGAAATGGATTGGAGTATTTTATATATAAATTAAAGCAAAAACTTTGAGATCTGGAGGGAAAAAAGATAAATGAAATAAAAATAGTGGATTAAGGAACAGAATAAACATAGCTGAAAACAGAATTTGTAAACTGGGAAATGACAACAAAGAATTGTCGTAAAATGTATCCCCAAAGGACAAAGAAATAGAAAATATTAAAGAAACATTGTGAGACAAAGTGGATTTATCAGAGAGTTCCAAATTCCATCTAATAGGACTTGAAAAAGAAAAAGAAATGAGAATTGAAGGGAGAAAATAAATAAAAGAAGACTTTTTTCTTTTTTCGTAAATGAAGACATGAATCCTCAAATAGAAATAGCTCACTGGGTGTTAAATAGGATAACTGTAACAGAAAAACCATAAGCACACCGTGTGGTGACATTTCAGAAAACCAAGAACGAAAAAGAAGTTCTAAGAGCTAACGAGGCAAACAAAAAATACTACAGGTTGTCTATAAAGAAATGCATACCAGATTGGAATCAGCGTTCTTAAAAGCAAGAAATTTCTGAAAGCAATAGATCAGTATCTTTAAAATTTTGTAATGTGTTATTTTTAGCTAGAATTCTAATCCAAGCCCCCAAAATTACAAGGTTAAAAATAGTTGTTTTAAGCAACTTTGAGCCCTTTTTTTTTAAGGACCCGAAGTTTACTAATCGTAAGCCCTATTATCAGAAATTTCTGGCAAATCTATTCAAGCAGACTAAAACAAAAATATCAATAGTTAAACTGAGGAAGACTTGGGATGTTGGAAGTAGTGGTTAGCTAAATAAACAGTTAATTATTGATTCTAAAAAAGTATTGATTTTTAAGATAATTGTGATAAAACCTGGAATACATAATCCCCAATTATTTCATAATAGAATGGAGTCTCAAATATTGTTCTCCATGAGCACTGAATGTTTTTGATAACGAAAAACAATTAGTTTTAGTGACTCCTTTTTCTCAAGCTGTTTGTTCTGACAAAAAGACCAATTTTGTATTTGAAACTCAGAGCAGGCTTCTTCCCTTCAGTCACGATCTTGCCTTTTATCTCAACTGAGATGCTAAAAACAAATTCAATAAGAAAACAAGAAAGATCTCTCAGAAATTTAAAAAAAAAAAGATTTTGATTTAAAAACATTAGGCCAGGCGCGGCGACTCACGTCAGTAATCCCAGCACTTTGGGAGGCTGAGGCAGATGGATCACTTGAGGTCAGGAGCTTGAAACCAGTCTGGCCAATATGGTCAAACCCCATCTCTACTAAAAGTACAAAAACTAGCCAGGCTTGGTGGTGTGCACCTGTAATCCCAGCTACTTGGGAGGCTGAGGCAGGAGAATCTCTTGAACCAGGGAGGTGGAGGTTGCAGTGAGCTGAGATCATGCCACTGCACTCCAGCCTGGGCAACAGATCAAGACTAAATCTACAAAGAAGTGGTAGGTAAAGAGGTAAAAAACACAGAATGCAGACAAAAAGGCATAGTAGTGATTAATGGAAAATAGCTAGATGCAAAATTAGAGGCCAGGCATGGTGGCTCATACCTGTAATCCCAGCACTTTGGGAGGCTGAGGCGGGCAGATCATGAGGTCAGGAGTTTAAGACCAGTCTGACCAACATGGTGAAACCCCGTCTCTACTAAAAAATACATAAAATAGCTGGGTGTGGTGGCATGCTCCTGTAATCCCAGCTACTCAGGAGGTTGAGGCAGGAGAATCGCTTGAACCTGGGAGGCAGAGGTTGCAATGAGCCAAGATCTCACCACTGCACTCCAGCCTGGGTGACAGAGAGAGACTCCATCTAAAAAAAAAAAGAAAAAAGAAAAAAAATAATTAGAGATTCAATTCAGAAGAACAGTATCTAACTAAGAAGTGTTCCAGAGAACAGAGAAAACAATCAGAAGGAAATTATTGGAAAAATAATACTGGACAAACGCCCAGAACCAGTGGGCTTGAGATTTCAGATTGAAAAACCTTTGTGTATGCAGTATCATAAATTCACATAAATGAACAAAAAAAAATCTACCAGTGATACCATTGTGAAATTTCAGAAACAAAGACATGATACTAAAACTGAGAAAGGTGAGAGAGAAAGAGAGAAAATAAACACAGCTAACATGCACAGGATTAGGATGAGAGGTGCTGACTTGATAGCAATGTTGGAAGTTGGAGAGCAGTGGAAAACAATGCTTCTACAAGCTTGGGAAAATACAGATATTTTCAGACAAGCAAAGATTCAAACCACAATAAATTCCTGCATAACAGAGGGTAAATCCTTTCACCTTACAGGTCTTTTCTTTTATTCCTTTGCTAGGAAAGGATAACCATGCTGTCCCATCTACTTCACAGAGTTTTAGAATTAACTGGACCCATATCAAGTGTCAGTGTAGTACAGAATCTGTTTTGTGGGAACCTGGAGAAGTCATCAGTTTCAAGAGGTGGAAGGGAATGATGCCTGGGCCCTTGTTCAGTTAGAGAAAATCCACCTTGGAAACCATTTTCTGAGCACTTCCTTCGTGATTTTTGTTTATATATTGTGAGTTTCTTGTCCTTAAGTAACTCATTTTACTTTGGAAAACAGATACGTGTTTGGAATATGGCACATACTGTGTATGCCACCTACTTCCTCTCTTCAGCTGATGAAATTGTTCAGTGGGGACAAAACTCCTGTGCATGTAATTCTCATGTACCAAAGCAGCCAGAGGGTGTGTTCAAGCCATATAAAGTTAAGAGCCAAACAGAGTAGAAAACATAATTTTTCAACCCAGGAAAAGAGTTCCCAACAAGTTATTAAAACAAAGAGGAAGAGCAAAAAAGAAGACTAAAGGCATGAAACCAGGTGAAGAATAACTAGGAAGATGAGGAACCAGGGAGAGAAGAGGGATATCAAGTATAGGAGGAATGCAGGATGGTGTTCAGGATAAATGTTCAAGCCAGGGGCTCTTGCCAGGGGCACGTGTCTATGCAGTGCAATGCATGCATGATCTTTCTTATGTAAAGGCTGGAGCATATGAATACAGTCTGCTATCTTTGAGTAAGGCATTCATCTCCATGATATTTGAACAATTCGGTCACTTTATTCAATTAGAGAAGAGATCAGAAATATATTTATAAGAGACTAGTGTGCAGACCAGTGTGGAGCTGGCCCAGAAAGGCAGAATGGAAAGGTGAAACCAAAGCTCAGGAGAGCTGGCTGAGTGCAGAAAGGGTAAGAGTTATGAAAGATGGAGCCAGGACAACATATTCCAGCATGTGCAGCCTCTGTGTTCAGTGCAGGTGCATATCTGGCATGATCCAGGTGTACCCTTGTAGGAGAGGACACTTGCAAAGAGCCCCCATAAGGTAACGTGTTCACTGAGGAAAGAATATGAAGACCATAGGGTGGGCTTCAAAGATAATCACGGTAAGACTTGAAGGGATGGGAAACTTGATCAGGAAGAAAATGTAGAATCCTGGGATAGTTTAGCGTGGAGGAAAAGACTAAGGAAAAGTTTACTACAGACAATGAGATACAGGAATTTCACACAAGATGGCTGCTACCCTTCTATGAAGGGAAATGGATCTATGTTAATAGCAAAAAGCAATTCAATTATTTATTCTTAAAAGAAAAACTTTAGACAAAATAAATTTAACAGATTGTATTTGAGCAAAGAATGATTCATGAATTAGGCAGCATTCAGAACCAGAAGAGGTTCAGAGAGCTCCACTCTACATGAGCAGTGAGCATTTGCAGACAGAACCTGGAAGTAAAGCACAGAAATAATTTGATTAGTTAGCCATTGCCTTATTAGGGCATGGCCTTATCAGTTGGCTGCCTGTGATTGGCTGAAGCTTGACTGCTTGACTGCTTATGTTGGCTGATATCTGGCTGTTTGTTACAACAAGCTTAAAAATTATACTCCTAAATTAGGTTTCGGTTTGTTTATATGCTAAGTTGCAGTTTGTTATGTAGGAACGCAAAGTATGGAGATAGCCTTGGGTCAAATTTAACACTGTACATATAGAAAAATTATATATATAAAAAACGCATATGTTTTATATATATAAAATATATGATTTATATATAACACATATCACGCTATATATGTAATGTACTATGTAACATATATACTTATATATAAGATAGTAGAAGATTTTAAATCTATATCAAATATGAATGGGTATTGTGGTATAAAACATAAACTTGTAGTTTTCCAGCAAATAAAGTTGGATATGATTATGATGAGTGATATCAGATATATGAGCAGATAAGCACAGATTATTGTTTCTTTATTTTTTATTGAGGTGAAATTCACATAACATGAAATAGAAGCATTTTAAATTGAACAATTCAGTGGCATTTAGTGCATTCACAGTGTTGTGCAAACATCATTGCTATCTAGTTCCAAAAACATTTTCATTACTTCCAAAGGAGACCCTGTATTCATCAAGCAGTCACTCCCACTTCCTCTCCTGCCTTTTAACTTGAGAATTGTATTGATTTGCATTTAATATAATTCTTAATAGTATATGCATTATCTCAGGTCCTATTTGTTTGCTTTACAACACTTACAACAATGTGCAATTACTTTACTGTCATTGATTTCTTATATTGGCCATGCCTGTCTCCCCACTGGGCTGTAAGCTCCCTGAGGACAAGGGCCTTCCAAGTCTTGTTGACTGTTGCACCCCCAAAAACCTCACATGGTGCTTTCCTCAGGAAATTGATTTGAGTGAACTAATGTGAAAGGACTCAGTAAACTGTATATCAATGTGAACGAAATGAGAGGTATTTATTATGGAATGGATAGAGAGCAGATGCCAAGGAAGCTGGTGATTGTATGATGCTGATTTCAAGAAAGTGTGAATGACAAATATGCTACCTGGGTCCCTATTCCCACAGCGAGTGTCATGGGCAAGGCGAGGAGTCCAGCAGGATGGTCGCTGTGTGGTTTCTCAGCTGGAGCGCAGCAGGAGCAAGCGTGGAAACATCCTTCTTTTCTCTTCTCCCCTCCCCTCCCCAAGTGCAAATGGAACTTGTGAAATATGGCTTGATTTTGAGGCTTCTAGTTCTTCATTGCACTCCCAGACCCTTCTTTTATCTCTGGTGGCAGCCCTGAGAATAAATCTCTTGGTCACACTCTTCAATCAGGTTCTCCCAGAGAAAAGGTTAGGCTGCAAGGATGATAGGAACCAGACTTCAAATGGGTTTCCAGGAGCTGAGGGAAGGAAAGGTTTTTCCTACAGTTTCTCCAGCCAAGGGATTAAGAAAAGGATGGGGTCATAGAGCAACAGCAGTAGAAGGTGGCATTCCAAGACTTTCTCCAGGACTCCACCTAAGGTCAGTTTCTCGTCACTCATACCTGTTTGTCTTTTGCCTGGCCACCATCAATGTAGAGTTAAGAACCAGGAGGCAGGAACATGCTCCCCAAGTCACAGTCTGCCTCCCACATACTGCAGTTTGATTACAACATCCTGCCTCTCCACAGGAGGAAAGTGGTGTCATTCTCCAGAACCAGGTGTGGATTGTGATCAGACCTAGAATTGGCTACGTAAAAAGCTTAAGAGAGAGATTCCATGTCCTGCAACACTGTCCACAATTCAAATCTGTATTCAAGATAAAACTAAAAGCAGAGAAAATCCACAGCAGACCTACCACTCTCCAGGCAGATAGTGCCCTCTCCACACTCTGCAGCCATCACCTGCCCCTGCTGGACACTGCCCAGAGAGAGACCTGCTGCTGCAGGGCAGCTTGTGTCAGCCACTGCGGCCTTAGAGAGAGCTGCAGGAAATGGGACTTCTCACATGCTCTCCACAGTGGAACCACAGGTCAGTAGCTGAATGGAGCCTCTACCCTCTGGATGCCTTTCTTGTCACTTAGTATTCTTTTTTTTCTCATTCTGGTACTTTATCTGCTGGAAACTTTCAAATGTATTACTAATGTCCTTCCAAACAGACTCCACATGGGAATTTTCATGATATCTTGGCTATATTTACGCAAAGATTAGCCTGCAGGAAACACAAAATAAGTATGCATAAATAAATGAGTGGCTCAGCACACCAGAATTGTGTGTCCAGCTCCATCATTGACTGTTCCATCAAAGAGATTGCCCAAATTCCTCTTATGAGGAGAATGACGACACTTGATTGCGTATTCAGACTCTTCTGAGGCTCCTCAAATATACACACTCATTGAATAGAGCAAGGCCTGAATCCTGGTTTAAAAATGCACTAATGGCATTTTAAGGCCTTCCTAAGGTAGTAGACTAGAAAGAAATTCAGTTTTCCCCAAATTTACTGCTTCAGTTTTTGCCGAGCAATTCGGTGAGTGTATTAAGCCATTTTGAACAGCTGTAAGGAACTATGTGAGGCTGGGTAATTGACAAATAAAAGAGATTTAATTGGCTTATGGTTCTGAAGATAGGAAAAGAAGTGTGGTGCTGGCATCTGCTTCTGGTGAGGCCTCGGAAGCTTCCACTCATTGTGGAAGGTGAAGGGGGAGCAGACATCTCACATGGTGAGAGTGGGAGCAAGAGAGAGAGGGAAGAGGTGTCACACACTTAAACAACCAGAGTTTGTGAGAATTCACTTATTATCAAGAGGACAGCACCAAGGCCTTCATGAGGGATCTGTCCCATGATCCAAACACCTCCCACTAGGTCCTACTTCCAACATTGGGTATTACATTTCAACTTGAGATTTGAAGGGGACAAACATCCAAACTCTATAACTCCTCCCCTGGCCACTTAAATCTCATGTTCTTCTCACATTGCAAAATACGATCCCCCCGCTGCCAACTCTTCTGTCTTAACTCATTCCAGCATCAAGCTAAAAGTACTAAGTCTCATCTGAAGCTCATCACTAGGGAGTGCCCCAGTGGGGACTTGGCATGTGGACTCCAACCCCACATTTCCCTTCAGCATTGCCCTAGTAGAGGTTCTCTGTGGGGGCTCTGCCCCTGCAGCAGGCCTCTAACTGGGCACCCAGGCTTTCTCATATAGCCTTTAATATCTAGGTAGAAGTTGTCAAGCCTCCTTCATTCTTGCATTATGTGCACCTTCAGGTTTAACACCACATAAGCCACCAAGGCATATGGGTTGCAGCCTCTGGAGTGGTGGCCTGAGCTATACCTGGGGACTTTTGAGCTGCAGCTGGAGCTGGAGCAGGCAGGATGCAGGGAGCAGCATCCCAAGCCTGTGGACGGCAGTGGTGTCCCAGGTCTGGCTCCTGAAACCATTGTTTTCCTCCTAGGCTTCTGGGCCTATAATGGGGAGTACTGCCTTCAAGATCTCTGAAATGCCTTTGAGGTCTTTTCCCCATTGTCTTGGATATTAGCACTTGGCTCTGTTGCAGTCATGCTAATCTCTCTAGCAAGTGGTTTCTCTGCAGCCTGGTTAAATTCTCTGCTACATGGCCAGGCTGCAAATTTTCTAAACTTTTATGCTCTGCTTCCCTCTTAAACATAAATTCCAACTTTAAGTCATTCCTTTGCTCCCTTATCTGATTATAGGTTGTTGGAAGCAGCCAGGTCACTTCTTGAACACTTTGCTGCTTAGAAATTTCTTCTGCCAAATACCCTAAGTCATCACTTTTAAGATTGGGCTTCCATAGATTCTTAGGACATGAATACAATGCCACCAAATTATTTGGGAGAGTGTAACATCGGTGACCTTTGCTCCAGTTCCCAATAAATTCCTCATTTCCATCTGATACCTTATCAGCCTAGCCTTCACTATCCATATTTCTATCACTATTTTGGTCACAACCATTTAATTAGTCTCTAAGAAGTTCCAAACTTTCCCTTATCTTCTTATCTTCCTCTGAGCCCTCCGAACTCTTCCCACCTCTGTCGGTTACCTAGGTCTAAAGTTGCTTCCACATTTTCAGGTATCTTTATAGCAGTGCCCTACTCCCCAGTACCAATTTTCTGTATTAGGCAATTTTTGCATTGCTGTAAAGAAATACCTGAGGCTGGGCAATTTATAAAGAAAAGAAGAAGTTTAATTGGCTCATAGTTCTACAGAGAGTACAGGAAGTGTGGTGCTGGCATCTGCTTTTGGTGAGGGCCTCAGGAAGCTTACAATCATGGTGGAAGGTGAATGGGGGAGCATGCATGTCACATGGTGACAGTGGGAGCAAGAGGGCAGGGGGAGGTGCCACACACTTTTAATTGGCTTATGATTCTGAAGATAGTACAAGAAGTGCAGTGCTGACATCTGCTTCTGTTGAGGACTCAGAAGCTTCCACTCACGGTGGAAACAACCAGGTCTTGTGAGAACTCACTCACTATCATGAGAACAGCACCAAGCCATTCATGAGGGATCCACCCCCATGATCCAAACACCTTCCATTAGGCCCCACCTCCAACACTGGGGATCACATTTCGACATGAGATTTGGAAGCGATGAACATCCAAAGCATATCAGTGAGTGAATATAGGTTGAAGAAAAAGAAACATATATTCATTCTAAAGTTACAGAAACAAACTTTTGTTCGCCTTGTTTTCATCGACTTCTTTTGGATTACAATCTAGTGAGTTACATTTATTTGTTTTAGTTTAAAATACCCATATTCATTTATATGGTAAATACTGGTCTCTACTGAATGTCATTGATATTTGTCTTTTAGTCTATCAAACTTACCTAAGAAATTCGTATGTGTCTTTTCTATAACTTGCATTGAAAGATGTTAACTTAGTGGTCATTAATACATAATTTCCCAAATGTGCAAAAGCTTAGGTAAATGGTTAATATAATGTTTGAGCATTAAGTGTGGGTACATGGATATTCAGGGTGCTCTCCTGGATTTAACCCAGATGTGTTTCTATGGATTTATACTAATAAATCTGCTCTCTGTGAATCTTTAAGTAACCATTTTCAAATCTTCCAGCTCTTGGAGAAGGGAACTATCTTTTATTTTTCTAAGTCACTGTTTTTCTAGCTGTGTTTCAGTTGCTGTGTTCTTTCAAGGTTCAGCTGCTTTTGGCTTTTTAGGTTCTTGAATTTTTCGTCTATCTCAGGATTTCCAGATGTTAACTGAGAGTCAGTTGCTTTTGGCTTTTTAGGTTCTTGAATTTTTCATCTATCTCAGGGTTTCCAGATGTTAACTGAGACACTGTATTTCAGGGTGTGCTCTGGGGGACAGGGGTAGGTGTCAAATCTGGACTCTTGTCACTTCTTACTTCCTGCTTTGTAGCTTTCTTAGCTTTATATTTCCTTTGATTTTTCAGGGCTGCTTTTGTTAATGGTTTATCATTTCCTGGTTGGGATTTCTTATTCTGGGGTGATTTCTCTTCATACAGCTTAGAATTGGTGATTGTTTTATTTCTTAAAGCTGGGAGTCTATCAGTCGTTGCAAATTTAGGTTCCTAGTTGGGTACTTCACTTGGAACTGCTTGAGAAGTTATTGCTTTTGCTGGAAATAGTTCATCCAGAAATGGCTGCCAAGAAGCCTGCCATATTTCTACATTTGGTGACACATCTTACTCACGCAGGATAGGGCTGGTATAATGTCAAAGCTTGTATCCATTATTAACACACAACCTGGGAGCATGTGTGATAGTAAAAGGTGCTCCCATCTAGGTACCTAGCAAAATATGTATGATCAGAGGATACTTGTTTGGAAATAAGTTTGTAGCTTTTAATATCCCACACTCACGTTTGTTCCTCAGATTTCCAAATCCAGTTAGTATTAATATATGGCCACAAGGGCCGAATAGGCTGCGTTAGAGCACCAGTTCCAAGGTCAAACACAAGATCACATTTCAAGTTGAAAATCATAGCTTTGGCAGGCATAAAACCATAAATAGCATAAAACTCAGTAGAACCAGAATTCCAAATTATATCATAAATGGGGCTATGTTTTGGTAATTGAACAAATGACAGCACTTTCTCCATTTGTTGCAGTGCAATGCAGCCTTTGTTCCCCATAGCAGGAAGTTCTTCTCTTGTCAACATCTGTTCTCGCTATTACAAGCCAGCAGTGGATTTTTCATTCCACAGCGTTGTAACCTCATCGGCTTAGAGAAACTGCTGTTGGCTAAAGCTGCATGAGGTCCAAAAAAGTTGGGGTACGAGTATAATACAACAAATGAAAGTACACCCTTACTCCCTGAAACATAGACAGCCCCCTTGTGTGATTGGAGTCCAAGTGATAACCCACAATTAATTTTCTGCAAAGACAATTTACTTGCAATTTTATAAAATCATCGTTTACAAAGAAGTGAACTTTATTGTTAACATTTTGGACACAAAACAGTTTCATCATCTGACCAGATGGATACCAATTTACATTTTTTCCTTGATGAAAGACTTCAAGCACATCCCACTCTCACACGATGGAGTTGCAGGTTGAGTCTCCCAGGAGTGCCATGTGTAGGAAAGTGTAAGGCTGCTGTATTACCAGGACATGGGTTTTTGGTAAGAATTCAAGAAAAAAGTGCCTTTGGAGGTGGAAGAAGTGTAGTAAACTCATGTTAGTGACACTGATAATATTTATAATTTTTTTCCTTTGCCCCAGCAAATGAAGCTCCAACTGTTGCTAAAGTTACAGATTTTGTAATTTTCCTGAGATTTCCTTGGAAACACTATGCTTTCTGCAAAACATGGTGGTGCATTCACCATACAGAGTCCTTCTGATCCTCAGCTGGGTTCACATACTGACTGTGGGAACTAGAAGCATCATTATCTCTGAGTCTGTAGCCACATCTTCCAGGAGTGGCATGGACAGCCCCACCTTCTCCTGGAAAACAGTTACCTTTTCCAATCCCCCTTCTTGTCATGAGCTGTTATACTGCTGCTGGGTCTCTTACTTGACTAACTTAGGGGAGGTCTGTATATGTGTCCTCCACTCCCTGCTGGAAAGTAATGGGAAATGTGTGAATTCTCCAGGCACACAGCCTTTGCTCTTGCAGTTTCTCTTTGGCCATATGAATAAGCTCGTGATGAATCCTCAGCAGTAGGATTTTGGATTGCAATTGGTGCTCTCTGTCACCACTTTATTGATGTCGGCTGCAGAAACCTCCCCAGTCTTCAGTGGGGTCCAAATGAACCAGAGCGGGAGGAAGGAAATAAACTGTGGTCCCTTCATAGGCTCCTATCAGTTCACACTCAGCACCAAGGCCATCTGGCACCTGACTCACATTCCACAACTGTGTCGTCCACAGAACCTGCGCTCTGGCAGGGCAGGGACTGACATCCCTCCTTCCCTGCCTTACAGCCTGATTCTTCTGATATCCTCATCTCAGAAAGGGTCACCACCATCCTTTACTTGCTCAATCCAATAACCTAAGCAATTGGCTCAAGTCTCTATCACTCCCTTTCCACAAAGAGTTCACAGTCAGATCCAAACACACCTCATACTCCACCATGCATGGCTGCTCTTACTGCCATGGCTGTGTCACAGCGATACTTCCTCCCCACCTCCCCTCCTCCATGGCCTCTGCAGTGCTCTCTCTGCTTGTTTTCCCTTTCTCACTTTATTCACTGCATAACAGCAGCATGATCCTCCAAGAAGTAATTCCATCCATCTCCCTGTTCAAGGCCCTAGAATACCACTCATGGCACCTACGGTAGCTTCCCATGCCTGCCATTCCCCACACACCTGTCACTCCTGCTTCCCAGTCTCAGGCTGAGCACCTTTCCCCTGCTGGATCCCCAGCCAGGCCCCCTCTGGTGAGCACAGGCCCCTCCGACCTGGGAGCTCTGCATTGTCCCCTAGGCGCCCTAGGCGTGAAAGCCTTGTCCTGGGTCCTTATGTGATGGCTTCCTTCTTAACCTTCAGATGCTACTTTCTGAAGTAGCCTCTCCCAGGTCATGTCTACCTCATTGCCCTGTTACTACGTTGCCTGGTCATGTGTTGACTGGCCTATTTTCTGTCTTCCTAGGCAGAATGCTGGCTCAGTGAGGGGAGGAGAGAAGTCTTTCTCACCATTGCTCCCCAGCCCTAGCATGGAGCCTGGGACATAGTAGGTGCCCAATACACTTTTGTTAAATGAATTAATTAGATTCTTTCCTTAGCCTTCTGTGTCCAGTGTGGTCAGGAAATAGCTATTGAATGAAAAAGAAATAGATGAATGGATCAATAATGGTGTAATTCTGTTGTAAATCCTGCTGCAAATGCCCTCGACATGCAAGGCAGCTCCTGGGTGTGAAAGCATCTCTTCTCCATTTTTTCCTCCCAGTCATGTTCATGCAGCAGCATTGTTTATAACCAGATTTCCTTTGATCTTTTGCAGGACAAGAATTCATCTTGTGTGGGTGGAAAAGATCATGACTCTGTAATTCTAAAATATCTCCCAGATTGATTTTTTTCACAAAGGAAGCACCTGTGGATGTGGGGCCCTAAATGAGAAAGTTCTGATTTTACACATCTATGATTTGGATGGAAACAAAAGTGAATCTCTGACCTTCTGGTCACCTCTCTGACTAGCTCTCCCATTCCTGTACATTTACTCCAGGGGGAAAGTGCAGAGGAGGTGGGCCATGCCAGGAAGGGCACAGCCATTGGAGAATCTGAATTAGTGGATTTCAAGCAAAATTAGAGTCTGGGGCTAGGACCACCTGGAAGCTCCTGTGGTCTTCCAGAGCTGACACAAGTGGCAATGAAAATGGCCTGAAGAAGAGGCAAAGGGACTTGCTACAACAGCCGCTGGCACCTGCCTCTGGGCTTGCCTTTTGTCTCCCTTTCCTTGCTCTTTAAACCTGGCTATCCTTACCCTCCCTTGGAGAACACTCCTCCCAAGACTGACTGTAAATTAAGGCTGCCCCTGCAGAGCCCGAAGATGAGCCTGACTGAGAAACAAGGAATAATCTCCCGGCTTTCCAGACTCCCCTCTCCCCACTGCTGGTGAAGCTCATGGCTGGTGAAACCTTGGCATGTTTAACCTCTCCATACAAGTAACTCATTGATTGTAGATTTTGGAAGCATCTGAAAATACAAGATAGCGTTAAAGTATGCATGTGTGTGTTTGAAAGAACAGATGGGAAAATCCCTTTCCCATAGCTATTAATAACACTTTCCAGGCACTAAAAGAACAACAGCCATAACTCTCACCCATCCAAAAAGTGCTGAGCACAGCACTTTCTTACTTTACACACCTCCTCCCTCCTAATTGCTCACTGGTTGGATTTCTGATCTGATAACTCTATTTAAAAATTGAGTTTTGCGGGAATTTCATCCTTGTCTGAGCTCTTTCTTTTGGCCAAGCTCTTCACCTCTGTAGCTGCCTCTCCTACCCTGTGAAACTGGCCAGGGTGGCACCTACTGCCAGAGGTGCTGCAACCCCAAACAGGGGCATGATTGTCATGTGGCTAGGGCCACTCAATGCAGTTCCAGAAGACCCTAACTCCCCCAGAGGAATCACCATGTGGGCCAAGTCCTGCATCTTCTGGCACTTGAGGGCCCTTCATCTTGTCTCCTGCCACTTGATAGAGGCCTGGTGTCAAATGAGCACTCTGCGAATGCTTATGGAATGAGCATTTTCACCTCTCACCTCTGCTCCCTCTGCTACCAAAGTTCTCAAGGTTCTTGGGTCACATCGTGGCCTTTCCTGGGTTTGAGTCTGAACAAGAACAAGCTGTTCTGTCTGCCCATCTTGCCTTAAGAGCACCCATTTTCCAGTTTCCTGATGTTGAGTCCATGTGTGTTTACCTTTGAAAGGAATCAACTGAAAATCTGCAAAAGGGTTGAAAAGTGGAAAATGGTGGCATAAATAGTCTGAGACATAAAGGAAATTTTTGATGAAAGGAAGTCAATGGCATTGGAACCAGTGGTTTCCAGGATTCAGCACTGAGATGGGATAGAAATGGATGGGCTTCCCCAGAGAGTGTGAACCACCTCAGCTTGGAATAGCAGGGCTGGGAGTGCTGAGGCCAGGGTAGGAAGCAAATTGGAGGGAAGGATTTGGAGGACCACACTAAGACCCTGCCCAAGCTTCACTTGGCTCAGCCTGCAAGCCAGGGAAAAGGAAGATGTGCCTGTAGGCTCTGAATACCAGTGGGCAGAAGCACAGCGTGTCTCAGCTGGCGCAGAGCTGCACAATACACCCAGGAAACACCAACCCCAATTACTCGGCCCTGCAGTGAAACCCTAATTCTTCTGGCAGCTGAGGCAGGATGAGCTAAGTTTGTATGGATGAGGGAAGTTGATCAAAATTTACTATTGAGTGAAAACATGAGTCACAAAAATTATATTTCCATATAGTACACACATGCATGCACAAACATACACGCGCGCACACACACACACACACACACATCCCTGAAGGGATTTACAACCAAACGAACTCAGGGTTCAGATTCGGAACTGGACTTTCTCTTATGGGTACTGTCTTATTTCTCCTCCCATGCAATGATCTTGTTCCTGATTCTGAGGGACTGGCTAATTCTGATTTCCTGGTGGTCATGCTTTGGGGAAGAAATCTCCAGTCCCCTGACTGTGCATCTCAAACCCTGATTTCCCTTCCAGGACAGTTCCATGTGTGCGCCTGCAGCCAATTTGCTTGCTAGGTTGACTATAGCCTCCCAATAGAATCTATAGATTGTCTGTGGGATGTTTGCACTCCGTTGAGCCTGGTTTGATTGACCACATAATTTAAGTAATGTCCAGATTGTGTCACTGGAGGCCTCTGGGTGGAGGCTGGACCTCAGGGGCCTGCGGAAAGATGCTTGGATTTTCTTCCAAGTTTAAAGGGGACTGGATCTCGGCTGCCATGTCATTACCCTCTTTTACTCAGCCTCTGCATAACCCCTGGTTCTGATGGTGCACAGGTGGGAAGGCCATTGTGCCTCCCTTATTCTGGGCCACAGGAGACACCCGGCTCTGAGCACTCAGCCAGAGGCCTCAGGAACACGCCAGGGAGACTGGCACCAAGCCAGCTCATTGCCTGACTTGGCTGCAGCCCCAGCCTGTCTTTGAGGTATTTAGAGAGCGCAGCATGAATGCCTCTGGCATGGCCCCAGCTGTGGGAAAATAAAATGCGTCATTTCTCAGAGACAAGTTCTCAGTGTCAAGTTCAGTGTCATTCAAGTGGCCCTAATAGAAGAGTGTGCTTCCTGTCCAGGGAGTATTGCCCTCCCATGTTGGACAACTGCAGGTGCCACTGTCCAGAGGACACAGGGACAACCTTAGAGACCTGGTTCTGATTTTCTATAAAGAAAATTCATCACCTGAATTTCCACTATTTTAAGACAATCTCCATTGTTAAAAAAATAAGCTTTGATGCACTGAAATTTCGGAGTTTATTTAAGCAGTAATTCATGAATTGGGCAGCTCCAAACTAGAGTGGTTTGGAACTCCCCAGAGGTAGATGAAAAGCTCTGAAAGGGTGAATATGGAAGCAGAGCAAATAAATTAATTGGTTAAAATTTGAACAGTGCCCTCATTTGGACTATGCAGGTGGGAAGTTCAAAGTGATATAACTAATAATGTCCAGTTGGCTGGTGGTGGGCTGAGCTTAAGTTTAATTTTTAAAAAATTAGTCATATATAGGAAATGAGTCTGAGTTGGGTTTCAGGGGTTTGTTTATGTAGGAACCCAGGGCATTGGAGCCACCTCAGTCTAATGGCCTCTCCATTTAATTATTTTAACATCGTTAGTATTCTAGAACCAACCTTTATATTTTAAAGCATATATAGAGCACTCTCTCTCTCTCACACACATACACACATATACACGTGTGTACATATGTATACATATTTATTTTTGTGTATTGATCTTTTATCCTGTGACCTTGCTGAACTTACTTATTCTAGGTTTGTTTGTTTGAAAAATTTCTCAGAACTTTCTATGTAGACTATTATGTCATCTCCCAGTATTGAAAGTTTTTCTTTCCATCCTATGTGCCTTTTACTTTCTTTTCATTCCTCATTGTGCTGGCTGGATTTTCCAGTACTGTGATGAATGACAGTGGTGAGAGTGGACATCCTTGTCTTGTTCTAGAGCTTAGGTGCAAGCACTTGGCCTTTCACTGTTAAGTATAATAGCTATGGATATTTTGTAGCTGTTCTTTATTTCTAAACTTCTAGTCCTCAGTGGTCCCCTATCCATGAATCATTTTTTTGCTCAGTTAAACTGTTAAATTTAATTTATCTAAGGTTTTTCTTTTAATAGTTATATCTGAAGTATTTTTGTCTGTTTGTTTTTTAGACTGTGTATAGTTGGGTCATATTTTTGATTTAATCCACCCTGTCAATTTCTGTTTCTGCTTTTCATTTGGTATATTTAGACCATTTACATGCACAATAGTTATTGATCTATTATTCGATCAATATAATATAATGTTGAGGTTATCTACCATTTCATTTTTCATTTTCTGATTATTCTGATTGTTTATCTTCATGTTTTCTTTTTATTCACTTCCTGTGGGTGACTTGAATATTTTTAGAATTCCATTTTGACTTATCTTTAGTGTTTTCTGATGTATCTCCTTGCATTTATTTTAGTGATTGCTTAGGTGAATTATATGTACATAACTTATCACAGTCCATTTGGGTTGGCATTGTAGCAGCCTGAGTGAGTTAGAACACTTACCTATTCTTATGCCCCTTTACCCTCCCCCATTCTTAATACAATCATCTTAAATATTTCCTCTACATGTGTTGGGAGCTATACAGACATTATTACAAGTTTTGCTCCAGTGGTCAAACATACATTTGGAAATTCAAGAGGAGTAAAGTCTGTGGTATTTACCCGTATTTTTGCTTTTTCTGTCATTCATTCTTTCTTCCTGATGTTCCTGTGTCCTTCTTTTATGAATTCCTTTCTGTTTAATGAACTTCCTTCAGACATTCTTTTACGGTAGGTCTGCTGGTGACAGATTCTCTTGGTTTTATTTCATCAGAGAATGTCTTGATTTCCCCTTATCCCCTGAATGATATTTTTCACTGGATGTAGAATTCTGAGCTGACAGCTCTTTTCTTTCAGCACTTGAAAAATGTTCCTCTTCCTTCTTGCCCCCGTGGTTTCTGAAGAGAAATCTTCTGTTCTTTGAGATGTTTTTACCCTGTGGTTAAGTTATTCTTTCCCTCTGACTACTTTCAAAAATTTTTCCTTGTCTTTAGTTTTCAGAAATTTGACTATGATGTATTTTAGTATAAATTTCTTTGGTTTTATTCTGTTTACGGTTTGCTCAGCCTCTTGAATACGTAAATTTATATATTTTCCAAATTTGTAAATTTTCTGACATTATATTTTGAATACTTTTTCAGCCCCCACTCCTGTTCTCCTTTCCTTTGGGGACTTCGGTGACACAAATGTTAGACCCTTAGTTATAGTTCCACATGCCCCTAAGTTTATACATAAAATACATCAGGTATATATATATGTTAAATATAAATATATATATTTAATGTCTCTTCTTTCTGTTGTTCTTTCTTTTATTGGGTATATTCTATTTTATTTTCAAGTTTACTGATTCTTTCCTCTGTTTTCTTCATTCTGCTGTTGAATTCATCCTTTGAGTTTTTCTTTCTGCTTTTGCATTTTTTAATTCTAAAATTCCTATTTTGTTCTTATGTTTTTTTATTTCTTTGCTATAATTTTCGTTTCTTTTTTTGGGGGGAGGGGGGACAGTCTTGCTCTGTAGCCCAGGCTGGATTGCAGTGGTGAGATCTCGGCTCAATGCAACCTCTGCCTCCTGGATTCAAGCAATCCTCCTGCCTCAGCCTCCCAAGTAGCTGGGATTACAGGCATGCACCACCAAGCCTGGCTAATTTTTCTGCATTTTTAGTAGAGACGGGGTTTCACCATATTGGCCAGGCTGGTCTTGAACTCCTGACCTTGTGATCCGTCCACCTTGGCCTCCCAAAGTGCCGGGATTACAGGGGTGAGCCACCACACCCAGCCTCTTTGCTATAATTTTCTATTCTTTTCCAGACATCTTCATCATTGTTCCTTGAAACATTTTTGAGGTGCCTGCTCTGAAATCCTTGTCGGAAATTTCCAACATCTGTGTCATCTTGATGTTGTCATCTGTTGATTGTCTTTTCTCATTCAAATTGAGATCTTCTTGGATCCTCGGATATTTAATTGAATCCTGGACGCTTTAGCTATTATGCTGCAAGACTTTGGATACTGATTAAATCTTGTGTTTTAGCAGGTCTCCTCTGATGACATCTTAGCCATGGGTGGAAAGCATTGAAGTTGGAGAACTGGGAGAGCATTGAAGTTGAGGCTCTTGACAAGGTGTCCAGAGACACTGTGGGAGGTGGGAAGGAACTCATTACTGCTCAGCAAAGATGAGATTCCAGCCTCCACACTTAGTCTTCTTGGCTTGGGAAAACTTGGGCAGGTTTGAGGGAGTCCCTTTACTCTCTGGCAAGAGTGGAAGTGCCGGCTTTCCACTCAGCCTTTGCTGGTGGGATAAAAGTGGGGCTGCAGGTTTTTTCCTGTGGTGTTCTGCTGGAGTAAAATGGTTATTATCTAAAACTTTTCTGTCTTGTGAGGCTATACAATTCCTGGTCCTTTGGCTAAAGTAAACAGATTTTTCTTGTGGAGGGTAGGGGAGTGCTATTTTTGCCTGTATCTGTTGGCATTTCTGGGTCATTAGCTTCTCTAATACCTAGTCTGGAATATATGAGGCCAGAAGAAAATTCACAGAACTCACCATTATATCATTTGTTGGATTCTGAGGTCCCTAATTGGTCTGCTTTTTTTCTATTTACTTTTCACTCTTCTAATTTTTTAAAAAATAAAGTCCAGATTTTTAACTATACTCAACAGGAGGAATAGTTTAATATATACAGCTACTTCCCCTTGGTGGAGCGTCTATCATTTTGTTTTTAATGTGTGTGTGTTTTTTTTAAATAGTTTACTGCTCAGCTTTGCTTTTACCCTAACTGAATTTCTTTACTTTTGAGTGAGGAAATTCAGCCCATTCACAATGACTTCAAATCCTGCTACAAAACAATGAATTTCTTCCATTTTGTTTACTACCTTTGTGCTTTGCAGTGATTACCTTTTCTTTTTTAGTTTGCTGATTTAATCAAGTAAAGTTTTATCTTTCTTCCCTGTGCCCCAAAGTCTTTAACTTGGATGATCTATTATGCTTCCTGATTGCACTTTGAGTGGCCTCTTAGGTGGCCCACAGCTACTAAACATAGTGCTCCATTGATCCTCTGTCCATATTTTGAGGTTCTGGGAGGGTATTCAGTGGGAACACAAAAGCTGTGGCTTCTCAATCTGTTCTTTGGAGCAAGTTTACATGCTTATACTTCTCTAAAAGAGCATCAGAAAACTAAGTTGTAGAGGTAGGACCCAGAGGCAGGGATCACACTGACTTTAGAGCTATCTGAATGCAGCTGTCTTCTCTGGGCAAGATGACAATCCCAAGGAAGTTACAGCCCTAAAGCCTCACATTGTCATCATCTGATTCTGTTCCACATTAAATGAATCCACTGGCCACAGCCCAAAGGGGGCCTGGAGAGTCCACTTTGGGTAGGGAAAATAATTTCAAAGAAGTTCCTCTTGTCTTCAGCTGGTTCTTCTTAAAAGGTGACATGAGGGCATGACCTAGAATCTCAAAGCATCTCAACTGTCTGTATTTTGGGCAAAGGCCCTCCTTATCCATCATACTATTTTGGTGAATGAAGATGAAGTGCTTGGCCTGGAGCCACCTGGACTGACAGGATTTTGGGTTAATTGTCTCCACCTGGGACTTGTCCATCATTACTATTAGCTTCTAAAGTCCCCTTATGTTTTAGCCCTAGTTGGTGCAGAAAAGCAAAGAGTTGTGGAAATCATTTATTTATTTATTTCTGAAGCAGAAACACATCCTGAAAGGCCTCACAAGTTCAGATATTCATTCAAATTAGGTCAGGACATGGGAAGACGAACCTTATGTGTGTCCCATCGAACTCTGAACACTTGCTTAGCCTTTCTATGCCTCAATATTCCCCTCAAGAATTTATTTTATTTTAGAGATAGGTTCTTGCTATGTTGCCCAGGCTGATCTCAAAATCCTGGGCTCAAGCTATCCTTCTGCCTCAGTTCCTAGGTACCTGGAACTATAGGTGGCATTCTTATTTTTAGGAGTCACGGTATAAAGAAATAAATAGATAAATGTAAAGTATATCAGGCGATGATAAGTGTTAAGAGAAAAGCAAGTCAGGAAAGGAGATATGGAGGAGGTTGGAGGAGGCTGAAGCTTTAAATAGGTTGCTCAGAGAACTCCTCACTGAGAAGAAGGCATTGAGCAAGGATCTGAAGGAGGTGGGGGAGGAAGCCCCGTGGATGGCTGGGGCATTCCTGGGGTGTCAGAGGTTCAGGAAGGAGACCATTGGCTGAAGCAAAGTGTGCAAGGAGCAGAGTGGTAGAAAATGAGTGAGGGAGGTGGTGGGATGGGTACCTGGGGTGGAGTAGGGAGGGCAGACTGAGATGGAGACCTTAATGAAAGCTGTAAGTACATCGACTTTGTGCATCTAATGAGAAACCACTAAGACTTTTGAGTAACAGGTGATGTGACCCATTTTTTGTATTAAGTTTACTCTGGGGTTCTGTAGAGTATAGAGTTTACGGGGCCAAGTGTGGAATCAAAGACACCAGTGAGGAGGTTACTGCAGAAATCCTGGGAGAGGTGACAGGACTGGACCAGGGTACAAGCGACAATGAGTGGTCAGGTTTGGGAAGCGTTTGGAAATAGAAATGGAAGGCTCTGCTGATGGATTGTGTGGTGTGTGAAACAGAAAAGTAAAACATAACTCTGGGTGTTTGGCCGAGCAAGTAGAAACTCACAGAGGAAACTGATGAAATTCAGGCCACAGATACACTTTCATTAAAAAAATCAAATTTCTGAATTTCTTGAACAATTGGAAGACCTGATATCAATGGGCCCAAATTATTGCATAACAGCAATTTGCTAGAGGTGAGTCCATGCTTTCTTTCAGAAGAGCGCAAATGCCTTCCAATTTGCCACAATCTCCCCCTACCCCACCCCCTCCGCTGTGCTCATGTTGCTGCCAGGTCCCGGCAGTCATTTTATTTTATAGCTGTTGTGTTCCAGATGCTATACTAGACATTTCCATATGTTATACTTAAGAACATATGAAGAGAAAGAGAAGAGTTCTTGTTGAGAACTCTGACTCTCACCGTGTTCCTAGAGCCACCCCAGCAGAGGTGGCTGTAAGTGATGAAGAGAGTCAGAAAACCATGTGTCCAAGGTTCTGCTCTTTCCCATTATACAGAAGTTCCTATCCTCCTCCATCCACTCCCTTACAGTCTGGGAGCCCCAGGTGTGACTCATGCATTTTCTGGGCCACTGTGTAGTACCTGCTCCTCCCTGTCTCTCCTGATGCCTGTGATCTGTCCCACCCTGTGAAACGGCTGGAATCAATGTCGCTCATGCCTCCTGCTTACCATGTCTCCTCCCATTCAGTTGGCACATGGCTTTATTGCAAATCTTTGTTCTAAGATTTAGGTGGATTCCAGGAACTAGACGATAATCCTAGTGAAAGATATCATGTTGTCTTCTGAATCACCCTGAGCCTATTTATTTTCCCCATCTTTTCCTTAGGACAAGGCTCATCCCAGTAGGATCCATGATGCTTTATGAAGACAGTCCCAACAGCCCATCTCTGTCATCCTCCAGACGTGCCAAGGCTGAATCATGGAGCAAACACAGCACAGGCTCAAGCTGAGAACCTGCCATGTGACCTCCTAGTTCTATGAAATACCCTTCAACAATGCAGAATTGACAAACCCTCCCAGAACCTGATATAGGTACACATATTTATTATATAAGTGTCTCAGTAAAGGAACAATTTTCTGTAGTGCTTAGCAGCAGACTTCTGACTCCATAAGATGTTTCTAAGTAAAGGTTTCTTGGTCAAGGAATTTGGAAAATGCTCATAGTGTGTATGATTCTAGGAGACTTTGGAAACACATTAGTGCATTCGGAAGCCCTGCAGTAGTCTGCCGCACGACTTATTCCAGCTTATCCCTACATTATGGAATGCTTTTATCACTGAATACCTTCAGAACGCATTTTGGGAAAACTTTTATATATTCGTGGCAACCCTGGAGAAAAAACTTAGAGGTAAAGTTCCCTCTCCGAGAGGCCATAATAAATGTGAAAGTGTGGAAAAGAGCCCTCATCCTCCACCTCCAAGACTGGTGTTCTTGCCAGGATACCATCCTATCAGTTCTTTCTAAAACTCTTCTGTCCCCAGTGCAAATACTCTCATCATGACAATGCCTCACTTCAGCAGGCCTTCTCATGGAGCTGCAGGAGTTCTTTGCAAAGTCCCCCAGCCCTGGTCTAGGAATTGGGATTGATCTATTACAGCAAGAGTTGCCTCACAGATGCTTTATTGTTATTACTGGTTACGTGTGTGATATGTAGCATACATATCAACTACACCTTTAACCAATAACTTTTACTTATTTTTTATTTGGAGAATGATATGTGCTCATTAAAGAAAAATTGGGGAAAAAGTTTGTAAATAATGAAGAAGAAAAA
Organism: Pan paniscus; assembly: GCF_029289425.2. Taxonomy (NCBI): domain Eukaryota; kingdom Metazoa; phylum Chordata; class Mammalia; order Primates; family Hominidae; genus Pan; species Pan paniscus. The sequence continues at coordinate 57,529,146 of NC_073257.2, read as the reverse complement.
TTCACTTCAACCTAGAAATAGCCCAGTGAACATGCTGGTGTCAAGGGTGTACATACACATATACATGTTTGCATGTTTTGGGAACAATTTGAAACAATATGCATGTTTGTTACAGTTTTGGAACTATAACAAAAATGCACAGTTATAGTTATTTATCATGACCTTCCTGTTTTTCTTGCCATGATAGGTTGTGAAGATGTTTACATATCATTAAACACTCTTTGGGATCATACTTTTTTTTTTTTTTTTTTTTTTTTTTGAGATGGAGTCTCGCTCTGTCACCCAGGCTGGAGTGCAGTGGCGCGATCTCAGCTCACCGCAAACTCCGCCTCCCGGATTCACGCCGTTCGCCTGCCTCAGCCTCCTGAGTAGCTGGGACTACAGGTGCCCACCACCACGCCCGGCTAATTTTTTGTATTTTTAGTAGAGACGGGATTTTGCCGTGTTAGCCAGGATGGTCTTGATCACCTGACCTCGTGATCCTCCCGCCTCGGCCTCCCAAGGTGCTGGGATTACAGGCGTGAGCCACCGCGCCCGGCTGGGATCATACTTTTAATGGCTGCACAATGCTGCCTTGTATGAACGTGTGATGTTTCACTCAGCCATTGGTGGTAGAGTCAATGCCACAGGTTCTCCATACCATTTCCTCTCTCTGAGCACTTGGTAAGCCTTCATTTCCAAATCTCCCCTGCAGTTTTGAGTTCTGGACAATGGTTGTGGACAGAAGTTATGGATGCCACTTCTATGCCTGGAGTATCTGTCCCCTCATCAGCAACTGTTGGTGACAGAACCACAGATTGGGAGCAGCCTGGATCTAAAGAATCACTGCTTGGGAGAACTCTGCTTAGACATGTCCAGACTACATCAGACATTAAGTGAGAAATGAACCTTTGTGTGCTGAGTACCGAAATTTCGACGTTTACTTGTTACTGCTGGATTGCTTAGCATATACTAACATGTCATCACTCTAGTTACATCTTTGGGTTTGTTTTCAATTTATATTTTAAAAACAGAGCTTCAGTACACATATTAAAGCATAATCTTTGTTTATATCTCTGACTACTTTCCTCAAAAACATCCTGCTTTTGGGAAAATGTGTACCAATGCATGCACCCCCCTCTCTGCCACACACAAAGTACTGTATGGGAGTAACCATTAGATCTTGGCCTCATCACAATTGTTCATTGTTCTGAAAAAAACTTTTGCTAATTTTATAGGAAGCAAATAGCATCTCATTATGTTAATTTGCATGTTTTTGATCTCTAATAAGGTTGAAAACATTCTTTCCTAAGGTCTTTCCAGGAAAGAGTGTGAGTGTGATAAGAAAGCTGAAGCTGCGGCCATAAGCATATCCCCACCTCTCTGGCTTCCATGAGTCTTCTGGCTCCATAAGGCTTCTTTAATTGAGCCCTACCCATGAAGAAAGGTGCCCCTTGCATCTGTCTTACAATTAATTGCCTTTTTAATAACCTGGAAGAGTATGGCTGTGTTTATACAGAAATGAAGATACTGATTCTTTCCATTTCATGTGTCTTTAAAACAAAGAGCAGCCTCCTGGCTGTCCAGGGAGAAGTGGGTAGCAAATCTGAAAAGGTTGCATGGACTCTTACTGATGATACAAGGAACTCACGGTCTAGGACACACACATATATCACAACAGACTCCATCCTGCAAAAAGGCCAACCAAGGGGTTGCAGTAGTACAGAGAATGGGGGACCACTTCTGCCTGGGGGGCTGGAACATTCAAGGTGGATTTTGAAGATGACATTCAAAATGACACTGTAGTTTGATCTCTGGTCCTGAGTCCCAGGCTGAGCCTTGTCTTCCATGGACAGATCTCACGGCAGCCCCTCTAATGGGATATACAAGCCAGGTTTTCCTGTGCTGAAAGGTGATCAAATCAGACAAATTGTAAATCCACAGCCCTTGTTTTGTCAGCATGTATATTTTTATAGAAAGGAGCACATCTCTGACGAGCTGGCCAGATAATCATCTCTGCTTTTCCTTACTTCTTCGGAGCTGTGAAAGAACGCCCTCGGCAGGGACCTGGTTTTAATCACCTTTGATTAACACAGAAGCTTTCGAAAGCAAAGGTGCTTTCTGTAAACCATAGCAGGATCCAGAGGCATTAACATTTCAGACCTTTCTTCAGTACATGAAATGTCTAAAGCAGATTCAAGGTATCAAGCCCATGGAGACAAAATCACTGCGTGGGGAGTTACTTTAATGCCTGTGACTCATTTCTCACAGAAAGTTTTTGGCTTTTTATTATCATTATTTTTTCAATCTTGAAAAATTGCAGGCCATACAAAGCCAGAGCCTTCTGGGTCCAGGGAATGTTTCAGCTTGCCTTTTATTTAGTGCAAAAGGAAGGCTTTTAGGAGAGATTGAGAGAAGCCAGGGGAAGCCTTGGGAATGGACCCAGAAATGATTAAGAGGCTGGAAATATCCAGCCTAGAAGAAAAATCAAGAAGGTTTGTGGGACTTCACTGGAGACCATGGGTAAAGTTACTTTGTGCCCTTAAGAAAACTCAGAGTTAAAACATAGTGTTCCCTTCCTCAGGGATTCTACTATGGGCTGCATGGTTTGGCTGGGGACATAGGAGGCCTGAGGCATGCAGGCAACAGGTAAGGTCTTTAAAACTAGGACCAATATCCATCCTTTGGCCTGGTTTAAGAGTGAGTCTGCTTTAAAGTCTCTATTGCTGAGCTGATACTGGGCTTCTGGGGGTGAGACTCAGGAATAAAGAAAAGAAAAGAACAACAGGGCAAATGCTTGTGATATTTGTTTTCAGAAGCCCTAACTTGGAGCATAAACCTCCAGCTGCAATGAATCTGAGTGAATATTGAGAGAAATAGGCTTATGGGCTCGCCTGGATAGGAAAGTCACGGTGAGTCTGTTCTCTCCAGTGTTTCTCAAAGGCAGAGACCAGGCACATGTCCATGGATGAGCTTCCAACTTCCTCTTCTCTCATTTCAGAGGAAGGGACTCCCCACTGGAAAATGCAGCCATGGCTAAGGGTTCATCTTTGGCTTGGTTTCCCAGACCTCCCCAAACCCTGATGCTCCTCAGGTGTGGGTTTCTGTCTGGGGATGCTGGCTTTTTAATTTCCCTGTAGATTGATCAGTTTTGCTGGGTCCAGGGGATTCTGAAGCATCCAGCCCACTCAGGATTGCTCAGGAAAGCCAATTCACAACTGTTGGCTTCCCACAGAACAGAGCACTTCCCTTTAAACCAAAATGTAGCCGGGGCTACTCCATGGTGAGGAGTAGGAGAGCAAGATCAAAGATAGGAGTCCACAAGCACCACAGAGGACTTGGGGGCCTCTGTGCTTCATCCAGTGTGTGGCCTTGCCAGGATCACATCACATTTGGAAAGAGAGCAAGGGGGAAAGAGGAGGCCCACCCAAGACCCCTCTCTCTGGATAAGGTTCTGAAGGCTGAGATTGGTCTAGAAGTCTCCCTCTGTGACATCACGCTCATAGACAATAATTCCTATTTAGTCATATTTCTTGTAAGAATTGAGAACAGACAGCAAAGATAGGTGCTATGTAATAAATTTGATTGTGGGAAATGAAAAATGGAGAGGGGTAGATGGACCGTTTGGGAGGAATTGCTGGGTGGGGGTTCTGGTTGCAGTTTAGAGAGAGATGTGAGAGTGCTCATAGGCTAATGCATTGGAAAGATTCAGTTGAGAGGAAGAGGTTTAGATAAAGAAGGAGAAAGGATAATCATTAAGGTATTGTTTCTGAGAAGATGTAGAGGACGGGTTTTGAAGCTGAATGGGAGGCCTGAGATGGACACAGAGGTTGCAAAGTCTGTCAGGAAGTTAACGAAGTTCCCTCCCAGTGGTTTCCCTGTTCTCTACAGAGCAGGAGAAGAGGCCAGCCTTCTGGAGCAAGGGCAGAGGAGTCCAGAGGACTGAGGCACATGGTTTGCATAGTTACAGAGGAAAGGAAAGCCACCATCCTGCCATGGGAAGGGACCTGTGAGCTCCATCTTCTCAGCCAGGTGGCCTGTCCATATCACCGTGGCTCTGGCACCATGAGCAAAAGATGAAGTGGCAATAGCTCTGGGGTCTTTTATTCACATTATAGAAAAGTGTTTAGCGTGCTGCAGAACCCAGAAATCCATATGTGTGTGGTGCACCATGATATTTCACCACACAGGGGAATAGAGGGACCTGCGTGCTTCAGTGCAACCTCTCTCCCTGTCTTGTGTTTTCTGGCTACCAGCCACATAACTTCTGACCCATTGAGACCCTCTCTAGACACACCCTGTGTCTGCCAAGCTCAGTGCCCCTGGGTCCTTCTAGGTTTGAGCATGGCTTTCACCCTCATACTTGCCCTGGGCTTCCTTCCCAGTCATCCAAGCCAGAGATCAGATCCCAGCACTGCTTTGCCCTGGGTCGTCATGCAGGGAATTGGTTCAGCCCATCAAACACTGGCTAGGTGGTTTTTAAAACTAAAAATTTTGATTAGGAGGCATTTTGAGGATCTATTAAAGGGTTGGGAGCTGGGAAAGGACTGGAGATCAGGGAGAATGTAGGTGGGGAAGTGAGCATCAGGGCCAGCATCAGCCTTTCCGGTGGGGAGCGTGGCGTTTTGGGTTGCACTGTGTCTCCAGAAGAGATACGGTGGAATCCTCACCCCCAGCACCTCAGAATGTGACCTTATTCAGAAATAATGTGTTTACAGTGTTAATCAAGTTAAGATGAGGTCATTGGGTTGGTCCTAATCCAATATAACTGGTGTCCTCATGAAAAGGAGAAATTTGGACACAGAGACAGACAGTTGTAGAGGGAAGACGATGTGAAGCCACAGGGAGGAGAGAGCCTCTGCAAGTCATGGAGACAGGCTTCAGGAAAACAGCCCTGGCAACGTCTTGATCTTAGACTTCCATCCTCCACAACTGTGTAACACAAATTTCTGTGTGTAAGCCACTCAGCCTGGTGTTGGTTACACAGCCCTAGCACACTGATACAGAGAGGGGAGGATGGGGGAGCGGGTAATTAGAGATACAGTAAGTAATAATTGGTAAATTAAAGGTAGGCTTCCTCCTCTGTCACTTCTCGGGGAATATATGGGCAGAGTTTAATCAAATCAGCAGGATTCAATAGTCTTCTTCGTCTTGGACACCATCTGTAGGAGTCCCTTTTCCAGCCTTCTTAGAAATAACTCTTTCTGTGTCCCCAGACATGAGAGTTAAAGCTGGCAGTGCTGTGCTGAGGGTGGGTTGGGAAGAACCGAACCAGACTGGGGAGGCCGGACCCAGGGGGCCAAGATGCCATGACCTCCAGCCAGACAGGGCTGAGGAGGCCTGCTGTGAGGACAGAGAGTGCATCCCAGGTTCTGTGGGATAGGACCTGGGCAGGGGAGCAGATTCCATGGGTCTGGAAAGTTCTGACGTGATTCAACACTCCAGTGAATTGCCTTGTTTGTGAGAAACCAGAGCAGCCCAGTTCTGACGTTTAAACTCCCTTCTGGTGAGACAGGAGGGGAGTGCAACATCACGATGACCACACAACAAGGGACAGATGATGCATGGAGGTGCAACAATGTCAGGCTCTGGTGTGGATCGTTTCATGTAACCCTTGTCCATAATCCCTCAAGATAAGATGTTTTCATGTTAAGTTAAAATAGGATCAGGTGACCAAGCAATTGCTCAAGATCTGTCAGATAACTATGCATTGGAGAGGTGATTGGAAGGCAGGTCCCTCTGATTCTCACACTTGTAATTAGCATGCGTGCAGGACAGTGCGGGGCCCAGTCATGGTGGGGTGGGGGTGGGAAACACCAGGGAGCATGACCGAGAGAAAGAGGTCTTGGCAGCTGGGATCTGCACCTGATGCCAGGAAGAGGCAGTGAGCGCTCTCTCTGCAACAGGTATCAACATAATGATTCATGGGGGATGCATCCACAGAGCTTCCAAGGTTGTGTGTGTGTGTGTGTGTGCACGTGTGTCTGTGTGTATGTGTGTGTATGAGTGCATGTCTGTGTGTATGTGTGTGTGCATGTGTGCTTGTGTGTGTGTCTGTGTATGAGTGCGTGTGTGTCTGTGTATGTGTGCGTGTGTGTGTGTGTGTGTGTGGCGTGAGGTAGGAAGGTACAGGTGAGGCCCTCCATAAGAACACTTTCTAAGGCTGGATGACCACAGATTGGGCGTCTGGTAGAAAAGCACAGTGCCAGATGGAGCAGGCTTGGGATTCAATGCTGAGGCCTTGGGCAAATATGGAGCATCCGAGACTCCCTTCCAAGCCAGGCTGACCACGAGGTGAGTGTGATGTGAACCATGACCAGACAAAACAGTGCTTATAATATTGGGCCCCTGATAAATCTGAGACTGTGACCATGTTAAGGATGTCAAAAAGTCCTTCCTATTTTTTCTAAAGCATCATTCTGTACAATAATTTCAAGGAAGCTATTTCAGCAGGCTGTGTCTGGAGGTTACCAGGGCAATTTTGATGAATGACAGACAGAAAGCAGAACTCCTCACCTCCTGGAATGCGTCTCCTTCTTTGTGGAGTGAGGTTAGGCTGGAAAGGCTGGGTGACAATTCAGCTGCAGCTAGGTCGGGTGGAACTTCTGTCAAGGGCTCAGTACTGCCTTATGGGAATACTTGCCCCCGGGCCTGGAAGGACACACTCCCAGACCTTCAAGGACCTGGGGAATGTCTGAGTCCACTGAGTCACCCTCTGCCTGTGCTCTGGGCATGGAGGAAGGCGGGACTGTGGCTGGAGCCAGAGACAGCACCCATGTTCATTATCACACTGTACAAAGGACCTAAGTTACAGTCCGTGTCGAATCACCCTGACACTGCACACTTCGAGGCCTTTTGCAAAGTATTGGATAACCAGTAATTACAGCAAAGCACTGGCTTTTGTCTCAACAGCTCTTTCACCATGAAAAGAACCAGGTACCCAAGGATGTTTTTTACCCTGGATAATTTAACAGTTCTAGAAGTCTCCTAATGTAACTAGTTTATTTTTCTTGAAGTACGATGAACCTGGTCAGCCCTACTTGTAATGTCTCTCTAGCCTCTACGGGTTCTCATCCACTGGCCCGAAGGCTGGTTCTGCCATTGGGCTGGCCTCACAATAGGCTGGCTGGAAGCCTACGTCTCAGGTAGCTCCCCACCCTTCCCTGGCTTCCTGAGTGCCCAATGGTCACTTGCTCACTCACTAATTCAATCACAAATATTCTTGGGGTGGATTCACTGTGCTACAACGATCAGTTAAGTATTTTTCACCTGAAAACCCCAAAACAGAAAGTGCATTAATTTTTTTATCAAGAAAACTGACTGTCAGCTTTGCCCTTATGAAACTTCTCACCTGGGGCGTCACTAACCTCTGAGGACGGGGATGGTGAGAAGGTTGTCCCAGGGATTTTCTAAGAATCATAAGCAAGAATTAAGTAAGATAATTCATGGGGAACTTGTAAAGAGTAAACCACTGTACAAATTGAGATATTCCACCTACTATTGTATTTATTTATTTTTCATAATAAAAAATATCATGGAGGGAAAACATGTCCGTTAAGAGTCCCATAAATTGGAGATGGGAGAATCACAGCTGTTTTGAATGGGCAAAGTTGAAATCATAAATGGACTCTCAATAAGATAGAGCAGGCTTGTGAAGATGTAGAATGTCTTGGCTTTCTGCTGGACTCACATCTGCTTGAAGAAGTGAGATAATTATTCTCTGTTGATTAGAATGGAAAAAGAAATGCCATTTATGTGTAAAAAACCACATTTGTAAGAGAAAATATGAGAGGGAGTCCTTGAGATAAGCAAATGATTCATGCTGGCCTTGAATTGCGTTTTGCCTGCTCCATAGCAACTTTCAGCTGAGAGAATGGGGCCCAGCAGCAGAAGAACTACGTTTACAGACTTCGCAATTTTCCCGCAGTCCTGGTTCCTTCCAGGAAAATTCCTTCTAATGCACCCAGAAAACAAATTGGGCTGGTTTCACCATGACAACTACAAATCTAATCCAACATGAAAAGTTAGAGGCAGGCAATTTGTTGTGTACAATTCAAGAGTTACCAAAAAATTCTTCGGATTTGGGGGCCTTCCACCCCTCTTAGGTAAGTTATACACGTCCTTTTGATTCTAAGGAAAACTGCTCGTAAAATATTTGGGAGCTCTTGGGACATCAAACAGCTCTTAGAGGAGTGCATTTTAATGGTTTACTTGTAAAAGAATCAGTAAAAGAAGTAGAAACATATGGTTCAAATTCCTCTGAATTCTGCAAGGTATTGTTGTAGATGTCTTTTTTTTCTTTTTTCCTGAGGGTCTCCACGCTTCTTTGAGCGCTTATCCTAAAAATACTCCAAATAACCACTACATGTACTGGCACAGCAAGTGAGACATCACATGGTAACATGGGTCTTGCTGAGGTTGCAGACCTGGGTCCTAGCAGACACTGGGTTCATTGAGAAGTGTGGGGAGAAGGAAAGAAGCAAGAATGTTTGGGAATCCTGAGTAATTAGGGTGCAGAGGCAGCTCGTCCAAGTCTCAACAGCTTACAAACTCCAAGCAGGTAGCTTTAAAGCTTAATTGGATCCTGAGAATTGAAAATGGAGATTGGGTGGTACAAGCAGCTTGAAAATTGTAGCACTCTTGTTAACTCTGGGGCTTTCAAATTCAACTAAAATGACACCCTAACCAAACAAAACAGGACTGTGGACAGCCTCTGCCACCAGCCTCACCCCTACGCCTCCCCACTCTGGTCTAGCTTCCTAGGCTGTGGATTAGCACATGAGCTGGGGAGAGACTTCGCTAAAGGCAAATGAGTAGAAAGATGGGTACTGAATACAAGTCCTGGGCCCCCCTGCATTATATTACATCCCAGTGCACAGGCAGGCAGGAGGCTGTGGAACGAGGGTGATGATAGACTTGGGTCAAGGGCACGTGACCTTGGGCTAAGGATACTGTCTCATCATTGTGAGACTTCTCAACTGTGAGGCAGGGGCAAGAATGATCACATCACTGAGTTGTGAGGATGGCATCTTCAGACTATTCTACAGTTCTGTGCTGCATGATGATATTTCTGTTAACGACAGAGTAGGTACGACAGTGTATGGTATTTTTGCTGTGCCTTTTCTATGTTTAGATGTGTTAATACACAAATGCTGACCCTTGTGTTACAGTTGCCCACATCATTCAGTACAGTCACAGGCTGTATAGGTTGTAGCCTAAGAGCAATAGGTGGTCCCATGTAGCCTAGGTGTGTAGTAGGCTACACCATGTAGGTTTGTGTGAGTACACTCTATGATCACACAATGACAAAACCACCTAAAGATGCACATCTCATAATGTATGTCTGTTGTTAAGCCACATATGCCCATAGTTGTTATTGTAACAGTTGATTTTTCCAGTCTTAGACATTAACTCAGCAAATATGATTGGGCGCTTGCTTTGTGGCTTTCACTGAAGACGCAGTGGGGAGTCAACACGGACATGGCTTCCCTGGCAACTCTGTCCAATGGGAGAGACCACCACCACTGAAGTCACCACACAAGCAGATATAAGACAGCAGCTATGGCCAGGACCCCATTTTGGGTCAAGAGGAGCCTCCCTGAGAAAGTAAATGATGAGTGGGTTTTACCTAGAAAAAGCTTCCCATGCAGAGGGAGTGGGGTGCAAAAAGCTTCCCTGTGTCTGAGGGCCAGAATAGCTGTAGCTGAGGCTGTCAGCACAGTGACTTAGGAATTTCCCTCCTGCTTTCTCCTAATATGCATTTGTAGCCTGCACCCTGTGCTAATGGAATTGGTCAGGATAATCAGTTATCTGTGGCCATACAGCTGGGAATTCTGGGAGCAGGCTGGACATTGCTGTCACTTCTTTGAATAGCATCACTAGAATTCTTAACAAAACAAAAACAAAAAAGAAAACAAAATCAACTTTCCATATTCCCTCTACTATTTTGTCCAAAACGCTGGTGAAAGAAGGGAGGTCATATACTTGTTCAGAAAAAATGATCTAGGGGGTGGGAATAGGTGGGCAGGAGCTAGACAGAGAGGGATGGGTAGGTTGGGAGCATGAATATAGGCTGGTGGGGACCGGCCAAGGATAAGAATTGGAAGGTGGCTACAGCTCAGCTCCGCCAGGACAGGAGGGAAGGTCCAGGCAAGACATGAATATCATTTAGCAAAATAGTTGCTGTATTCCAGGTCTAGAAGGAGATGAAGCCTAGGCGGTCCAGGTGACTGGGACAGAAAGAGAGAGCGTGGAAGATTTAGAGGCCTGGGACTCACTGAGAATTGAGGAGCAAGCGGGTTGGGGTGATCCTAGTAAAGTCACTGGGAACTAAGGGAGCTACAGGAGGAGATGCTCAGGCTCCTCTTCTGACCAGGATGTGGGTTGGTCCTGTACTGGATCCCTGGGTTGAACAGGACTTAGAGATGAACTAGGTGCTGAAGAGCGAGCCAGAGAGGGGAAGATAATGATGCCCAGCTTATGGCATGGATCACTGGGTGATGATGGTGCATTTACTAAGATGGGATATACAAGAGGAGGACCAGGCTTGAGGGAGCCATGGGAAAACTGGGTTTGAGATGCTCATGGGATATTAAATATATTGTTGAATTTAGACCATGCTTGTCACATAGCAGATGTTCAATAAATACTTGTCAAATGAATAAATTGGCCCATAAGCCATTTGGAAGACAGAATGAATAGCAAGTGAATAATAGCAATAGTAGCAAGTCAATAGCTATGGTTGGATCAAGGAGAGAATACAGGAGAGAAACAAAAGAGGTTTCCCTCCCTGCCATCTCCACCAGCACTAATGGTGCCCTTTCAGGAAGATGACTCAACAGGGTTCATGCTAACATGTCCCACAGGTCCATCTGGGGTCCCTTACTCTTTTCTAGAGCTCCTCTGGGGTCACAGCATGGTTCTTAGTGCTAAGTGTTGCTTTTCCTCTGTAGGCACAAGTTCCTGAGGCCTCCATCAATATCTCTTTTCCCTGTTGAACTTCTATTTGGTCATCACGTTCTTGGTGCTGTCTTCCTGGTGATTTCCAAGTTTTCCATGGAATTACACTAATGGCAAAAAGAGGAAGCTCATGTAGGGTTTCAGGAGCAGAGCAGGTTGGACAAACACTAAATTTCTTTGAAGCTCCATCTTATTTTTATAAATCATGTGAGTATGTTTTACTTTGAATTTTTTGACCGCTGAAGGAGATGAACATTCCTGACACATGTGTATTCTACAGCCTCAAACATGGCATCATTCCTCCAGCCCAGCCTGCAGTTTGAGAAGAAAGTCCAAAAGCATTATCCTGTGAAATCTCCTGCACTCCCACTGCAGAACAGCTCAACCATCTCACTATTTTCATGTTCTACAACATTTCAGATCGAGAGGAGTCCAGGTGGACTTACATTTATGAGGCTGTTCAATTTAGACAAGGCCAAAAGGAAAGATCTGTGTGGCCACAAATATCATTTCTTAGAGGGATCTCAGTGGTTTCCTGATATAAGGACTAGAAGAAGCATGCCACATGTACTACTACTCTGATCCTCCGTGTGCAAAGCAGATTTCTGTCATTAACATGGAGCCCTTCCCTTCGGGACTTAGAGCCCAGGATTTCTTTTTAAATTGATATATAACTGATATATATTATAATTATACATATTTTGGAAGTGCATGTGATATTTTGATACAAGCATACAATGTGTAATGATCAAATCAGGGCAATTGAGATATTCACCACCTCAAAAATTTATATTTTCTTTGTGTTGAAAACATTACAATTCTTCTAGATACTTTGAAATATACAATAAAATATTGTTTATAATTTCCCTACTGTGCTATCAAATACTAGAACTTATTTCTTCTTTCTACTGTTTTTTGGCACCTATTAACCAAGTTTTCTTTATTAACTGCCCCTCATCCCCTGCTTTCCTTTCCAGCTTCTGGTAACCAGCAATCTACTCTCTACCTTTACTAGATCCACTTTTTTAGTTCTCACATAGAAGTACAAATATGCAATATTTGTCTTTCCATGCCTGGCTTATTTCACTTAACATAGTGACCTCCAGTTTTATCCAGAATGCTGCAAATTGCAGAATTTCACTCTTTTTTATGGCAAAATAATATTCCACTGTGTATATATGCTATGTTTTCTTGGTCCATTCATCTATTGATGGACACTCAGGTTGATTCCATATCTTGGCCATTGTGAATAGTGTTGCAATAAACATGGAAGTACAGACATCTCTTTGATGTATTGTTTTTCTTTATTTTGGATATATACCTGGCAGTGGGATTGCTACCTCATATGGTAGTTATATTTTTAGTTTTTTGAGGAACCTCCATATGGTTTTCCATAGTGACTGTACTAATTTACACTCCCACCAAAAGTGTATAAACGTATCCCTTTCTCTGCATGCCCACCAGCATTTGTTATTTTTTGTCTTTTTGATAATAGCCATTCTAAATCGCTATTATGAGATCTCATTTTGGTTTTGATTTGCATTTCCATGGTGCTTAGTGATACTGAGCATTTTTCATATACCTGTTGCTTATTTGTATGTCTTCTTTTGAGAAGTATCTATTCAGGTTTTTGCCCATTTTTAAAGTCAGATTATTATTAATTATTATTATTATATTGCTATTGAGTTGTTTGAGTTCCTTATACATTCTGGTTATTGATCTCTTGTTGGATGGATAATTTGCCAATATTTTCTCTCATTCCATAGGTTGTCTCTTTACTTTGTTAATGGTTTTCTTTGTTGTGCAGAAGCTTTTTAGCTAAAGTAAAGTAATCCCATTTGTCTATTTTTGCTTTTGTTGCCTCTGCTTTTTAGGTCTTATGCCCAAAATCTTTGCCCAGATCGATGTTCTGCAGCCTTTTTTTTTTGTTTTCTTCTATTAGTTTCATAGCCTCAGGTCTTATATTTAAGTCTTTAATCCAATTTGAGTTAATTTTTGTATATGGTGAGAGATGGGGATCTAGTTTCATTTTTTTTTTTGGCATATAGATATCCAGTTTTCCCATCACTATTTATTGAAGAGACTGTCCTTGCCCCAGTGTATGTCCTTGATGACTTTGTCAAAAATGAGTTGGCTGTAAAATCATAGATTTATTTCTGGGTTCTCTATCCCATTCCATTGGTCTATGCATATGTTTTTATGCCAGTACCATGGTGTTTTGATTTCTACAGCTTTGCAGTGTAATTGAAATCAGGTTGTGTGATGCTTTCAGCTTTGTTCTTTTGCTCAGGATTGCTTAAGCTATTCTAAATCTTTTGTGGTTATGTACAAATTTTCAGATTTTTTTTCTATTTCTGTGAAGAATGTCATTGGCATTTTGATAAAGATTGCGTTGAATCTGTAAATTGCTTTGGGTAGTCTGGTCATTCTAACAATGTTTATTATTCCAATCCATGAGTATGAGATATCTTTCCATTTGTCTGTGTCCTCTTTAATTTCTTTTATCAGTGTTTTATAGTTTTCCTCATAGAGATATTTCACTTCTTTGATTAAATTGATTTCTAGGCATTTTTTGTAGCTATTGTAAATGAGATTGCTTTCTTTGTTTTTCAGATCAATTGTTATTGGCATATAGAAATGCTACTGATTTTTGTATATTGATCTTGTATCCTGCAACTTTACTAAATTTATTTGTCAGTTGTAAGAGTTTTTTGGTGCAGTCTTTAGTTTTTTCTGAATATAAGATCACGTTGTCTGTGAATGAGGCTAATTTCAACACAGTATCCCTAGAATTTGTGTGGGGATCGCAACCTACTTGTCATGCTCTTGATGGTCAGTCCCTCTCCACTTTACAGAGAGGGCTACTGAGATCTAGGGAGGTGGAATTTACAAAGACTTCTTGTAGCAGAGCCTGGACTGGAGCCTGGTCTCCTAATGTCCAATTTAATTCACTCTGCATTCCATTGAGCAACTTCTGGCAAGAATCAGTCTTCCCTCCCTGTGGATCCCCTCTTAAGTGTCTTTAACAGAAGTTCTTTGTTTAAAATTCTAATTGGAGTGATTAAAACCTCTCACTCAGCTTTGAAGACATGAAACAACCATAAATTGCCTAATGAATGGAGAGAATTGTATTCCATTCACTTGGGAAAGGAGTTTGCCTGGTTTACATCTCTGCTCCACCACTTACAAGCTGAATGACCTTGGGTAAGTTACCTAGCCTCTCTGAACTCAGTGTTCATCATCTGTAAAACGGAAACAATAGCCACCTTGGAGAAACAGCATGTTAAATTAAATGAAATAATATGTTAAACACATGGAATATAGGCAGCCTTTGACTAAGAAAAAGTTCTGGGTTGTTTCATTCATTTTTCAAGAGACAGTGTTCTCCTAGGTCACTGGGGCTTTGGTCTAAAATGCTTACAGATGATACATTATGTGGTGGCATATTCCTGGGCACTTGCAAACTACAATAAAGGGTCTGGACATGCTGGATATACCAGTATAAGACAAAAGCAGGTGGGCTGTTCCTTTTGTTGTCGTAAGTTGAAACAGGTCAGCAAGGGGAAAATGATATGAGACAAATGCACAAAGAATGTGGGGAACACAGAAAAAGTAAACTTAGAAATCATCATGGGATGTGATACTACCAAAGAGAGAGTCGGGCAGTCATAATGGGCCCCGATTGCTGACCTCCTCCTATGGGAGGTGCAGCTTCTGTGCTATGCAGAACCCTACTGGTCTCCATGCTCAGCTAAGGTGATGAGCCACACAGACAGAGGAACCTCCTCCCGGTCCTTTGAATGTCCAGGTTGAGGGACAGAGCAAGGAGGACAGGAAAGTAGCCCAGGGACAAGAAGAAGAGGGCTGGCAGCCATGTGGCCAAGAGCCAAGCCATGCTAAGATGGCAGATGCGGGCGATGTTTCCAGGTCAGGAGCCACTGCCAGGATGCCAGGCCTCCTCGAGGGCATGAGCGAGGCCTCTTGCGAGCAGGAACACCTCTTTGGAAGCATGCTATTTTATTCTGTCCACATTTTCTTTTCTGGTTTTCAAGAAGTTCTCAGTGAAAAATGCTTGTCAAATCTGTGGCACAAGCCAAACAAAGGTAAGAGTCTGCTGTGAAAAGCTAAAGGGACATCACTGTGCAGTGGAGGGTGAGCGGCCGGGGCTGCGCCAGGAGGCAGATGAAGATGCAGGAGAAGAAAGATTCAGGGAGCAGGGAGGCAACTCCTGGTAAGTCCCCAGCAAGCTGACTCCGTGTGCTACTGTGGGCACTCCTAGCACCACTAGGAGCATGGGGTTCAGATTTTATAGAGGGGCTGTTTCCTTACAATTTCTCTTCTGTTTTTGCTTCTCACACTCCTCTGGCTGCTTTTTGTCTTTCAATTTACATGAAATTTTATTTTTTTTATTTATAAAATGATAGTTGGGATCATGACTGACATTTGGGGAAAAAACAGGTATAACTCACACCTTACTTTTAAATTCCAGATGGATTAAAATGACTGTTTCTAAAAAAAAATCTGTATTAGAATAAAATATGTATAGGGTAAAATGTAGACTATTGTCTGAGCAGAAATTGCAAATGAAAAGATTGATAAACAAGACTGCACAAAAAAGTAAAATGTCTGCAGAGTACATAGAATACAGTATCCATGAAGTTTAGACACAAAGGATCAACCAAGAGAAAGATAACACAGCAGTCAAGGAGGAGTTATCGCTTTTGATCTACAGAGCTCTTACTTGAAAGCCAGTTAAAAAACCAGAATCTGCTTAATGATAGTAGAAAAAAAAATGGGCAAAGGATATGTATAAATGGACAATGGAGATATAAAATATGTTTAGCCAATTTTATAATAAAATATAATAAATATAAACAAAAATCATGAGCATTTTCTCCTACTTGTCAGGTCAGTAAAGATGATGGAGACTGGCAGCACCAGTAGGGGCGGGAGGAGGGGAAATGCCAGCATCAGAGCAGAGGAGTCAGGGCACAGACACACGCCTTTCCAGCTGGGTTGAACTTCAGCTCCACTACTTGCTGGCTGCCACTTGCCTTCTCTGTGCCTTAGCATCATCAGCTAATAATGCCTCAAAGGATTGCTGGGAAGATTAAAAGCGTCAACATGTAAAGTGCTTAGAATAGTGCCTGGCATGTGGTAAGTGCTACACAAGCACTCACTCATCTTATTATAATTATTACTGTTGTTATTCTCAACATGTTACCTATGGGAACATAAACTTAAAAAAATCTGGCAATATGTATAAAATATGCATGCACTTCAGCTTATTGATTTTTTCTATTATTTTATCCAAAAGTGTTAACCAGAGAGTACATGAGGAATCGTGTGCAAAGATATTTATCACTGTGTTTTCATAGTAGCAAAACATTGGCAGACAAGTTGAAATTTTAACATTAAGAGCTTCTTTGCATGAATGTTATGTAATGTCAGTATGATGAACTATTATGCATCAATTAAAATTAAAAAGAATGATATACCTAAGCGAATTAACACAGAAACAGAAAACCAAATACCACCTGTTCCCACTTATAAGTAGGAGCCAAACATCAAGTACACATAGACACAAAGATGGGAACAACAAAACCTGGGGACTCCAAAAGGTGGGAAGGATGGGAGCAAGGGTTGAAAAACTACCTTCCAGGTACTACGTTCCCCATTTGGGCTGCAGGATTATTAGAGACCGAAACCTCAGCATCACACAATATACCCATGTAACAAACCTGAGCATGTGTCCCCTGCATCTAAAATAAGATAAAATAAAGAATAAAAAAGTAGAAAAGAGAATGATATATGCTCAAATGTGTATCCATATCTGTATCTGTAGCTCTACCCACATGCACATTTACATTTATTTCCAATCCATCTGATTCTGGAATTAAACTCTGAAAATGCAATACAAATGTTAATTTCTACTTTGGTACTACAATGGTGTTTTAATTTTTATATTTCTTATTTATTATCTGAATTTTCAACAATGAATTTATTCCAAATGACAATAGCTTTTTTTCTAATTGCAATAAATATTCTGAAATCTCAAAAAATCAAAATACTCAAAATAAGTGGAATCACCCACAATTTCTGTAGACACATCGGTGGGATTTTATTTTTCCAGTTTGCTTTCATTGTACTTACACATATGAAGGAGACATTCTTATAAATGAAGATGTCTAAGAAATGAAGATTCTTACAAATTCTATAAAAGGAGATATTCTTATAAACCACACATATACCCATAGTGTAAGTTAGGGCTGCAGGATTTGCAGTTTTTCTATTGTCCTGTTTTTCACTGGTCAAAATATCACAGACATCATTGCCTTTGAATAAAGATGGATGTAACTTATTTTAATGAACTGGTTAGTCTGGATTTTATGGAAATGTAATGCATTATTCATACATATTGGTTCAAGCTTCTGGGCCACTAGAAGTAGAATTAATGTGTTAAAAGAAATAGAAATTTAAGGTCGGGCGCAGTGGCTCACACCTGTAATCCTAGCACTTCAGGAGGCCAAGGTGGGTGGATCGCCTTAGGTCAGGACCAGCCTGGACCAGTTCGAGACCAGCCTGGCCAACATAGTGAAACCTCGTCTCTACTAAAAATACAAAAATTAGCTGGGCATGGTGGCACACCCCTGCAATCCCAGCTGAGGCAGGAGAATCTCTTAAACCCAGTGACGGTGGGGAGGTTGCAGTGAGCCGAGATCCCACCACTTCACTCTATGCTGAGCTTAAGAGCGAAACTCCGTCTTGAAAAAAAAAAAAAAAAAAAAAAAGAAATAGAGATTTTAAGTCTCTGGATGGCTATTTCAGATTATTTTCCAGAAAGATAATACTTATCCATAATCCTGCTAGCAGGATTCAAGGACTATCTAAATGTACATTCATTTTTAATTTAACTGTTGAAACTGTTGTCTCTTCAGTCTTAGCTGGCACTCAGAAGGAACTTTTGGTCCAAAGCCCATGAAAGAGCAGTAGAGATTCTATTGAAAAGTAAACACCTTATTAATTCAAATAATAAGCATTTGAAGCCTTCATAGCTGTAAACAATTCATTTACAAATGTCAAAAACAGAAAGTAAAGATTCTAGGTATCATAGCTTGAGAGCGTATAAGAAACAGATTTTATGGGCACCATCCAATTCCAGTGGAGAGTATCACTTTATCTGTAATCTCTTTATTCCTGGCTTCTTCTGTCTGTTGAAAATCAGCTGCACTTAGAATTATTTTTGGCACTATTTTTCCTTTCATTATTCACAGTAGAATGCATGCCTCAAGTATTTACTTTTGACTACATCCTTACTTTGTAAAACCTTTCTCTTATGTTTAGGTGCACACACACACACGTTGATGTTATAATAACAACTAAACCTAGTGTTGTGTCTTTCACTCATACAAAAGCACATTGAGATAGTCAAACTTAGTGCATGCTAAAGGGATACACATGTAAGTTGTGCATATATCTGTGCAAATGGTATGCATGTGTGTGTGCATGTGTTGCGTGTGTGCCTATGTTTATTCTTGGGGTGAAGGACAGGGAAGGTTACGGCTGATAAAGATATTTGGGGTGTTCATCTGATCCCTCTGGTACTGCATCCCATAGTAAGGCTTAGATTTGCAGTCTGGCCATCATAGTGCCTGGGAGCTGGCCTGCCCTTCCTCCGACTGATGCT
Organism: Pan paniscus; assembly: GCF_029289425.2. NCBI lineage: Eukaryota > Metazoa > Chordata > Mammalia > Primates > Hominidae > Pan > Pan paniscus. The sequence continues at coordinate 57,510,521 of NC_073257.2, read as the reverse complement.
CTAAAGCATCCCTGTGGGATAGGCTGACAAGGGGTATTCTTCTAAAGCTGGAGGTTGGGGGAGTCAGAGGCTTGCACCCAAGGCCCTCAGCTGGAGGTGGGAGAGATGCAGATTGTCTCATCTTCGATTCCTAGACCGTGTTCTTTCCCTTCCAAGCTGCTGCCTTGGCCTCTGGTGGTCCCCACTCCTCTTTCTCCCAAGGCAGTAACTGAATCCTGCAGGTATGGGCCAGGACAGGGGGGTCTGGCCCCTCCCTTCCAAGCCACTGCTTCATTTGGACACACTCCCTGCATCCGACCTGCCGCTCTGTGATTGGTGCCCTTAGGTCTGTGTCACCATGTCTGAAGCTCAGCCTTCTGGTCACTCTTCCCCTGTGCCTCTGGTCCACAAGGAGCTTATGGGCCACCCTCTCACAGGGTGCTCTGGCAGATAGGCTGTCCTCCCTGGGACGGAGCTCCTCGCTCAGGACCTGGTCTTCTTTGTGTCCCTGCAGCAACCTCCCACCACGCTCACAGCTGTGGCTGACTAATGAGATCTGGGTGTGGAAGGAATTGCCCAAAGGCCCAGAGACATGAGCCTCAGACAGCCTTGTAGGTCCTGCTGTAACTGGCTCTGTAGGGACGGTTCTGGGGGAAGATTCAACCACAGAGTAACCCTTTCTGTGGATGAGCTTGGTTAAGTAGTATCCATTCAGGTCCATTCCAGCCTTGCCTGTGAGCAAACTGGTTCCTGGCTTTCGTCTCAGCAGCCAGCTGGGCACCATAAACAAGAAACCACTGACTAGGAAGCGAAGGTTGGCATGTTTTCAGTGGGCCTTGAACTTCCACCCAGAAACCTTATCTCTGGCAAAACAAATTCTCAGATCAGTTCCACATTCTATGGTTGGAAATAGCATTGTGGGAAAGAGTTGACCAGAAAACAATGCAGGAACACCTTATTTGTTTGCAATGGGCATGGCAAAGTACATCTCAGACTGCTTCAGAGAAGGTTTTTAATGCAAATCTCTTAGCACCTCTGACCCTGGAATGAACTTGCCCTCTAGCACCATCCCCTGCTCCATTTGCTCCTGCCTTCAAACTCCTGCCAGGTGCTCAGGAGTTCTGCTCAAACCCCATGCTGCCTGGCCTGACCTCTCAGTGCACACCACAGGCTGCTCCAGGACCTTAGACCAGCTGGTTTCTTCTAAAGTTACCAAGAGCACCCCCAGGAGCCACCTCAGGACACCCCCACTTCCCTCACAAACATGGACACCTTAGAGTTTTTCTCCAGACAGAACACCTGCCACCCTGAGATTGGGTGGGTTTTGGGAAGTACACTCACTGCAGGAGGGTTTGAAGAGTTAACAATAATGTTCAGAATTCACTGTCCATTGGTGATCAGCCCACCAGGGTTGTGTCATTTCTTCATTGTTTTTTAAAACAGACTCAGGTCCTACATATAAGCCCCTTCCACTGTCATAGGGATTAAAGCACAGCTTCTGGGAAACCCCGAAGAGCATTTCTGTGAAGCCCGGTGCTGTGCAAACCAGGCCAGCAAGTCTTCCGCTATCCCACACAACCCAGGGTCTTTCGCTTAAGCTGTATCATGGCCCAATGCAGTAATGAAATCCTGAACTGGGAAATCTGGTTTAGTCGAACACACCAATAACGGTATTTTTGGACAATGAGGAAATTTGAATTTGAGTACTAGTCCATACAAAGGAATCATCATTAATTCTATTGGGTGGAAAATGTAGATTTTGTTCTGTAGGAAAATGTTCTTGGTTTGTAGAAATTTACACTAAAGTCTTTAGGGTATGAAATATCAAGTTACTACTTAGAGGAATTAATTTTAAAAAAATATTCGAATCATGTTCGAAACATCTATTTAGGGGCAAATAGGCCTGGACTGCTTTGTCTCTAGAGAGAAACAAACATAAGCTACTAGTGGGCCCTTGTTTGCCCAGAACTAATGGAAGTAACAAATTTCTCTCAATATCGAGGGAGACGGCACGAGGGCCTGGGGAAGGCGCCTCAGAAGGAAGCAAGTCTCAGAAGGCATAGGTACACCGCTGAAGTTGCTGAAGCTCAGAGCCCTGCAGCAGGGCAGGAGGGGAGAGGTAGCGCCCTAGGCTCCCCGCTCACGGCTGTTAGGTTCTCACCCTCGTCCCTGCACCCTCCGCGCTGGGAGGCTCTGAGCTGAGCCACTGCTGCAAGGCTGGCGTCCCACGCCCCAGCTCCGGACCTGGGTCCCAGCGGCACCTTCCAGCAGCGGCTGTTTGCAGGAGAATCCAGAGGACCCCTCCGCAGACAGATGGATCTGGACTGTGTTGTCCTGTAAGATACACTGCATGAACCTGGAGCACTCAGAGGACAACTTCGGCTCAGGTGTAATGAAACCAAGAGACCATAGTTATTTGTCTTCAACATGTAATTATCTCACTTTTCATTCTCACCATCACTTTCACATGGCACTCACACTGGGCAAGGCGACAGACAGAATAATGGCCCCACCAAGACTTGCACACCCTAATCCTTGGAACCTGTATGTAAACAGGTCATTTTAAGTGGGAGAGGGGACTTTGCAGAGTTAAGTTAAAGCCCTTGAGGTGAGGAAATTATCCTGGACTCCTTGGGTGGGCCCCATGTAGCCACATGAGTCCTTAAAATCAAAGAATCTTTGCCAGCTGTTGTCAGAGAAAGCGATATGCAGCCAGGAGTAGGGTCAGGGGTGCAACCCTACTGCCCTGGAAGGTGCAGGAAGGGACCAGGAGGTATGGCCACCTTTAGATGCTGGAAAGGCAAGGAAATGCACCTACCCCTAGAGCCCCCAGAAGTAATAAATCCCTACTAACACCTTAATTCTAGCCCACGGAGACCCTTGTCAGGCTTTGCATCTACAGAACCCTGTGTTAGTTCTGCACTAAATTTGTGTGATTTTTTTACAGCAGTCCATCTAATCCAGGTGAGATGGAACCAGGTATCATTCTCTAGGCTCAGCCTGGTCTCTTCTGTGCTAGTTTTTACATAAAAGCTGACTCTCTACTGCGGAAGCATGCTCCTTCTGTTCATTTCCTTTCTGCATTCCCAAACTCACGGCATGCATTTGTCTTTCAGCTTGTCCGTAACCCGGGAAGGTGGATGACTTTTTGAAAGGCCCTCCCTCCAATGAAGAGGGACTCACTTTCTCACTTTTCTTAGCCAATTAGGCAGCATCAATGTATAGAGGATATATTATTATAAAAAGATTTCCTTATCTTCCTTTCTCCAGGAGTTGAAATCTCCTTTTATTTTGAGAGAACAGAGCCAGGTGGGAAATACAATTTCGGAATTATCTATCCCAAACAGCTCGTTTACCCAGCATTGCTCAGGAGAAATATTAACTAATATTGAAAAACTCAGCCTACTCCTCACCCTGGGCTCTGTTTCCTCTGCCTCTGGCCTTCTCTGGCTTGTCAGTTACCTGGGACTCTCCTGACCCGGTTTTTTTTTTTTCTTTTAAGATGGAGTCTCGCTCTGTCGCCCAGGCTAGAGTGCAGTGGCGTGATCTTGGCTCACTGCAACCTCTGCCTCCCGGGTTCATGTGATTCTCCTGCCTCAGCCTCCCAAATAGCTGGGATTACAGGCAGGTTCCAGCATGCCCAGTTAATTTTTGTATTTTTAGTGGAGAATGGGGTTTCACCATGTTGGCCAGGCTGGTCTCGAACTCCTGACCTCAAGTGATCCGCCTGCCTCGGCCTCCCAAATCACTAGGATTACTGGTGTGAGCCACTGCGCTCAGCCTCCTGACCTGGTTTTAACGTGCCCAGAGCCTCTCTGAATTTCAGATGCACCACCTCACTTGCAATTTAGGCACACCATTCTAGACACACCCTTGTTTGCCAGAACTCGTGGAAAGGTCAAAAACAAAGACATTGTTTATGATAAGTGGACAGAAAAACAGAAATTTCAGGTATGCAGATTCCTTGCACCACCTCTCCAGAAAGAAAATCTGCATTTAATAAATGGAAATAAATTAGCCTTCCAGAGGACATGGGTCTTGAGAAGCTTTCTCATGACCAGATGTGATCTGTGCTTTCTAATGCCGTTCTCATTCTAATCTCCCACTCATTGGAGTGACTACAGAATGCCTTGTTTTCTTTATAAAGTCAGACAGTCCCCAACAAGGGAGACTGGCAATTGTTTATCCTGCTGTGGCTCTTTCATTCTGCAAGTCTCTTAATTTCCCTGAAAGAGCGCAATTAAAGTAATTTAGCACAGTGCTGACACACAGCAAGTACTCAATAAATGTTAGCTATTATTGTAGTGATTACCATCAAGCTATTATTATAATTAGCTTAATTATAGAACTTGTCAAAAACACAGGTTAGCTATAGAATGTTCTTATCAAATTTATGTAGAGGAAATCCAAATTTCCTTGTACATTCAGCCACATTACAAGAGATACATTAACATAAGGAAATTCCCCTGAAACATTTGAATTGTAAGTGAATTTTGAGGACAAATGCTACAATTGCCTACTTTATCTCGGTCAGGAGGTTTGCACATCATTTCCCACTCTTACCATGTGCCCTAGAACTCTTTCAGCCTACACACACTGTTTCATTTAACTATATCACGTATCTTCTCTTGTAAATGTAGTTCTCAGAAAGAGAGATCTAGGCCTCTTTAACCTCCTGTCACTTCACAACCCACTAAAAATTGAACCACTGAAACTACTTTATTAGTATGTTTGAGGACTACATTGACATTGGAAACATTCCTCTTAAGTCTTTCCTAATATTGCATAACAATTTATCACTCCATTCTCTCATTTATTCAATTCTATTTTCAATGTATTTTTACAACAATTTTTTAGAATTTTGAAATAATTTTAAACTTCCAGAAGAGTTGCAAAAATAGTACTATGTGATGTTGGTGTATCCTCTTCACCCATCTTCTTATTATGTTAACATCTTATATAACCATGGAACATTTGTAGAAACTAAAAAATTAACTGGAGCAATACTATTAACTAAAGTTCAGAGCTTATTTGGATTTTACCACTTTTTGACTCTTCTCTTTTTGCTTGTCCAGGAACCTGGGTTGTGTTGTCTCACTGGGAATTGCACCTAACCTCAGGGATGGTCTTGTCTGCTCTGGGGACGGTGGGGGCAACCCTGGCCAATGATTGGTCATGGTGGAGGATCAAAGGCATGGCTGCCTTGCGTACATTTAAGTGACTCTGAAGGGCCATCTTGGCTCTGAAGTGCCCACGGGAACAGTGGAAACATCAGTTGCTGCTCTATTGAGTTCAACCTCTCCATCCCTTATTTCTCCTTTATTGACTTCACTCCAGGTGTATCTCCTGAAAGCTGTCCCCAACGAACATTCTGCATGCAGATCTCATCTCAGCATCAGTTTCTTGGGGATTCACTGTAAGATTGTTGGTACTGTGAGTGGTCCTAGAAATGAGACCTTAAAAAGGGATTTGGAAGCTGGGTCACTCACTGGTTGGTTGGCAACAAGAATCCCATCTCTGGTGGTAGGTGTGGTGCTGATAGCGGGGCACACAGTGGTAGAGCAATTTTGAAAGCTCTCACCTGTGGTGAACTGGGATGGGATACTTGTGCAAGGCAGTGCACCGCTAGTGCAACTTCCCTTGCATTTAAGAAACATGATGAAATGATAACTGTTAATCCTAAGAAGTTGGGCGGCTGTTTCTGAGCACAATTGATTCATTTAATAAAGGCTGGCATTTCCAGTTCTCTGAGCCTGTTGATCCCTTTCACCTATTTGCCATGCCAGTTCTGGCATTTATACTTCATTTAGTGTGGCCCATCGCTTTTTCCAAGTTTCCAAGCTCCATCCTAGCAGCTTATAAACATTTCTTCTTGGATCTGCACCACGAAGTTAAATCATGTATCACAGAATGGTACTTTCGTTCCAATAAACTCTCTCTTATCCAACTTCAGGTCCAGTTCTCTTGATCCAGCACATTCAGGATCCAGTCTCTCTGTCCACGCTCTGGCTCCTGCCAGTGCCTGTGAGCCAGGTTTGGAGCTCCTTTGGCACCTACTACCCTTCACAGGGCCAGCAATCCCCAGTGGGCTGTGATGAGATTTCACCCTAGTCTTTAGACTGGAGTGCAGAGGGGAGGTCCAGACAGTCTGAGGGGATAACTATTGTCTGTTAAAGCATCTATCACATGGAATCCCCGGCACAATCTTAAGCAAGGAGCCACCACCATGTTCTAACAAGGGAGAATGGACTGTGGGCCAACAGGTTCAGGAAAATCATGCAGGTCAAGGTTCTCACCGGCACTTACCAAGACACCCCGCTTCCAAGTCTCAGGTTCCTCATCCTGCCCTGTCAGGGCTGAGATTGTAAAGCAGGAGGCCCAGCAGGGGTGATGATGAACTTTTCTGAAAGTCTGCTCTTACAATTAAGTCCTAAATAGGAACCTCTACTCTGTCTGCCCCTCTTAATTTGATAAGGCACACATACTAGCTTCCACATTTTGCTTTGAATTGGTGAACAATAGCCCTGAACCTGTTATTATCTTTATTAAATAAGTCAATATCCAAAAATAGCCAACCCTAATAGGAAACGCCAGATATTTAAGAAAAAAAACTTCCTAAATTAAAAAATTGCACTGAAGAACATAAATTAGAGTTAAATAAATGAAAAATCATTTTCATGCATGAGAAAACTCAATACTATAAATATATCAATACCTTCCTGAGGGATCTATAATTGCAATTCATTGATCATTACAATGCTTTTTATGGAATGTGAAATTCTCATTCTGAAATTCATTTTCCTGAGACAATTCGGAAAAGGAAAAGAAACACCCATTGTCCTTGCTACCTATCAACATTTATTACAAAGGCAAGCAATTTAAAACAATAGGTAAGAATAGATAAATATATAAAAAATAGAAAGTGCAAGCATATTTATATATAAGTGTGTGGTTAGTAAATGATGGCAATACTGTTTAAAATCCGTGGGGAAAAAATGGACTACCAAGTCTAATAGTGTAGGAATTTTTAGCTGTATATTTGGGAAATAAATTAAATCTCTACTTCAAATATCATTCATAAAAACAAATTCCAGATGTGTTACACAGTTAAACAACTACAATTTTTAAAAACCTAAAATAATATTAGAAGGCAGAATGTTTATGACTCAGAAGTAGGAAAGGCCAAAAATAAGAAGTGCATTTTAAACTCATTAAGATTGACAAATATGACATCAAAATTTAAAACTCTGTAAGATCAAAAACATTTCTAAAAAGTTAAAAGTAGTAATAGACTTATTATTTTAAAATGTTTAATATATGCAAGAAACACATATTTATAACATATGTAATAGATAAAATATCAATATTTTAAGTATATAAAGACTTCCTTTATTCAATCAAAGACAAACAAGAAATAGAAAAATGGGCAAAGCATTTGAGAAGGCTGTTTACAGTACAGTACAGATAATACAAATTGCTGGTTAACCTAAGACTGTTTCTCAATACATAAGACATGTTTAAACAGAAGATAATTTTTCATTTTGTGAACCCCATTTAAAAGATCAACTAGATGATTTATAAACCACAAGAATGGCAACATTTTCAAAGTTTGATTAAATTAGTGATAGCAGGGTGGTTTAGTGGGAAGGTACATTGATATACATAGGGTACATAAGGCTTTGCAATAACTGTAATAACTAAAAATTAGCATACACTTTGCCTTAGAAATTATACTTCTTGCTAGTTTTACTAGGAAAATAACCACTCAGCGTCATGAAAAGGCTGATACAGGGATGTGCAAGGATATTAATTATACTATTATTTTTAATAATAAACATAAAATTAAAAAGTAAATAACCTAAACTCAATTTGTGTAAAAATGGCAGATGCTAAAAGAATGTGGGTGATACACATGCAGTGGCATTAAAAGATCTTCAAGACACATAATTCAGAGACTAAAAAGTTACAATATGATGTGTGCAATGTAGTAAACTTATGCAAAACAAAAATAGGCTTTCACATCACACAAGCACAGGGCCATGTATTTCTATAGATTAGTGATGTCCAACAGAACCTTCTAAGATGATGCAAATGTCCTATAATCTATGCTGTCCAGTATGGGAGCCACTAGCCTTGTGTGGCTTTGGGTACTTGAAATGTGTCAGGTGTGAGTAAGGAGTTGAATTTCAAACTTTATTTAATTTTAAATCATTTAAATAGCTGCATGTGGCTAGTGGTTCCCACAATGAAGAGCACAGCTGAAGATGTGCGTATACCCATATTAAGTCACTGATGGATGGAGGACTGTGTCGAGGTATTGAAATGTGTCACGTGAGTGTATTCCTGTACTACTTGTATCAGTGGAAAAGGAATGTTTACAAAGCAAAATACAATAAATAGCTTCCAAAAGATGTATCAGGTCTGTTGCAAAAAAAAAAGCCGTTATTACTGGAATCACCTTTCCTTTGTAATGGGATGCCCCTGGAAATATGGGCGAGTGGCCAGCTGGCCAACCCCTACCTTACAAAGGCATGGCTAAAGAAGGCTAGTACTGCCAACCCAAGCTGGGCGCTTATTCTGACCAGCAAAGTAGAGAAGGTGGAGGCATCTGTAGATTCTGGGCTGAACTGGAAAGACCTACGTGAGGAGCCAAATGAAAGAGCAGAAATAGGGCCGAAAACAGGAGGGTAAGTAGGTCACAGAGTCAGAATTCTGAAATAGCTGGGCCTGTATGTGTGAGTCAGTATGGGGTGGGGGGGTTGGGGAACAACACATGTGGGCATCATTGGCACCCTCTTATCTCCAAAGCCACAGGTATCTTAGTCCGAGGGTGGGTCATGCTAGCTGAAGCATTCAGTCACAGTGACAGTCCATTATTGCATTTATTTGAATGAGTGGCATCCATTCACCCACCCTTCGTATCAGGAGACCATGTTCCCTATGGATGGCCTATCTGTATGCATGCGGTAGAGATGGGCTGAGCATAGAATTAGGACTGAGAAGAGAGTTTCCCCTTCAGAGCCTCTATTGTGCCCTGCAGACCAGTGGGAGGAATCAGGCAGTTGGATTTAATGATAGAGAAATGCCTCAGCACTTCCTGAGTACTGCGTAGTAAAAGAAGGATTGCACTGGGCTGTTTTATAGAGACTTGCCATCCAGCTCTATGTAGGAGCAGACATGCGTTTGTTTATTTATTTCTGCCTTCCTAAGGATAATAAAAAGATCATATTTAATGGGCCAAAACCCATAGATAACAACATCCTGAATTCATCATCTTTCTAAAGCACAGGATCTGGCCTTTGGGAATAAACTTAAAAGCTGAATATTCTTCACCAGAATATTTTGTACAAAGTGCTAGGTGCTGGATAAGTGAGTAGATGACAAAAATGGTAATGAGGAAAGTGCTGTGACTAGGAATGAACAAATGCTGCAGGTGGTAAGTGAAAGTGTCCACACTGGTTCTTTGCCCAGTACAATGACTTCTCGCCGCATGCTCAGCCTGCATAACTCACTGGACCGTGTTCGGGGATGCTGCAAGGGGAGGTGAGGCTGTCACGAACAGAAACCTGGGCAAAGAGGAATAGAAGCCAGGGAGCCCCCGAGCCCAGACAGAGTCCAAATGGGCTGTGGAGAAACCTGGCCTGGTCTGGTAGGCAGTAGGAGTGAGGGGGAGGCACAGGCCATCTCCTGGAGCCAGACTCCATACAGGGACACAGCCTCAGGAGTGCAGAGCAGTGAGCGGGAGACAAAGATAAAACCAGGGGTTGGGTGGGGCAGGTGGGGGTGGGCGGGAGGGGTTGGTGAGCAGCGAAGCCTGCCTGGGGAATAAGAAAAAAAAGAATTGACGTTTTAAGGAAATTGATTATTGAAATGTTGAAAGCCTCTATAGACACAATCTAGGAACCCATGTGCATGATCAAGTCGAACACACCCCAAATGTATGGGAACTAGTGAAGCTTTCAGGGACTTTGGTAAACTTCATCGACTCCTCCACAAGTTGCAGCTACCAAAGCTGCAACTGTGCCCTCAGTGTTTGCTCAGAATGCTGTTGGGCTGTTGGACTGTCCTGGAGAGAGAGAGAGAGAGAGAGAGGGAGAGAGAGAGAGAGGGAGAGGGGGAGAGAGAGCGAGAGAGAGAGAGAGGGAGAGGAAGAGAAGAGAGAGAGAGGAAGAGAAGAGAGGAGAGAGAGAGAGAGGAGAGAGAGAGAGGAGAGAGAGAGGAGAGAGAGGAAGAGGAAGAGAAGAGAGAGAGAGGAAGAGAAGAGAAGAGAGGAGAGAGAGAGAGGAAGAGAAGAGAGAGAGAGAGGAAGAGAAGAGAAGAGAGGAGAGAGGAGAGAGAGAGAGAGGGAGAGGAAGAGAAGAGAGAGAGAGGAAGAGAAGAGAGGAGAGAGAGAGAGAGAGGAAGAGAAGAGAGAGAGAGGAAGAGAAGAGAAGAGGAGAGAGGAGAGAGACAGAGAGAGAGGGAGAGGAAGAGAAGAGAGAGAGGAAGAGAAGAGAAGAGAAGAGAGGAGAGAGAGAGAGGAGAGAGAGAGGAGAGAGAGAGGGGAGAGAGAGGGAGAGGAAGAGAAGAGAGAGAGAGAGGGAGAGGAAGAGAAGAGAGAGAGAGAGGAAGAGAAGAGGAGAGAGGAGAGAGAGAGAGAGAGAGAGAGAGAACACGTGAGAGAGTCACCAAGAGAGGGCATTTACACATTTATTTATTAACTACAGAGCTGTTTGGCAGAGCCACAAAAATAAATGGTGCCCAGATATACCCATTAAGAATAAGGCTGGAATCTTACTAAGAAGTGAGATTCTCTGCCCTTCTCAGCCTGGGTTTTGTCTTGTTAAAGAGACGCAGACTCATGGAAATGGTAGGAACTCTTAAAGCATAGTCGTGCAGAGTCTAGGAATGGATTGTTAAGTGGAAGGACAGAGTGGGTGAGAAAAGGAAAAACATGCAGAATATTAAAGATTTCCTTGTTATGTTAAAATGGAAAGATTTGAGGCTCAACTGCACCATTCATTTGTCCTCTGAGCTCAACAGGTGAGGACCAAGAATGTATCTGGCCATATGGGGCAACCGTCCTAACAGGGACACAGATGGGCAAATGACATCCCTCACTTGTGAACTTCAGCTCCACAGTGACAGAAGGGAAGCTCAAAGAGCCCTCCCTGTCCAACTCAGTGGGTTGTGGTAAAGCCAAATGAGGCAGTTATTGGAGCCACAAAGTCAATACATAGGTGAATTTTTAACATTATCTCCTAGAACTGGGACAGACCAGCTCAGCCAGCTGCAACCAGGTCTTCCGAATGCTGCCTCTGAGCTTTGGTAATTCAGTATAAGTAAGGAAATCACATGTGAACCAAACACTGGGAATTTCTGAATCTTGACTACGCATAAGCCCGTGAGAATGCTTCACAATATTTTACACCAGTTCCGCATACTGAAGAGGTCCATATGGACTCAAATTATTGTGACCCTTGTTCACCTACTATTTCTCAAGTGGAGTTCTTGAAAAGTGTGGATCTGACCCTTTGTGTAAAAATGTGCCCAGCAGCTCAGATTGCTCAACAAAAATACAAGGGCACTTGGGGCTCAACCATTCTCCAAACAACCACTTTCTCAACTTTAGAGTGTGCTATGGCTGCGTCTGCTTCCAATTATCCTGGGAAGCTACAACTGTGCCCTCACCCTTTGCTCAGAATGCTGTTGGGCTGTTGGACTGTCCTGGAGAGAGAGAGAGAGAGAGAGAGAGAGAGAGAGCAAGCGCACGCAAGAGAGTCACCAAGAGAGGGCATTTACATTTATGATGCCATCAACATTTTCACCAGTGTGGCTTAGGAATAATGGGGACAAGGGTAACAATATTCCTTCAACAAGGATTTAATGAGCACTTTGATGTTTTGGAAACTATTCTAGGCATTAGGTAAAGGATGGTGGAAGAAGATAAAATGTCTGTCCCTGTGAAACTTACATTCTAGGAAGGCATATATATATATGTATCTCTATAACTATTATCTCTCTCTCTCTCTCTACTCCTTTGCCTATAATACCTCACTCATACCTATGTCTACATCTATGTATATATGTGTGTATACATATTTATGTATACATATATGTCTACTCTTTTTACATCTGCTCTACCATATATAAGTACATATACATAGGCATATATACACCTACACATATACACATATGTGTATGTATATATGTATCTGTGTGTCCACACTTTACATATAGCAATAATTCTTATGAACAAAAATAAAGAAGGTTTAGGAATTAGTGCATGAGTGTGAGGTTGGTGGCAGGTTCTTTATTTTAAATAAGCGATCAGTGAATGGCACTTTGGAGAAGATGATACTTGAACAAAGGCCTGAATGGAGTGAGCCACGTACAGATTTGGGAAAAAGAAGTCTTCCAGATACAGGGAATGGTGGGGTAAAAGTGCAGAGATAAGGTTTCTCAAGGTGAATGAGCTCAGGCAAGCGTGTGGCAGTGGGGCCAGGCCAGGAGCCAGGGCTCTGTGCCAACTGCAGCATCCTGCTGCTGGGGCCTTCTTCCTCTGCCTCCACCCCAGGCAGATAGTGAGCTGCCCCAACCTCTCCCTTCTTCACCTGTAAGAGGTGTGCTCTCAGGTCCCAGGCAACATGCTGGGCCTCATCCCTGGTCCTTTCCCCTTCCTCCTTTTCCCCATTGCCCTCTTCATGTAAGCTGAGCATTTCATTAATTCATTTTAAAACATCTTGTGGAGGTATGATAAGTACACAGAAAAGGGCACAGAGATGCACATTTGCATGGATTTTTACAAACTACACACACCCAGATGGAGACACTGTACATGATACCCCATAAGCCCCCACAATTTCTTGCAGTCTCCATCTCCTGAGAGTGACTATCAACTTAACTAGGCCAGTTTTTGTAATTTATATAAATGGAATGATAAAGCACATGTCTTTTCTATCTGGCTTCTGTCACTGAGCTTTACATGCTATTGGTGAGTTGATCTGTGTCGTTCCATACAGTTGCACATCACTCACTCTCATTGCCGTATGTACCCTGTTGTGGGAATAGATCACCATTTATTAATTTATTACTAATGGACATTTGTATAGTTTTCAGCCTTAGGGTATTATAAATAACACTACTGTGAATGTTTTAGAATATGAGATTTGGTGAGCATATGTATGCACTTTTGTTGAGCATATGCCTAGGAGTAGAATTGCTCAGTCCTAGATGGGGTGGATGTTAAGATGGAGGAGATACAGCCAAAGGATTTCCCAATGTTGATCCATTTAAAAATAATACTTATTGTTATGATAGAAATATGTATTTATTGTTTGGAATTTGGAAAACAGAGTAAAGTAAAATAAAATAAAATCACATGCCATATTAGTCTTTATAATTGCAGAATTGGGATCATACTATGTATATATATATATGATATATCTATATCTTTCTATTCTCATTTTACATTGTAGCATTTCCAATATTATTGAATGTTTTTCAAAAGCAAAAGTGTTAATGACATCATTTGGGTGTGTCAAAATAAATGTAATTATTTAAATTGTTTTGTTTTTATTATTATGAACATTATCACATAAATTTAATACACATGTGCGAATGTGTCCTCAGAATACATTTTGGAAAACAGAATTTCCAAGTCAAAGGGCTTTAAAACATTTAAAGCTCTTGTTTTATAATGCCTAGTTTCTCTCTGAAAATTGAAAAAGAAGTAATTTACAGTTCTACAGTATTTGGCTTATTCATTTCACTGACGACCTAAGGATATAATATGCTATTAATTAGCATTGACATAATAGCTATTAAGAGTAAATATTTGCATGCTAATTGGCCATTTGCACCTTTGGTAAATTCCTGGTTCAGATCTTTTGATCATTGTCTTGGACATTCAACTTTTTCTTAATGACTTGCTAGTAATTTTGTTTTCAAATGATTGACTTTATTGAGTTCCTTATTTTTAACCTACATTTTGCAGGTGCTAATGCTCTGTGAAGGAAGGCTTGTAGTCTAGGGGCAGAAAAGGCTTGAGAGTCACAATTTACCTTCCTTAAAACGAAAGTGCATGTATGTTTTGGATACATATCCCTACCACTTATTTCTACTTCCAATGATATATTAGTCACCAATGCTTTGTAACTGGCATGGCAGTCAGAAGTGTGACTCCCTCCCAGTGTTCTTAAGTCCAGATAAATGGAATATCTAGATGAGACTTAAGGTACTTCCTCATCCATAACCTCACTGCACAGATGAGGAAACTGAGGCACAGAGGATATCAGAGACTTGCAAAGGGTTATGCACCATAAATTGGTGTCAGGGAATTACAACTCAGGTTTCCTTCTATCTGTTCCCTCACTGGCTGTTGAGAGAAATCACCTCTTTCTATGCATTTCTTTTGTGTGTGTGCACATAGATGAACACACATTATGTTTCTTGTTTTCTGTGGCAATCCTGATCAGTTTACGGAGTGCTCTGGAAGCTAGGTGTTCAGCAGACCCTAAACACCCACACCTGGGAGCCCCTGCTGAATGCTTGGCCCTTCCCTCCTTGTGGTCAAGAACTGAGGCTCCCTGCCCCAGTGTGCTTCCCAGGTGGCTGGGTCAAACTCCAGGGCAGACATACTCATCCCTGTCCATCTTCTCTAGCTCTCTTCTGCAACTCTGGTGCCTGAGGCTGGTCTCTTTCGTGATTCCTTTCTGGTGCAAACTCTTGTGTCGAGGTAGAGCCTAAATGAGCTCCTGGAGCACTTCCAGAGCCCTGTGGGAAAGCCAGAGCAGACCAGTGCCAAATGGGCCCGTGTGCAACTTGGATGGGATCCAGAGATCTAAAGATGTCTGAATTCCTCTAAGCGCATCCTTTAGTGGACATTTCCCAAAGCAAGGCTGGCCCCTAAGGATGACAATGCATTAGAACTCAGTTTCTTGGCAGTGTTCTCTGTAAATCTATAAGGAAGTTTACTTCAAAAGCAAAAATCTGGGATATATCTCTGATCATAAAATTGGACTTGCAGAGAGTTTCATAGTGGCATGAGACATTGAGGTATAGGGTTCATTAATGGTACCGAGCTACGCTTCATGGTTTGGCTGTGGGATGGATTCACCACCCTGCCCAGCTTAGAATCATCTGGCCTCAAGGTGTGAATTAGGGACTGTCAGGTAATTCAAGAAGGAATCTTGCAGAAATTTCTGAATTGTAATACATACATCGTTTTTAACTGAACTAGTATCAAATGGTTAATATATTAAAACTTTCCAGACTGCAAAAAATACACACATAAAGCTTCTATTATGCACAAATATAAAAACATTCCATGGTTAGAATGCATAATATATGATTCACATTTGTTTTACATGTCTTGCTTTGAGAAACTTAAAAGTATAAGTAAACCAGAGAACACTGGCTAATGTCTAGATTAAAACAATCTGTATGTCACTATTTGCTTTTCCATTTATAATTCAGGTAAAACAGAGGGTTTCTTAACAATAAGTTTCTTGGTTTTAGATTCTGTATCTATTTATAACACAATTTCAAAGCTATTTAAGAAATTGTTCAAACTTCACATCTTCTATTTAATCAAGAGGACAAAGTTAAGCCAATCCTTCCAAATGGAAAATAACATTAATCAAAGGAAAAGTATAATTTGCGCCAACTGCCACTGAAATTGAGTGATTAAAAGGAAAATACTCTCATGTATTCTCTCTTCTTCCCTACAGTGAAACTAGCCTGTGTTTTGTTTTTAGACTTTACCAAGGGAGATAACAGAAGAAAATAAACCTCAGCCAGAGGCGCTCTTCCTTCCAGCTGCCTGCGTCGTCAGTATTGATCACTGCTGAAAGAGCTGACTTGCATGGCACCCCCATGCTTGCTGGAGCCCTTGGCTTCTAGGGCTTCTCTATGGAAGCTGGGAAAGGATGTTGGGCTGAGCACTTTGTCTTGTCCCTCCATACCACTTATTGCCCACTTACAGCAACAGAATTCTAGACACCAGTTTCATTAAAATGAGCATGCTGACGTCTCCGAATTGGTCAAAATATCAGAATATGCTTTGGGTCTATGCGCAACCAGCAATTAGAATGAGAATTTTGTGTCTGCTGCTGTTCAAACTCTCTGTAGCAAATGCTATCTGCAATTATGCATAGTTCAGCATTCAAAGTTGACTGTGGGATGTTATCCTGTCTCCTTGTATCTTCTATTCTAGCTGTTAACATTGTGTGTTCATTATTAAAGAAAGAGTTATTGAAATATCAGAGGACAACTGACATTTGCATGCTGCAGAATGAACATGGGATGAGCATGGGAATGAGGAACAAAATATGCCCTGTTGACTTGCTGTGTGTCAAGACTGGCCGTGTGGTGAAGTGCACGTCACTGAAGCCCTTTCAGCCTTGGTGTCTATGTCTGTGCAATTGAAATCACAGCACTGATTTCAGCCTAACATGAAGGACTGATGGAGACTGTGAGTGAGGACGCACTCTGAAATAGACAAATGGAACAGAATAGAGAATTCAGAAATAGACTCACACAAATATGCCCAGCTGACTTCTGATAAAGGTGGAAGAGCAACTCATTGGAGGAAAAAAGTAAATACTGTCAATTGTGCAGAGCAACAGGGGATCCAGAGGAGGCATCTGAACCGCAGCTCCATACCGAGAGGACTGAAGACACCCTTGGTGGCCAGCGCCACTGGAGGATACTCCAAGAAAGTAAGTAGCCAGAAACATAAAAAGAAACGAGATCCTGAAAACAGGAAGTCAAACCCAGAGAGGCTGTAAATCTGAGGATGACAGCTCTGCAGCTTATCAAGAGAACAACCTTTGAGATTGTAGCAGCGAATCAGAAGACTCCAAGAAGGAAATCTCGGGGGGAAAAACAGCATTTCCTGCCATTGCTGTTATATTGAGGTTTTGGAGGAACTCGAGGATGTGTTGAAGGCACAGTATTTTTTTTTGACAATAGCAACAAGAAAGGCAATTAAAACTCCAAGAAAGTGCTGAAAACAGTGGCCCAAATAAAAGCAACACCAAATATGTCTTATTTTAAGCAATTGATGCAGAATGAGAAAACAATATATTTTATCTGAACACTATGAACATTAGTCATCCAGGGATTATATCATGCACCCATACAGAGATATAATTCTGGCAGACTACTTTATCATGAAATGTACAATATTTTCAGTCATAACAATGTTAATATTATTACTTAACTTTTAAAATTTTGAATCAAACCATAGAGAAAGTATGGAAGACATAATTATGATTGCAAAACAGACTAAGATTGTTAAAACCACAACAAAAAGTAAAACTGACAGAAGGCAAAAGGTAGAAATGAGAGAGAGAAATGTTTTCATCTTTCATGAGGAAAACCTAATGAAAATACAAGGAGTGGAGGTAACCATATGTCCTTTAAATTAACGAATAAAACCATAGAACAAGGAAGAGATCCTCTGTAGGTGAGTGGTTCCAAGCCCATACTCTGGCGCCAGCCAGCCTGGGTTCAAATCCCAGCCTTGGCACCTACTTGCTTCATTGCCTTGAGCAACTTAATTAAGCTCTCTGTTGCTTTTCCTCCTCATCTATAAAGGATAATTAGCAATAGCATCTACCTCGAGGTTGTTACGAAGATGAAATGAGTTAACATTTGTAAAGTTCTCAGATAGGGCTTGCAATCGTGAGCACTATGTAAGTGGCTGATAAATAAGCTGTGACCTTTTGGAAAAGGCTTGCGCCGGGAGAGTCAGGAGTGCTGTGTTCAGGGAGCTGAGTCCTCACACACCTCGTAGGCACTGGCCTGGAGCTGGGGAACAAGGCATGGAAATATTTTCATGTTCTTAGATTTATGAAGAGATACACTAAGCACAGAAAAGGCTAAAGACGACAGCCTTAAGAAAAAGGACCGGGCAGGGGGACGGGATGGGGTGTGAGACTGTCTCTTTTTTGTTTAAAACATACACACACACACACATACACACACATACGCATATGCACACACACATACACACATATATACACATGCACACACACGTATACACATGCACACACACCCACACACACATACACACACATGCACATACACATTGACAAGCACCAGGAAAAGGCCAGGACCAAGGCCTGGCAGATTTAACCCCTAAGGACAGCGAATTGTTTTCAGGTAAAGACTGCTCATTACTCGCATGAACAGCAGAAGGAAGAGTAGCAAAAGGTGTCAGTTCCTTGTGCCTAACCCAGGAGACACTGAGACAGAAGTGATCAGATGACAGCAGCCTGAATGACCAGACTCCTTGGCTGAGGAGCCAGGCCCAGACTACAGCTGAGGGCTTGCAGGCTGCAGCTGTACCCCGAGAGGGTGGAGGCTAAGGCCTCCCACTTCATCAGAACTAGGGAGAGGACAAGAAACAGTCTCATGACAGCTTCCAGGGAAGACAGGAAGGTGAGAGGGGGATGAGGGAGATGGGGAGAGGAGATATGGAGGTGAGAGGAGAGACAGTAGGAGAAGGAGGTGAGAGGGGGATGGGGGAGATGGGGGGTGAGAGGAGAAACGGGAAAGATGGAGCTTAGGGGAGATGGGAGAGATGGAGTTGGGGGGTTGGGAGAGATGGGAGGTGAGAGGGGATGGGGAAATGGGAGTGAGGGGGGATGGGAGAGATGGAGGTGAAGGGGGGTGGGGGAGATGGGAGTTGAGGGGGGATGGGAGAGATGAGGGTGAGAGGAGAAACAGGGGAAAGATGGAGGTTAGAGGGGATGGGAGAGATGGGAGGTGAGAGGGAATGGGGGGAGATGAGGAGGTGAGAAGGGGATGGGAGAGATGGGGATGGAGGGGATAGGGAGATGGGGAGGTGAGTGGGATCGGGGAGATGGGGAGGTGAGAGGGGGATGGGAGAAATGAGGAGGTGAGAGGGAGATGGGAGAAATGGGGAGGTGAGAGGGGGATGGGAGAAATGGGGAGGTGAGAGGGGGATGGGAGAAATGGGGAGGTGAGAGGGAGATGGGAGAAATGTGGAGGTGAGAGGGGGATGGGAGAAATGGGGAGGTGAGAGGGGGATGGGAGAGATGGCGAAGTGAGAAGAGAGATGGGGAGATAGGGAGATGACAAGGTGTTCTGCCAAGACTTAGTTCAGCAGTTCAAACCTTAGCTGTGTGTGTGGCCTATGTGGATGTATGCAAGGATGCCATGGTCGTAATACACACACACACATACACACACATATATATATATATATATATATATATATATATATATATATATATACACACACACACACACATACCCCCCACACATACACATGCATGCACATATACAAAAAACATGATTATGATTGAAAATATTGTTGATCTCATGGTAAAGTAGTCTTCCAAACACATGTATGTGTGTGTGTGTGTGGCACATGGCAGTGTCGTAGAGTGTGTACAGGGGGTGCCTACACAGGGAGCCAAGTCACTCAGGTGAGCAGGGATGCAGCCAGGTGACCCTTCGTAGGCAGGTACTTCATAGGGCAAGCCAGTGCTTGAAACAGAGAAGGAGTGACTTCCTCATATCTTGACCACTTAGACAACTGTCTTCAGAGCTGAAATTTACACTGTAAGTTCAGGAAAAGTCCAGAGCTCTAGGATGCTTTGAAAATGAATAATGGGAATGACTAGTCTAAACTGAAAATGAATAATGGAAATCACTAAATTAATCTGGCTCATTACAAAATTGCATTTTCCCCCTCTAAAGGGTCCCTGGGAGTGACTGCAGTGGGCGCAGTGGGTGAGTCAGCGGGGACCATTGGATGACTTATTCTTCCACACCCACAAGACAAAGCTGTTTCCCACAGAACAAAAATTGGCAGGAGCTGACTCTGTTCAGGAGGGAGAAATGAGATATCAAAAGAAAACTCTCTGAATTCCAATTTTCCATTCCTAAAAATAGGATTAAAAATTGTACCCTGCTCATGTCACAGGGTTGCTGTGGAGAGCAAATGAGAGTCAAACTAATTCAGGGCTCCCCTGACCTGCACCACCTGTCCACAGCCCATGCTCCATTGCCAGAGGTGTCTCGGGAGACGGGGGCCGAGGGGGAGATGGGAGGTGAGAGGAGAGATGGGGGGCAGTGGGGAGGTGAGGGGGGATGGGAGGAGACGGGAGGTGAGGGAGGATGGGAAGAGTTGGGGAGATAGAGGAGAAGGGAAGGTGAGGGAGAGACGGCCTCGTAGCAGTTCTTCACAAAACTTCAAGAACTGTGGGGTCCTGAGAAAATGGGATCCGCTATTAAAATGATATGGGAAGCAATGAAAAGGAGCCTAATCCAAGAGTATGAATGCTTTTCTTACTCTGGAGTCACTCTTTCCAATATGGAGAATATGTTCAGCTTCATGAGCTTCGTAAAGACCCACGTGGGAGTTAAGCTGCTGAGTGCAGTTAGGGGAAAAACCTTACACAAGTATCTTAGCCTTCCTAAGTCTTCATTTCCTCAAATGCAAAATGCAGTAGATGATACATTCTTTGTTGGCTTGTGAGGATTAAATGAAATAATGAACTTTAATGCTTGGCAGGTGCTTAGCACATGTCAGGCAACAATAAATGGAGCTATTAGAAGTACCAGTATTACAGGAAGAGAATTATTATTAGAAAATCGTTCCTAGAAGATAATTAGATTATTATTATTAGAAGTGCCAGTATTCTATATAATGACCCCCAATAAAGATGGTAACAGGGCCAGGTGCAGTGGCTCACACCTGTAATCCCAGCACTGTTGGAGGCCAAGGCAGCCAGATCACCTGAGGTCAGGAATTTGAGATCAGCCTGGCCAATGTGGTAAAACCCTGTTTCTACTAAAACTACAAAAATTAGCCAGGCTTGGTGGTGGCGTGCACCTATAATCCCAGCTACTCAGGAGGACTGAGGTGGGAGAATTGCTTGAACCCAGGAGGTGGAGGTTGCAGTGAGCCAAGATTGAGCCACTGCCCTCCAGCCTGGGCAATAGAGCGAGACTCTGTTTCAAAGAAATAAAAAGAAAAAGATGGTATATGTGCCACATTTTCTTTATCCAGTGTATCATTGATGGGCATTTGGGTTGGCTCCAAGTCTTCACTATTGTAAATAGTGCTGCAATAAACATACATGTGCATGTGTCTTCATAGTAGAATGATTTATAATTCTTTGGGTATATACCCAGTAATAGGATTGCTGGGTCAAATAGTATTTCTGGTTCTAGATCCTTGAAGAATCACACACTGTCTTCCACAATGGTTGAACTAATTTACACTCCCACCAACAGTGTAAAAGGGTTCCTATTTCTCCACATCCTCTCCAGCATCTGTTGTTTCCTGACTTTTTAATGATCGCCATAGTAATTGGTGTGAGATGGTATCTCATTGTGGTTTTGATTTGCATTTCTCTAATGACCAGTGATGATGAGCTTTTTTTCATATGTTTATTGGCTGCATAAATGTCTTCTTTTGAGAAGTGTCTGTTCATATCCTTTGCTCACTTTTTGATGGGGTTGTTTGTTTTTTTCTTGTAAATTTGGTACATATACACCGTGGAATACTATGCAGCCATAAAAAAGAATGAATTCATGTCCTTTGCAGGGACATAGATGAAGCTGAAAACTATTATTCTCAGCAAACTAACACAGGAACAGAAAAGCAAACACCGCATGTTCTCACTCACAAGTGGGAGTTGAACAATGAGAACACATGGACACAGGGAGGGGAACATCACAGACCGGGACCTGTCAGGGGGTAGGGGGCAAGGGGAGGGAGAGCATTAAGACAGATACCTAATGCATGCGGGGCTTAAAACCTAGATGACGGGTTGATGGGTGCAGCAAACCACAATGGCACATGTATACCTATGTAACAAATCTGCATGTTCTGCACATGAATCCCAGAACTTAATGTATAATAATAATTTTTAAAAAGATGGTAAAAGGTACATGAATCACCATGGACTGCACTGGGCAAGCCATTTTGGTGCTGCAAATACGCAGATACATTCCTCTCACATATGTACAGTGTTTTCTCCTCTACAGAGTGTGTCTTCACTCAAGCTCCGCCAGTCCCCTGTGTCCAGGTGAGGCAGGCATTGTGGTTCTGGTTTCATTGACCCAGACCTGCACTTGGCCATATGGCCAGTAAAGGTGGGGCTTGTTCCTTCTCCTCAGCCTATGCTCATTCTGTAGAACACAAATGCCTGTTGTCCTCTGATATTTCACTAAAGCCTTCTCCATCTGAATCTTACTCTTCTTAGTCCTATGATCAAAGCACTTTGCTTCAGAGTTTTTCTTTTCATCATAGAATGTCAAATCTGGATGATGGCTTAAAAGCCAACTCTCCAAACCCCCTAACATACGCTGGAAACTGAGGTTCCTTCCTACACAGGGAGCTACTCAAAGTCACAAAGGTGGTAAATATTGATAGTAGAATCCTGACAGTCTGTATTTTAAGGAAATGCCCTTTAAAATATACCTCATGGCTTCTCAGACCCATTGACTCATTTCTGTGTCTGTGTGTGTGTGAGCATGTTTTGCATACTATAATTGTAAATGCTATGGCTTCTGACATGTCGTACCGATTTATCTGACCTTCCCAGCACCATAGACCAGGGCGTCCTTACTGTGCATATCCAGTGCATCCAGCCTCCCTGGGAAAGTGGGTAGCCAACATGCTGTAATCTACTTACACACACAGGCAAGCTCTTGTGATAAAATGCACTCTAACCAGAGTCACTGAGACATGTAGACTTCCACAATCATTAAAAAGGTGCAGCAGGAATTTTCTGTAGGCTCCTGCCAAATTGGCAGAGGACTAAAGGAGCTTGTCTAGCACAGATGCCCCAAACCCTAGATGTTGCTCCTCCAGGGAGTTGGAGACTATATTGGTGAAGTGAGAAATTTACCCCAATCATGTAAAGCAAATAGTGGCATCATCAACCCATCAACAGAAGTCAGCAGGCTCATGAGGAATGAAATATTGTTCAATTCACCAATCTAAACAACCTTGGCCATGGCTGGGCAGATTGTATAAACAACTATTAAAACCTCTCTCCTCCATGAAATATTCACCTGTTGTCTGCTGCCAAAACCAATAAACTGCTTTCTTGGCTGAGTCACCCAAACATTTCCTTTGACAGCAGCAGCTTTCAACTCCAACTGCAAGGCCAAGTTGCATGACAAATATACCACAAGGCCTATATTTGGATAAGTATGTTTTCTACCAACCCATTAAAAACATACCCTGCTGTTATGGATGAAATGTCAATAGTCCTTGGAAAGCACAATGAAAAGAACATCGAAAAGAACCATGGATCATGTTTCCGTGGCTCTGAAACCTGTAGATAGATTTTGTTAAAAAAAAAAAAACTTCAATAGTGTTACAAAGCCATGAAAAAAGCCTTTCTTGTCCTCTCCATGACTGCCCCTTCTGTGTCTACATAGGCATATATCATCTCATCTTTGAATTGTGTGCTGGAGACAGTGGCAAAGCCCACAGGACCTGACTCACAGATGTTTTTGAGGCCTGATGCCCTGTCTTGTAATGAGGGCCCTACATTGAAAATGGTCTGGAATTTATAGACTGCGAATTACCCAAGGTTCAGATGACATTGTTCAGATTCTCCTCAGAAGGGTTCGACACAGGTTGACAGAGTTCTAAAGGCATCATCTGTGGGTATGACATATCTGCATTTCAGCACAATTAGACTCCCATGTACCTGAACCATGTAGAAAATGTCAAGCACAAATTCTCACAGTTATCATGACTAGGGCTGTCTCATCAGAATACAGAGGTAATGCTGAAATTATAAAGTTTAACATGTTAACCATAACCATTTTCTTTCAACTTCAGACAGGTAAATGAGACCAAGTTGTGCTGCATCATCTTTCTTGCATAAACCATACCTATAATAATGTGCAATTATTTAAAGCAGGACTCTTGCAAAGCAATGTGGGTACAGAATTTTGCTGAAGTTTTTGAAATGAACTTTTTTCAATACTTTGCTGTTGTTTCTCTCATTCCCAATTTGAGAAGAATTTCCTTAAAACTTGGCTGTATAGAGTTCTTCCAAAATATCCAGCTTAATTTCATTATATTCAACAGCTCTCTTTTCATACTGGTATATCAATTTAATAATACTTGACTATCACATAATAACTTATAATTGAGGCAAACACTTCTGGAAGGTGCAGAAATTTGTACACATGCTAATGAATGGTTTTCTAGTCCCAAGTTTTCTGCATCGCCGTATACATTGTTCAATATATTTGAAGAGAGAATGGGAAACATTAATCAATTCAGCAGGTTGACTCAAGCATGAGTAAGGTAGCTTCCACTGTGGTAGTGTTCATGAAAGAAAGAAAGAGAGAGAGAGAAAGAAAGAAAGAAAGAAAGAAGAAAGAAAGAAAGAAAGAAAGAAAGAAAGAAAGAAAGAAAGAAAGAAAGAAAGAAAAAGAAACTGGGTGGACTGCTTTTCACTCTTTGCTTAAAAAAATTAATAGCATTTATTTTTTAGAGTAGTTTTAGCTTCACAGCAAAGTTGACTGGCAAGTACAGAGAGTTCCCACACACATTACCCCCGGCAACCCTCCAGCCTCCCTCTCCATCAGCATTCTCTTCCAGAGGGCTCACTCATGACAATTGGTGAACCAACATCGATGCACCATTGTCACCCAGAGTCCATTAGACTTCACTGGTGTACATTCTATGGGTTTTAACAACACAGAATGTGATTTATCTACCACTGGCAATACCTGATCTTTTTAGTGCCTCTATGGTTTTGCCTTTTCCAGAATGTCAGATAGTTGGAATCATAGTGTATGGAGCCTTTTCAGATTGTCTACTTTCACTTCATAATATGCCTTTACACTTCTTCCATGTCTTTTGTGGCTGGGTAGCTCATTTCTTTTTAGTCCTCAATAATAGCCCATCATATAAACGTATCACAGCATATTTATCTATTCACCTAGGACATCTTGGTTGATTTATACCTTTTTTAAATTAAAATTTTAAGATAATTGTAAATTCACACTCAGTTGTTAGAAATAACAGAGAGATCCCATGTACCCCCACAGTTTCCCCCAGTGGTGACCACTTGCAAAATTATAGTATAATGTCACAATCAGGTTATTGACATTGATACAACCCACTGATTTTATTCAAATGTCTCCAGTTTTCCTTGTGCTCATTTGTGGATGTACTTAGTTGTATCTAATTTTATTACATTTGTAATCACATGTATCCACTGTCACAGAAACTCCTGGACATCTCTGGCACCACGAAGATCACCTTGTGGCCCTTTTATAACCACAGCCACCTGTGTCCCCTTTCCCTCCCCCCATTCATAATACCTGGGAACCACTCATTTGTTTTCCATTTCTATAATGTCATTTCAAAATATTATATACACAGGATCATACAATATGTGAGCTTTTGTTAATAATACCTTTATTGAGATATAATTCACTATAAAATTTAACCATTTAAAGTGTGTGATTCAGAAGTTTTTTGTGTATTCACATGAAACCAGGTTATTGACTTGTTTCTAAAATACTGTAAAATGTGAGATGTATATTTTTATATTACTTTTTATCTATATGCAATGTGATTCTTGAAATATTTGGATATTAACAAATTACCACTATCTATTAATAATTACAAAATATTTAGATACCCCATATCCATTAGCTGTCACCCCTCCCTCTAGCCCTTGGCAGTGACCAATGAATGGCAGTAATGTGATAACTTGTGGGAGGGAGAAATTAGAAATATTCTGGTACTTGCACTGCATATGAAGCTCTATAGTGTGATCTGAAGGTAAACTTAGATTAGATATAGATGAATATTGGAAAACCTATGGCAATTACTATAAAATAAAAAATAGAATTATAATTCACACACTGAGAGAATATAAAATGGAATTATATAAAATGGCCAATTAAAACCAGAGAAAGCAGAAAAATTGGGGGAATGAAAGCACAAATACAGTTATTAGAAAACAATTAAAAATTTGTTAATAATCCAAATATTTCAAGAATTGCATTGCATATAGAGAAAAAGTAATACAAAAATATAGGTCTCACATTTCACAGTATTTATAAAGAAGTAGACACATAAAAGAGAATCAAATGTAGAGACCTCTGCTGTGAAGCAAAAACGTGAAGCAGATAAGTCAGCTTAACTCCAACTATTGCCACAAAATATCATGGAAAGGCAACACATTAGCCCATTTACTATTATGACATATTGGAGGGAACTAAATACGGGCCTAGGAAACAAGGTGAGTAGTAAGACCACACCGACCATCTTGGATGGGAAGGAGAGCAGGCAGGGGCCTCCAGTTTTGTTTAAAGGTGCCTGGACATTCCATTCTGTGGACTCTGCTCAGTCAGTCTAAGTAGTAAATCACGTGCTTACATGTCCATGTGGCCACACTTGTTCCGTTAGCTGCTGTGGAACCCTGCCCTGTGCCACCCTGCCTTGAGGTCTCCTGTGGAGCCACTTCCTTTCAGGCAGCCTCTTTCCTTTCCAGATCCCCGTTCTCTCTTGTGGCTTCCTTGGCCTCATATCCACAGTGAACAGTAGCCCAGCCTCGGCCTCGGTTCCTAGGACTTCAGCCTGGATTAAAGGCTGGCCCCACTTGGACAGTTTTGTGGAATGTCCTCTCAGTGCATTTACAATCAGAAGAGCTGTGGCTCCTGCATTTCCGACTATTGCACTTCTCTCAGATGATCAAGGATGCGGTCCATAACCATAGCCAGAGGAGTCTGTCCCAAGAGTTATTCCAGTGAATGCTTAGGGGAAGAGCAGTCATTCACTGAGTGGAAACTGTTCATCTTAGCTCTTCCTAAGAGCCTTCAGCTGCTGGGGGCCATGTGCCCTTAAATAGCTGGCCAGAGGTTGCTACTCAGTTTTCACACCTGGATAATATGTTATTTAAAGATACAATACAGAAAAGTGAAGAAATGATTAATACACAAGTCAAGATAGTGCTTATGCCTTGTTGGGAAAAGGGATACCACTGGCACACTGGGGGCTTCTAAGGTACTCATAATGTTCTATTTCTTAACCTAAGTGGTGGCTTCATGGGTTTTGCAGTCTTGTTCTTAAAACATATATCTCCTGAGTGAGTGAACATAATTTAATAAAAAAAAACTATATCTGGGCAGGTAACCCAGATACTAGCTACTGGGCAAAACCAAGTCTTTCAGCTACCAAAGTAACCCCACTCTTCATTCTTAAGTAAAACTCACTCACCCTGGGCTCCCACACACCATTTATGTCTATTTCAACATCTCAAGTTATTCAGGGCTACTCTACCTCCTCTCTCACAACTGGCCCTGAGTTCCAGCCTCTGTTCTCCTTTTCTCACATCATGTTCATAGAGGCAGGAGGCAAAGGAATTCTAGGCAGACATGGGTGGGTACCGAGTGAAACCCCATCTTCAAGCAAAAGTAGCCTGAAACCCATAGCCCAAAGTGAGAACTTCCATTTTTGTTTGCCTGCTCTCTCCTGATTGGTTCTTTCTGAATAATGTCTTTTTACCAGTCAAATGTTGCCTTTTCCAAAACTACCTACAGCCCACCCTGCCCCCATCCTGTGCCTATAAAGACCCCAGACTCAGTAGATAGAGAGGAGAGATGGCCTCACTTTGGGGAAAAGAGATGGCTTTACTTCAAGGAAAAGACAGTCGGACTTCAGGGAGAAACGACCTGATTTTGGGGAAGACAATCTGCCCTTCCCATCCCCTTTCCAGCTCCCCTCTTTGCTGAAAGTCATTTCCATCGTTTAATAAAATTATCTACCTTCACCATCCTTCAGGTGTCTGCATGACCTCATTCTTCTTGGATGCTGGACAAGAGCTCAGGACCCACTGAGGGCGGATACCCAAAAGGCTGTCACATCGGCCCTTTGCTCTCACTGGCAGAGGGAAGCCCCCCGGTGCAATGAAGCAACGGGCCAACTAAGCTGTTATCACACAGCCATCTGCAGATGGAGGAGCTAAGAGAGCACTGCAACACTCTCTGGGGCTTTGGGGTCACAGGCACCCCCACCTGGGTGCGGCCATGGGCCCTGCATGGAGCTTGTTTCCGCTGGTGCCTGGAGCAGCTGGCTGGATCTTGCACTCACTCGCTTTACATGCTTCCTCCCGCAAGGGGTTAAGTTCGGTGGCCTGAGTAAATGGGGCACCCTGTTGCGAATCCAATGAAGGGGCTGAGAAAAATCCTGCACCAATAAAATACTTTTATTTCCCCAGTGCCACCACATCCAGGCTGTATGTGAAGTGACTTTACCAAAGGAGGGGCAATAGTAAAGGTTACAGCAGACAAAAGCACATTGAGCAATGGAAACTTGAACACTAGACTTCCCTGTTATAAGCAGTCCTGCAGACATTTTTCTCTGAGAAGTTTTGAGTGGTCTCCTAGGTTCTGCTGCCCACTATACTGATACTCTAAACACTGTGCTTCGCCTCCAAGACCTCCTTATCTGTGTCCCTTATTGGTTGCTTTTGGCTCCAAAGAGGCTTATTCATTACATGGAACAATCTGTCTAAACTCTTTGCCTGCAACCATATTCAGATGAAGCCATCCAGGGATTTAATGTGCTTCCCCACCGTAGGCAATCACTGCTTGTTTCTTTGTCGAATGCTTACCTCTCAAAACACATCCACTAAAGTGTATTCCTCAGTAACACAATCTGTCCCTGGGAAAAATTCTGCTGTTGGATATTAAAGGATACTTTTCTTCCCATATATATTTATGGTTGAGAAATGCAGTATTTATTTTGAGAATGGAGGGTTTGCGCAGTAGCAGTCTGAAGCTTTCTTAATTGGTTGTACAGCTCTGATTTAAAGAAGAGATCAGTTCAGGATTCTTTGTGCACTGGGTGGGTTGTAATCAGAAAGAGAATTGATGCATAAGAAGAGGGGGACCTGGAACCAGGCTGGAATTCAGATACTCCCTGGGGCCTCTTTAGCTCAGTGCTTTGTTAATGTTTTAAGGAAGTAAATAGTTAACACCAGAATCATAATTTGTGTATATAATATGTATTTTATTACAGTTTTGGGAACATATTCATGCTTAAATTAACTATTTGGTAAATAGTAGATGGTTCATCTCAAAACATGCTTCTGTCTCCTTTTTCTTATGTGCTTTGTGGTTCTGTTCCTTAAATTGATATATTCTTGTTTTGGAAAATGCAGAAAAAAGTAAAGAATATAAAAATTTGTGATAATATTATCCAGGAAACTATATTGACTTCGTACATTTTGTTGGTGCTATTTTTTGTGCTTTTTTTTTTTGAGACAGGGTCTCCTTCTGTCACCCAGGCTGGAATGCAGTGGCGTGATCTTGGTTCACTGCAACCCCCGTCTCTCAGGTTCAAGCGATTTTCCTGCTTCAGCCTCCCGAGTAGCTGGGATTACAGGTGTATGACACCACGCCTGGCTAATTTTTGTATTTGTAGTAGAGATGGGGTTTCACCATGTTGGTCAGGCTGGTCTCGAACTACTGACCTCAGGTGATGTGCCTGCCTCCGCCTCCCAAAGTGCTGGGAATCACAGGCATAAGCCACCACATCCAGCCTATTTTTTATGTTAGTTTATGCCTTACTATATTTTTAAACTTAAGTTTTTATTGAGAATATGATCTGTAAGGGCTGTTTAATATTTCATTATGTTTCATAAAATATTCTATTATATATTTCATTACTTATTCCACTACTGTTTAAAATTTCTAAACCAAAATAAAATTCTAAGGACTCCCAGCCATCTAAATGGACTTCCTTCTTAGCCAGGGCTCTTTTAAATTTAACCTGCGAGACTGTTTCAGACCATGACGGGAAGTGGGAGTCAGACATGCCTCATTATACCTCCCTGGCATTAACATCAACACAGACTTCAAGTCTGATAAGAAACATGTAATAACCAATTCTCTTTGAAGCCTGCTACCTGGAGGCTTCATCTGCAAATAAGAACTTTGGTTTCTACAACCTCTTATCTTAACCCAGACACTCCTTTCTATTGATCCCAGGGCTTTAGATAAACTCAACCAATTGTCAACCAGAAAATTTTAAAATCTACCCATAAGCTGGAAGCACCCACCCCACAGCCCCCTTGAGCTTTGAGTTTTCCTGCCTTTCTGGATCAAACCAATGTATTTCTTAAATATATTTGTATTTGATTGAAGTCTCATGTCTCTCTAAAGTATATAAAACCAAGCTGCACCCCAACCACCTTGGGCACATGTCCTCAGGACCTCCTGAGGACTGTGTCACAGGCCATGGTCACTCATCTGTCTCAGAATAAATCTTTTCTCACAGAGTTTGACTCTTTTCATTGACAATTTTTTTTTTTTTTTTTTTTTTTTTTAGACGGAGTCTCGCTGTGTCATCCAGGCTGGAGTGCAGTGGCACGATCTCGGCTCACTGCAAGCTCTGCCTCCCGGGTTCACGCCATTCTCCTGCCTCAGCCTCCCAAGTAGCTGGGGCTACGGGCGCCCGCCACCACACTAATTTTTTGTATTTTTAGTGGAGACGGGGTTTCACTGTGTTAGCCAGGATGGTCTCGATCTCCTGACCTCGTGATCCGCCCGCCTCGGCCTCCCAAAGTGCTGGGATTACAGGCGTGAGCCACCGCGCCTAGCCTTGTTGACAAATTTAAATGGATAATTTCTGTTTGTTTTTGTTTGCTTTGTTTTGTTTTTTGAGACAGAGTCTCACTTGTAGTTGCCCAGGCTGGAGTGCAGTGGTTGGATCTCTGCTCAGTGCAACCTCCACCTCCCAGGTTCAAGCGATTCGCCTGTCTCAGCCTCCCGAGTAGCTGGGATTACAGGCACCTGCCACCACGCCCGACTAATTTCTGTATTTTTAGTAGAAACTTAGTTTCACCATGTTGGCCAGTGCTGGGATTACAGGTGTGAGCCCCCACGCCTTTTTTTTTTTGAAGAAGGAGTCTCGCTTTGTCGCCCAGGGTGGAGTGCAATGGCGTGATCTCTGCTCACTGCAACTTCCGCCTCCTGGGTTCAAGCCATTCTCCTGCCTCAGCCTCCGGAATAGCTAGGACTACAGGTGCACGCGCTGCTGCCCCCGGCTAATTTTTTTTGTATTATTTGGGATTTCACCATGTTGCCCAGGCTGGTCTCCAACTCCTGAGCTCAGGCAATCCGCCCGCCTCAGCCTCCCAAAGTGTTAGGGTTACAGGCATGTGTCACTGCGCACGGCAGATACTTTTACACTATAATCAATGATATGATAAAAATATCCTTACAAATATGTATCTATGTCTGTAATAATAATCTTTCTTAAGACAAATTCCTAAAAACAAAGCTACTGTATTAAAAAGTGAATGGTTTTAAAACTCATAATATAGATGATAATTTTTATTGTGAAAAAGTTATATTAATTAACACTTCCAGGCTAACTTTTAATGTATAATTCTGGGTAATTTGATTTGAGAAAATAGAATCAGGTTGCAGTTTTAATTTCCACTGCTTGGTTTACTAAGTTTTCCTGTGTGTGTAATAATAACTATTATTCATGTGCCTTACTTACTTGTTTAATGAGATTTCTCATTTCATTAAATTGTCTAATCCCTTTCTATGTTTAGAGTAACACTTTATGAGAATGGAACAAGAAACATAATGGACGCCTACCTGAGGGTGGAGGGCGGAAGGAGGGTGAGGATCGAAAAACTACCTATTGGGAACTGTGCTCATTACCCGCATGACCAAATAATCTGTACACCAAACCCACGTGACACATAATTTACCCATGTGACAAACCTGCGCAGGTACCCCCTAACCTAAAATAAAAGTTGGAAAAAAAGAATAACACTTTATGTATCATTTTGTTTTGCTATATCATTTGCATTTCAATCTCGCAGATTTTCAGTTTTTATTGGTCAAATCCCATCTATATTTCTCATGTTGTAATTTTTTATTTCATATTTAGAAAGTTTTTTCCATTCTGAAATAAGATCAATGTTCAATATATTCATCTATTATTTTAATACTTTAATTTTAATACTTAATTAAACATGAAAGATTATTTTGGTAGACAGAATTGAGTAATGACACATATACATGATTTTTTGAAAATCAAATATAAATGGTTATAATAAAAATCTGTAGATCTCTATTTGACCCCACCACTCCGATACTACTCACAAAAGGTGACAACTTTTAAGTGTTTATGTTTTTAGATCTAAAAGTTTCATTTTTCTAAATATGCTTTATACTGTTATTTCTTGATTAAATCAGTTTAAACAATTTCCTGCTGTTATAAGTGAGGATTTTGCTGATCTAAACCATGTCCAATTATTCAAACTTTCTCTTGCAATTCCACTAATATTAGCAAGATGGATTCCAATAGCAATCTCTTCCGTTGATACAAATAATATAAACATAAAAATTCATCATTTCCCCCTTTAATAATGGAGAAGATTTTATGACTCCTCACTCTCTAAGATAAGAACATTCAAGTTCCTCTACTTTCTTCTATCTCTCTTCACTTTCTTCTACCCCAACCTCTTTGACCTACTCTAATATTTGTGGAGTTCAGAGCAAGAATACAAATGGAGCCTCGAGTACTGTAAGTCTAAATATTTAAAAGGTATATATCAAGCTATAAATAAGCTGCTAAATGAAATATGTTCTGTTCTTTTACTTTGAGAAACATATCTTCCTGAGGACCAGAAATGTCAGGTTTGAATAGTACAACCTCTATGGAAAATGGTATGGGGATTTCTGGAAGCACTAAAAAGAGAATACCATTCAATCCAGCAATCCCACTAGTGGGTATAGACCCAAAGGAAAAGACATCATTATATCAAAAAGACACCTGCACTTGTATATTTATCACAATATGTTTATCACTTTTCACAACAGCAAAGATATGAAATCAACCTAAGAGTTCATCAACAGATGATTGGATAAAGGAAATGCGGTATATATATATAGAGAGAGGAATACTATTCATCCCTAAAAAAGAATGAAATCATATATTTTTGCAGCAACATGGATAGAACTGGAGGACATTGTCTTAAGTGAAACAATTCAGAAACAGAAAGTCAGATGTCACATGTTCTCACTTGTAAGTGGGAGCTAAATAATATGTGCACGTGGACAGAGAGAGAGAGAAATAATAGTCACTGGAGACTTGGAAGGGTGGTGGGGGTGATGGATGAGAAATGAATGGGTATGATATACACTATATGGGTGATGGTTACACTAAAAGCCCAGACTTCACCACTGCTTAATATATCTCTATAACAAAACTGCAATTGTACCCCTTAAATCTATACCAAAAAAAAAAATAGATTTCTCTGACTGTGCAAATCTAGATAGAAACAAGCTGTAACTATAAATAAAACTCAGGTACTTTTCTAATGTAACTATTTGAAGAGAGTTAAAATCTAGATATAAAAGTTGGTATAAGGCAAACTCACGATTCTCCTATGTAATGCCCAGTGAGGGTTAGATGTATCCAAATGAGCAAAAGCAGTAACTGTGAGTCAGTGCTCAGACACTTGCCAAATACAAGTTTTTTCAGAGAGTAAAATAAAATCTGAGGGTAGTCAAGATGCATCCATAAATACAAGATCAGATACTCCTCAATGTCATTTTCACCAGGTGTTAGAGAAAATCTACATGTATCCAGGCAGTATTAGTGAATAGAAAGTCAGATGCATCTCAAATGTAAGTTTTCACAGAACCTTTAGAGGGAATCTAGATGAAACAATGCAGTATATATTTAAAGAACTTCAGACTCACAAACACTTCTCAAATGTAACTCCCTAGTGAGAGAGAAAATCTGGATGAAACCAAGCAGTATGCACTAATGAAGCCTCATGTCCTTCTTAAATTAGTTTAATAGAAAGTTAAAACTCAAGTAGGGAAGTCAGTCTTCATGGAGTAGATACTAGTTTTATCTACTTTTTTATATATTGGGAAACTGAATCCCAGAGCAGTTAAATAATTTTAATAAAGAGGCTGATGTAGGGCAGGTGAGCCCCAAAACTGGGGCTTAGCCTGGGAGGGGTCTTGGCTTTGCCCAGGAAAGAATTCAGGGGCAAGCCAGTGGTATTAGACAGCAACGTTTATTGAAGCAGCAGTGCACAGCAGCAGCAGAGGCACTGCTCCTTGTGGAGCGGGGCTACCCCATGGGCAGTGTGCCCAGAGCAGCAGCTCAGAGGCAGTCCTTCAGTCATATTTATACCCACTTTTGTTACATACATAAGGGGTGGACTATGAAGAAATTTCTAGAAAATGGTGGTAACTTCTGGGTTTTCTGGTTTTTGCCATGGAAAGGGGTGGTAACTTCCGAATGTTGCTGTGGCAATGGTAAACTGACACAGCACACTGGTGGGTGTGTCTTACAGAAAGCTGCATCCAACCCCTCCCTGTCTTAGCTAGTCCTCAATTGGGTTCAGTGTCTGAGCCCCACCTCCAGAGTTGAGCCCCATCTCCTACCTCAATAACTTTAATCCAGTCAATCTGACTGTAAGGCTTTCTCTCTTTACCACTATGGGATACACCAATGACCTGCTCTATTTGTTATTACAATCTAGTACTTTAACTCCAAATTATTGTCATTAATTACTATTTGCATATTGGGTAGTCACTTTTACGTTCATGATTTTGAAAGTATGATTACTACTAATCAGGTTTATAAAGCTGATTTTATTCAAATTTAAGTTATTTAAATTTCAGTTATTTAAATTTTTTTTTGGTTTAACTTACTTCAAATTGGCTTTGTTTCATTATTTTGACTCTTAACTCATCTTTCAACGAATTTTAGAAAGAATCCATGAGTTGTATGCTTTGTTAATTATATATATTTGAAAATACCTTTTGGTCTGTAATATATGAGTAAACAGCTTGACTGTGTATTGCATTCCTGAGTCAAATTATTTTCTCCTCTAAGCTCAGTACTTAAAACTTTATTGTTTACTTCAATTTGCTGTTGTAGAGTAGTCATCTGAGGATTCTGTGGATTTTATTATTACTATTGTTTCTTTTATATTAACTTATTTTAATTTCTGGATATGTGGGATTTTAAATTTAATCTTATATGCAAAATTTTGCTTTTTATCAATTCAATTGTGTCTAAGAGATAGTTCTATTTTTCAGCAAAAATAATGGTGATTTTGTTTCTGATTTTATTTTTGTATTACAATTATATTCTTTTATTCTTTATTGTTGTTCATTTGTTTTGTTCCTGAAGAATTCTTATCATTCTTATATTAGACCTGTTTTCTATGCTCCATTTTAGTCATCAGTTCATTGTTGTTCTTCATTCTTTATTTTATTTTTGCATTTTAAGAAAATCTTCTAAAGTTTCTCAACTTATTTACTTAAAATAGTCATTTTCTTAAGTGAAAATTCTCTTTTGCTCCTTTAAGTGTTGCAAGTTGTTAGGGATTCTGTTTTCCAACAAAGTATTTCATTACCTTCTTGAAGAGGGGCAGGACTGCTCTAATTTATGAGGTAAGTTATCGGTGGACTACAGATCCTTCTTCTCGGTCTAACCTCAACCTCCTTGTATTTAAAGTTAGGTCCTCCCAGATTCTGGCCACAAGCTGTCAGTTTCAGTGTTTGATGGTAGTGTTAGGAGTTTCCACTTTCCTTCCCCACCTGCGTCCTGACAGGTATATGAAGCTGAAAACCCTGCAACTCATGTGGTATTGTAAATCACAGCAACTGCCACGTTGCTCTTTTTAAAGTGAAATTCACACAACATAAAATTAATCATTTTAAAGTACATATCTCACTGACATTTAATACATTTGCATGTTGTGCAACCACCACCTCTATCTAGTTCCAAAACATTTTCATCACTCCAAAATGAAACCCCACACCCATGAGGCAGTTACTCCATATTCCCTCCTCTTCCCAGCTGTTGGAAACCACCAACCTGCTTTGTGTCAGTGTGGAATTACCTAGGCTGGATATGTCATCTAATATAAATGGAATCATAAAAGATGTGACCTTTTTGTCTGGCCTCTTTTGTTTAGCTTTTGAGGTTGATCCATGTCATAGCATATATCAGAACTTCATTCCTTTTTATAGCTGAATAATACTCATATTTATATCATATGTATCATATTACAGGATTTTAAAAAATCCATTCATTTGTTGATGGACATTTGGGATGTTTTCATTGTTTCTACTTGTGACTATCATGTATAGTGCTAGTATGAACATTCACGTACAATTATTTGTTTGAGTACATGTTTTCAATTCTTTTTGAGCACATACCCAAAAGTGGAATTGCTGGGTCTTATAGTAATTCCAGGTTTAATACTTAGAGGTATTGCCAAGTGCTTTTCATAGTAGCTGAATGTTTTACATTCTCACCACCAATGTACAAGAGTTCCATTTTCTTCACATCTCATCAATATTTTTCTTCACTTTTAAAATGATAGCCATTCTAGTGGGTATGAAATGGTGTCATGTTATGGTTTCAGTATGCATTTCCCTGATGACTAATGATGGTGAACATCTTTGCGTTACTTTTTGGCCACTTGTTTATCTCCTTTGAAGATATGTCTACTCAAGTCCTTTAGCCACTTTTTAACTGAGTCGTTTGTCCTTTTGTTGTTTAGTTGTTGGGGATTTTTTATGCATCCATGTTCATAAGATGAACATTACATTATGTTCTATGCAATTTTCTTCTTTCTTGTAATGTCTGCTTGGTTTTCATATTAGCACAATGTTGACCTCATAGAATGAATTAGAAAGTGTTCCCTCTGCTGCCATATTGTGGAAGAGATTTCAGAGAGCTGGTATAATTTATTCCCTAAATGCTTGCTAGAATTTAACCCATCTGTGTCTTGTGCTTTCCTTTTTGGAAGATTATTAATTATTGCTTCAATTGCTTTAATATATATACACCTATTCAGAGTGTCTATTTCTTTTTTATATGAGTTTTGCAGATTGTGCCTTTCAGGGAATTGGTCCATTTCATCTAAGTTATCAAACTTTGAGACATAGAGTTTTTCATAGTATTCTTTTATTAGCTTTTTAATATCTAGAGGAATCTGTAGTGATGGTCCCTCTTCATTTCAGATATTAGAAATTTGTGTCTTTTCTCTTCTTTTCTTAGTAAGCCTGGAAAGATATTTATCAAATTTATTGATCTTTTCAAATAACCAACCTTTGCTTTCATTGATTTTCTTTGTTAATTTCATATTCTCAATTTCATTGATTTCTGCTTTAAATTTACTTTTCTTATGCTTACTTTGGATTTTATTTTCTTTAAGTTTTCTAAAGTGAAATCTTAGATTTATGAATTGAAATCTTTTCTAATGCATGCATTCAATGTTATACATTTCCATCTAAGCACTGCTTTTGCTGTGTTTCACACATTTTGATAAGTTCTATTTTCATTTTCATTTAGTTCAAAATATTTTAAAATTTCTCCTGAGATTTTTTCTTTGATTAAACTGTTATTTAGAATTATGTTGATTAATCTCCAAGTATTTTGAGATTTTCCAGCTATCTCTCTAATATTTAGTTCTAAGTATTCTTCATATATTCTGGATACTAAACTCTTATCAGAAGTATGATTTGCAAATATCTTCTTTCCATTCTATAGATTGTCTTTTCACTTTTTTGACAATGTCATTAAATCTTTTCAATTTTGACAGAGTCTGATTTATTTTTTCTTCTGTTGTTTGTGCTTTTGGTGTCCTATCAAGGAATTTATTGTCAAATCTAATGTCATAAACATTTACCCTTGTTGTTTCTTCTAAGAGTTTTATGGTTCTAGCTCTTACATTTAGGTCCTTAATGCATTTGGAATTAATTTTTGTGTATAATGTGAGGTAAAGGTTCAACTTCATTCTTTTTCACGTAAATATCCAGTTGTCCTAGCACCACTAGTTGAAAAGACTGTTTTTCTCTCCCCTCAATGGTCTTGGTACTGTTGTTGAAAATCAATTGACCACAGATGTGTAAATTTATTTTTGGACTCTTAAATCTATTGGTCTACATGTCTAGCCTTATGCCTTTACCACACTGCTTAGATTACTGTAGTTTTGTGGTAAGTTTTATAGTAAAAACATGAGAGTTGTTCAACTTTGATCTTCTTTTTCAATGTTTTGACTACTAGGGGCTTCTTATAATTTTATATGAATTTGAGGATTGAATTTTCCATTTCTACCCCGCCAAAAAAGGCCATTGAAATTTTAACAGGAATTGCACTGAATCTGTAGATCACTTTGGGTAGTGTTGCTATCTTAAAGATACTGTCTTCCAGTTCATGAACGTGGTGGGTGGTCTTTCCATTTAAGTCTTCTTTACGTTCTTTCAGTAATGTTTTATAGATTTCAGGGTATAAGTTTCAGGGCTCTTTTGTTAAATTTATTCATAAAAATTTCATTATTTTTGATATATAACAAATGGTATTGTTTTCTTAATTTGTTTTTTGGATAGTCCATTGCTGGTGTGGACAGAAATCAATGCAACTGATTTTTGTGTGTTGACCTTGCAACCTGCAATTTTGCTGAATTTGTTTCTTCGCTTTAGTAAATTTTTGTGGATTCTTTGAGATTTTCTATATATAGAAACATGCCATCTTCAAGTAGAGAAAGTGTTACTTCTTTTCCAATATAGATGCTTTTTATTTCTTTTTCTTGCTTAAGCATGCTAGGTAGAGCTTTCTGTACAAAGCTGAGAAGCAGCTGTGAAAGCAGGCATCCTTGTTGTATTCTTGGTCTTAGCAGGGAAACTTTCAGTCTTTTACCATTGAGTATGTTGTTACCTGTGGGTTTTTCGTAAATGCTCTTTATCTTGTCAAGGAAGTTCCCTTGTATTCCTAGTTTTATGCATGTTCTCATCATAAAAAGTTTTGGATTTTGTGAAATGCTTTTTCTATGTCAGTTGAGACTATCGTGTTTTCTTGTTTGTTTTTATCTATTAGTGTACTGTAGTACATTTATTTTTTAAATGTTAATCAACCTTGTGTTCCTGGGATAATTCCCATTTGGTCATGGTGTATAATCCTTTCATGCTCTTGTATTTAGTTTGCTAGTATTTGGTTGAGGATTTCTGCATCTATATTCATAAGGTATTTTGGTCTATAGTTTACTTTTCTTGTGGTATCTTTGCTTAGCTTTGTGGGTAATTTTTGCCTTACAGAATGAATTAGGGTTATTCCCTCCTCTTCAACTTTTTTGAATAGTTTGAGAAAAACTGGTGTTAATTCTCCTTTAAGTGGTTGGTAGAACTCACCGTTAAGTCATCTGGTTCTAGACTTTTCTTTTTCTTTTTTTTTTTTTTTTTTTTTGAGACAGAGTCTCGCTCTGTCACCCAGGCTGGAGTGCAGTGGCACGGTCTTGGCTCACTGCAAGCTCCATGTCCCGGGTTCATGCCATTCTCCTGCCTCAGCCTCCCGAGTAGCTGGGACTACAGGCGCCTGCCACCATGCCTGGCTAATTTTTTGTATTTTTAGTAGAGACGGGGTTTCACTGTGTTAGCCAGGATGGTCTTGATCTCCTGACCTCATGATCCGCCCACCTCGGCCTCCCAAAGTGCTGGGATTACAGGCGTGAGCAACCGCACCCAGCCTAGACTTTTCTTTATTAGGAGATTTTTGATTATTATTTCTTCTCAAGTTTCTTTTGGTAATTGTATGTTTCTAGCAATTTGCCTTCTATCTAGGGTACCTAATTTGATGTCCATTTGTTTTAGTCTTCTCTTATAATTCCTTTTTATTTCTGTAAAGTCAGTAGCAGTGTCACCACTTTCTTTTCTGATTTTAGTGATTTGCATTTTCTTTCTTTTTCTCTTGGTCAGTCAGTCTAGGCAAAATTTGGTCGGTTTCACTGATTACACTTGCTCTTAATTATAATACTTGTTTCCTCATCTCCATAAAATTTGGTTATTTGTAATGAGAAGACTGTTAACCTGTTGGATATAATTATTATTTGAAATTACCCTTTGGTACCAGGTTGATTAATTTTTCCAAGATTCATGCATAAATAGGAAGCATTTCTCTTTGCCCCCTAAAATACTACAGAGATATTTGCTATCAGACATATTCTGACAATGCTATCTTTTTTATGAGGTCGTATGGCTAAGTATTTTTTTTGTATGTAATCTGCAATGACAAAAAATAAGGGAAAAACAAACAAATAAACAATCAAACAAATAAAAACACCCATTTTCTTTGTCTTCTTATGATATTCATGCCCAGATATGTTAAGGGATCACTCTTCAGTTCAGTCACCATGTCACATATGGTGATAGAGTCAGACAGGCCTGTGCTCCTGCCCAAACTCTACCACACAGCAACTATTTTATTTATCCAGTTAATTACAGCATATATTTGTGGTATCATGGTTAAATGCCTCACTCTTTGGAAAGGAATGCTTGGGTTCAAATCTTGACCTTCTCATGGCTAGATGTGTATTTTTGGGTCAGTTAATAATCTCTTTCAGCATCAATTCCCTCACATGTAAAATATGAGACTTAAAATTTTTTTACTTTGGAAGAATGAAACTAGACCCCTATGTCTTGCCATATACAAAAATCACATCAAAATAGATTAAAGACTTAAACCTAAGACCTCCAACTATGGAACTACTACAAAAAAACATTAAGAAAAATCTCCAGAACATTGGTCTGGGCAAAAATTTCTTGAGCACAGGCAACCAAAGCAAAAATGGGCAAATGGGATAACATCAAGTTAAAAAGCTTCTGCACGGCATAGAAAACAATCAGCAAAGTAAAGAGACAACCCACAGAACGAGAGAAAATATTTGCAAATTACCCATCTGATAAGGGATTAATAACCAGGATATATAAGGAGCTCAAACAACTCTATAGGAAAAAATCTAATAATCCAATCAAAAAATGGGCAAAATATTTGAATAGACATTTCCCAGAAGAAGACATACAAATGGAAAACAGGCTTATGAAAAGGTGCTCAATATAATTGATCATGAAAGAAATGCAAATCAAAACTACAATGAGATAACATCTCACCCCAGTTAAAATGGCTTATCAAAAAGACAGCAATAACAAATGCTGGTGAGTATTTGGAGAAAAGGGAACCCTTGTATATTGTTGGTGGGAATGTAAATTAGTACAATCACTGTGGAGAACAGTTTGGAGGGATACAGCAGTCCCACTACTGGGAATATATCCAAAAGAAAGGAAATGAGTATACAGAAGAGATATCTGGACTCCCATGTTTGTTGAAGCTCTGTTCACAATAGCTAAGATTTGGAAGCAATCTCAGTATCCATCAACAGATAAGTGGATAAAGAAAAGATGGTGCATATACACAGTGGACTACTTTTCAGTCATAAAAATAATGAGAGCTTGTCATTTGCAACAACTTGGTTGGAACTGGAGATCATTATGTTAAGTGAAATAAGCCAGGCACAGAAACATCACATGTTCTCACTTATTTGTGGGATCTAAAAATCAAAATAGGCCAGGCATGGTGGCTCACACCTATAATCCCAGCACTTTGGGAGGCCGAGGCGGGCAGATCACCTGAGGTCAGGAGTTCAAGACCAGTCTTGCTAACATGGTGAAACCCCATCTCTATTAAAAATACAAAAATTAGCCAGGGTGGTGGGAGGCGCTTGTAATTTCAGCTACTCAGGAGGCTGAGGCAGGAGAATCACTTGAACCCGGGAGGTGGAAGTTGCAGTGAGCCGCGATCACACCACTGTACTCCAGCCAGGGCTACAGAGAGAGACTCCATCTCAAACAAAAACAAAAATAATCAAAATCAAAGTAATTGAACAAATGGAGATAAAGAGTTACAAAGATAGTTACCAGAGGCTGGGAGGGTAGTGAGGGGCTGGGGTGGGGGAAGGTGGAGATGGTTAATAGGTACAAAAAATAGAAAGAATGAATAAGACCTACTATCTGATAGCACAACAGGGTGAATATAGTCAATAATAACTTAATTGTACAATTTAAAATAAGTAAAAGAGTGTAATTGGATTGTTTGTAACACGAAGGATAAATGTATGAGGGGATGGATACCTCATTCTCCATCATGTGATTATTATACACTGCATGCCTATATCAAAACATCCCATGTACCCTGTAAATATATACACTTACTATGTACCCACAGAAATTCAATATTTTAAAAAATTGCTTACTTCACAGAGCTTCATGTTCCTTAAATGAGATCATCTACATAAAGTCCCTGACACATAGAAGGGATCAAAAAATATCTTTTGTCATTATTATTTTTATCAACCATTAACAGCCTCGACATACTTACACATAAGTTGGGAATAATAATAGTACCTGCCTCATAGCACTGGGAAGGGTTTTGGTTATGTATTACTGAGTAGCAAGCCCACCCCAGCTTAGTGTTATAAAATGTACAGCAGTTTTAGTGCTCCCAGGAGATGTGGGTCAGGAATTCAGAAAAGGCACAGCAGACAGGGCCTCAGCTAGGGACACTTAAATGGCTGGGGCTGGAAAATTCTGAAGGTATCTTTGCTCACAGGACTGGCACCTGCACTTGGTTTACTCAGAGGGTGGGCTCAGATTCAGCTGTCCACTACGGTTGGGGTCCCCAGCCCCCAGGCCACGAACCAGTACCAATCTGTTAGGAGCCGGGCTGCACAGCAGGAGGTGAGCGCCAGGTAAACAAGCATTACCACCTGAGCTCTGCCTCCTGTCAGATCAGTGGCGGCATCAGATTCTCATAGGAGCAGGAACCCAAAGCGAACTGCACATGCGAGTGAACTAGGTTGTGCACTCCTTATGAGAATGTAACTAATGCCTGATGATCTGCGATGGAGCAGTTTCATCCTGAAACCATCCCTCTCATCCATGAAAAAATTGTTCACAAAACCGGTCCCTGGTACCAAAATGTTGGGAACTGCTGCACTAGAGTGTCTACATGTGGTGTCCCCATGTGGCTTGGACTTCCCATTGAATGCGAGTTGGATTCTAAGAGGGGGCACCCCAACAGGGAATATTTAAGGAGACCAAGACCAAAGTTATAAATCTTCAGGGCCAGCCTCAGAAGACACGAGCATCCATGCTGCCACAATCAATTGGTTGCAAGTCGGTCACTAAGGCCAATTCAGATTGAAAAGAAAGGACATTGATCCCAGCCTTGATGGGTTAATGGCGATAGCACACTGATAACGTGCATGTAAGATGGGGGAATATATTGTGACCATCTTCAGAAATTACAATATGTCAGAAACAATGTGTGTAGTTCACTTGACACAGTGCAGATTCACAGTAAGAATTCAATACAAGCTGTTGTTATTGCTTTCATTATTGTATTAATCTGAATTACAGACAAATCCCTACTTTTGATGGACTTATAGTCTAGTGGATGAAAAAATAATATAAGACAAGGCATATAATATGTTATGGTGGTATCCCATAATGGTTACGATGGGTTCTCAGAAACCTGTGAGTGTAAGGAGAGTCTCACACTCAAGGACTACAGCTTCACCCAAAGCAGTCAGAGAAGACTGCATATGCAAGGCTTTCGTGGGCCAGAAAGGAAGTCCCAGATCAATTCTGGTTCCTGTTGTCAAACCTCAGGCAGGTCTTTCTCACCATGTTAAAGCCCCAAAGCCTGCCTGGACATTGCTGGAGCAATGTTCACAAAGTTGTCTGATTGACCCATATGCAATGAGATTTATAAACTGGGAATTCCTGCTTCTCTGGCCAGTGACAGAACCTATTTTAAGGCCAAAGAGATAACTGAAAATATTTGTCCTTATTTATCCAAAGATAAAACAGGAGGGTGAAAAAGCTCACTCTAACTGGTAAAGCCACCCTTGCAAGCAAGGAGTGTTCACCTGGTGGTCAGGGAAGATTACTGGCAGGAGGATGCTGGGTGCAAAGCTTAGAAAGATTGTGGCAAAAAGAAGAACAAAGACTCTGACAACTCTCTCCCTGTCTTATTCGTTCTTTGTGTTACAATTAAATGGATGTTTAACAGATCATCCTTCCATGATTTTCTATACCCACCGAAATAACAAGCTCTTAGGAAACCAGACATTATGTCTTTGTAATTTCACTGTGTCAGACTCATTCTGGGCTCTCAAATACTTAACAAGTAAAGAAAGATCCTTTATCTTCCTGTCCAAAGACAAACCACAGCTTATCTTTTATACTTTAATATTTAACAAGAACTTGCCATACTAGTTTCCCAATCCCCACATCACAGTTTTTGGGAAAAATAGCCAATACACAAAATGTCATGTTTAATCAGTGTGTCGGTGCGTGTGTGTGTGTGTGTGTGTGTGTGCATGTTTATGTGTATGTATTACAGAAGAAAATCAGTGGAGAGATTGATGGAAACAGCCTCATGTAGATTTCCTTAATGGAATAGATGTCTGGCAGCATTTTTCATAAAGCTAAGGTCTCCAGGAGTGAATTGGAAAGAAGGCACCCATCTTGACGTGCTCTTTTCTTGTCCTTGGAGATAGTAATTGTTCTTTTCTCTTTCCCCCTACAAGCATCCTCAGTGGGAGTCTCAGATGACTAAGGTGATGAAAAAATAGTTACACATGTTTTTCTTTTGCCCCTAAAGAAATATCCTGGGCTAGTTCCATATTCTTTCAAATGAGTTTGGCTGGAGAAGGAGAGGGAAGGATTTTCATGCATAGCGCTTGAGTTGTATGTTAAATTGTCTGCAGGAGGTTAGAACTGGGAGTACTAGTATCATCTTTAAAGTAGTCTTCAAGG
The DNA here is from genome assembly GCF_029289425.2 of Pan paniscus. Lineage (NCBI taxonomy): Eukaryota > Metazoa > Chordata > Mammalia > Primates > Hominidae > Pan > Pan paniscus. The sequence goes on along the minus strand of NC_073257.2, from coordinate 57,465,875 downwards.
ATTCCATCACAGCTGCTCAGTAGTTTTGATGTGACATTCTTGAATATCTTCTTTTCAAAAACCTTACATTAAAGTGTGCCAATGCATAGAATTCATTATACATGCTGGAATTCATTAAATATATAAATTACCTTCTGGATCATTGCATTTTTATACCACCTACATGCACATTAATTTGAAGTCAATCTGTTTTGGAAAATGCCTTCTTCATTGTAAATTTTAATTGTCATTAGTTGTTGATGAGGAATTACAAAGGAAATGTGGTCCATGGTGCCAAGGCAGATGTGCCTGTAAGTGTGGACCACTTTTGGAATCAAGGCAGAAATGCCAAAATACAATTTCACCATGTTCCATTTTCTGAGGAATCACCACATAATGGTGGGGGATATTTATGTGTCATGTCTGTATTTTATGAGGCATTGACAGAATGAGAGGTGGCCAGAAGAAAGAACAAATTTTCCTTGCAGAGGCAGCTATAAAACAGTCATGTACAGCGATTGCCCAGTGTATATAATTTTCCAGACTCTTCCAAAAGTCTGTTCTGCAGGATATCTTACTCTACCTAACTAAATATAATTTCAAATATTGGTAACATTTAGTGGCTAATCAAAAAGAAAGTTATCCTTAATTTGAAAATATTATTTTGGCAAAATACCTCTCCTGTATTTAATCTAAATTTGTTGATAGGATTATTTTCTTTACCTTTGTTATGGCACGGATTCTACTTTGTGAAATCTTTACTTCAATAATTATTATTTTATTATAACTGTCCTTTAATTAGTTATGTTTTATACCTTTCTTATGGCCTTGGGATTGTTGTTCTTTGTGTTATAATTAACTGGATGTTTAACATATCATCCTTCCATGATTTTCTATACTCACCAAAATAACAAGCTCTTAAGAAACCAGACATTGTATCTTTGTAATTTCTCCTTGTTAGGCTTATTCTGAGCTCTCAGTAAATACTTAAGAAGTAAAGAAAGATCCTCTATTTTCCTGTCCAAAGACAAACTACAGCTTGTCTTTTATAATTTAATATTTAACAAGAACTTGCCTTACCAATTTCCCAATCCCCAAATCACATCACACAGCTTTTCAGAAAACTATGTGATCTATGTGATTAAAAATCAAATTCATATTGTAGATCAAAAGTATCTCTCTTTAAAAAAGTAGGTTGAGGTCTTGACTTCCCGAACAGTGGAGTGAGAATCTAAGTGAACTCATCTTCCCTCTAAAATAATAAAAACTAAGTCAACACAACTAAAATCAACCATTTCAGACTCAGGGAGTTAACCAAAATCATGGATGAGGCTCAAAGTTGTATTTCCAATAGAGACTACTATGTCTTGGTAAGACAGTGAAGTCACAGCTGAACCTAGGTAGACAGTGAAGCCTGTGACAGTTAACTTGGGTTATTCTAATCTGGACTTGCTACTCTTCTCAGAGGCACAGGAACCAAAATCTGGCAGCTTTGCTGACAACAAAAAATATTTGACAGCATCTGGAGGATTATAAATGTGTTATCCACAGAAAACAGTCAAGATTTTGTCTAAAGTTGCAGTTTCCTGGGAAGTCTGCATTTTCAGAGCAGGGGGTTAAATGGTTTAACTCAGACCTCAGCTCAGGGAAATTGGTGGGGGACCTACCCCCAGGACATTACCTAAATAAGAACAAACTGCTGTCAACATCTCAGCTATCTAAAGTTGTGATCTCATTTGAGGTAAACTAGAGCCAGGATGAGAATTTAAAAGGAAATTCTGGACAATAAGACAGCCCTAGGGAACTCTGAAAAGCTCTAACATGTTCCTGGGGACATAAAATACTGTGCATATATGTAAGGCTATGTGCATGACCAGGAAAAGACCAGGGAAAGAAGGTAACACGCCCCCTGGGTGACCTTGAAGCCTCACTGAAGTAAAAGTGAAAGCTAAGGCTGTCTTGTAAATTGCCTGAACTTTTAAGGCATGCCTTCTCACAAATAGCTTTGGCAATGGGTGAAAGACATACAAGCAAAGCATTTTATAAAAAAACTCTTTGGAGCGATCATTGGGCTGACCACTAAATTATACAGTGCTGATCCAGGTGTGAGTTCTAGGAAGCCATGCTAAAAACTAAAATCAAGAATTTATGTTTTTTTTTTAAAAGTGGGTGCAAATTCAGAGGCTACGCACTCCTGGGTATGCAGATTTAGTCCAGGAATGTCACAAAATAAATACTCAACAACAAGAAAAAAGAACCACAGCAATAAAAAACCAGTAACAAATCAGCCACAGCAACAAATGTTGAGGAACAGAGTAGAAGGATGTGGCACCAGAATTGTCATCATATATTAACTAATGCTCAATTTTCAACAAAATTTTTTTATAAGACATACAAAGAAAGAGGTGTGTCACATACACAGTAAAAAAGAAAAAGTAGCCATCAGAAAATATTTTTAGTAGATGTAGACTTCAAATTAGTGATTAGAAATATTTTTTAAAATTAAAGAAAATCATATTTAAATAATTAAACAAAAATAGAACGACAAAGTCTCATCTAATACAAATACCAATAAAGATATAGAAATCATAATTCAAAACTGGTAGAAAACCTAGAATTGAAAGTTACTATAACTGAAATGATAAATTCACTAGACAGTCTCAACAACAGATTTGAGCTGACAAAAGGAAAAAACAACAATCAATAAACCTGAAGATAGGTCAGTAGGGATTATCCAGTTTGGATAGCAAAAAAAAGAAAAGAAAAGAATGAAGAAAAGTGAACACAGCCTGCAGGACATCATCAAGAGTAACAATAAAAACACAACGAGAGCCTTAGAAGATGAGAAAGATAAAGGGGAAGAAAGAATATTTGAAAAAATTGTTACCAAAAAAGTCCAGATTTAATGAACAATATTAATCTATACATTCAAGAATCTTGAACATTCATGAACTCCAGTAGACAAATCATAGTCAAACTGACAAAAGTTAAAGACAAAAAGAAAATTTCAAAAGCAACAAGAGGAAGCAACTTATGAACAAATAAACATCAATAAAAGTAACAGATGATTCTCATGAAAAACATGGAGGCTAGAAATTTGAGGGTGATGTGTACAAAATGTTGAAAGGAAATGACTATCAAGCAAGAATGTACATCCATCTAAATTCTTCTTCAGCAATGAAGGAAAATTTAGAACATTTCCAGATAAAGAAAAACTGAAATCGCCACTGTCAGAGCTACCCTATAAGAAATCTAAAATGAATACTTCAGGTTGAAATGAAAGAAAACTGAACATTACCTTGAATCTAAATGAAGAAATAAAAAACATTGGTAATGTTATTTACATATATGTGACCAAAAACAATATAAATATTTTTCTGTATATAACTCTTCTTCACCTATCAGTTTAAAAAGATAACTGCCCAGAACAATTATTTAAAAAAAAAAAACCTGTGTTGGTGGGCTTATAAACATAAAAAGAAATAATCTCTGAGACAATAATAAAAAAGAGAGGAAGGGAACAGTTTCTTGAAGCAGTTTTTGTATACTATTACAACTAATTTGGTATTAATTAAAATGAGATTTATATAAATTAAGATGCCAATTATAATCCCTAGGGCAATATCTAAGAATATACTAACAAATAGCTAACTAACAAACAAACCATGAGAGTTCAAAGGCTACAATGAACATTTTTATTTAACAAAATAAGACCATAATCAAGGAACAGAAAAACAACGATACAAACAAGCAAAAAACCCCATAACATATAGAAAACAAATAGCAAAGCAGCAGATCTAAATTCTACTTTATTAGTAATCATGTGAAATGTAAATAATTTTAACACCTAAATCGAAAGGCAGAGATGGACAGAATAGATAAATAATGCTATATGCTATTTTCAGGAGGCACAATTCAGAGTAAAAAAACACAAATAGGCCAATAATAAAAGGATAGAAAAAAACATACAATGTAAGGAGTAACCAAAACAGAAATGAAGTGCCTATATTAATACCATACAAAATAAAATTTATGGCAAAATTGATACTAGAGACAGAAGGATATTTTATAATGATAAGAGGGTCATTCCATGGAAGGTGCAGTGATTAGAAACATATGTGTACCTAATAACAGCACCCTAAATTAAATTGAATGGAGACATGGGCTATTCATCAATAACAGCTGGGGATGCCAATAGCCCATTTTTAATAGTGGGTAGGAGAATCTGGTAGAAGATAAAAGAGGAAATAGAAGACTTAGCACTATGAACTAAATGACCTAACAGATATCTATAGAACACACCCTGCAACGACAGCAAAAATATATATTTTTCTCAAGTGCATATGAAACATTCTCCAAAATAAACCATATGGTAGGCCACAAAACAAGTTTCAATACATTTGCAAAGACTGAAAGCATACAAAGTATCTTCTTTGGCCAAAATGGAATAAAATTAGAAATTAAAAAAGAAAAAAAATTTCCACGAACATGTGGAAATTAAACAAGCACTCCCTTAAATAACTAATAGGTCAAAGAAGAAATCACAAGGGAAACTAGAATATGCTTTAAATAAAAATAAAAACAAGACATGGGATACAGTTACAGCAATACTTAAAGAAGAATCTATAACTATAAACATCTACTTTAAATGTAAAGAGTGGTCACAAATTAATAATCTAATTTTCCACCTAAGGAAGTTAGAAAAAGAACAACAAACTAAACCCAAAGCAAAGGTTTAAGAAAATAATAAAGATATAATGAAAATAAATAAAATAGAGAAAAAGAAAATTGATGTAGAAATAAATAATGATAAAAGGAATTGACAAACTTCTAGAAAGGCTTATCAAGAAAAAAGACTTAAATTATTATGAAGGAGAATGAAAGATGGTCATCACTATTGACCTTACAGAAATAAAAAAGATAATGGGGAATATGACCAAATATATGCTAAATTAGATAATTTAAATATGGAAGCAACTGAAACTAACTCAAGAAGAAACAGAAACTCTGAATAGACCTAAATAATAAGAAAAGGGATTAAATTGACTAGGCGGGGTGGCTCACGCCTGTAATCCCAGCACTTTGGGAGGCCAAGGCAGGCAGATCACGAGGTCAGGAGATCGAGACCATCCTGGCTAACACGGTGAAAACCTGTCTCTACTAAAAATATAAAAAATTAGCCGGGCGTGGTGGCAGGCGTCTGTAGTCTCAGCTACTCGGGAGGCTGAGGCAGAATGGCATGAACCCGTGAGGCAGAGCTTGCAGTGAGCCAAGATCGCGCCACTGCACTCCAGCCTGGGCGACCGTGAGACTCTGTCTCAAAAAAAAAAAAAAAAAAAGAAAAAAAAGAAAAGGGATTAAATTAGTAATTTAAAAACTTTCAACAAAGGAAAGTTTGAACTCAGATGCCTTCACAGGTGAGTGTTACCAAAAATTTAAAGAAGAATTAAGCAATATTTAAGTTCTTCCAAGGAAGAGAAGATGAGTAACATTTTAAAATTCATTCTATAATACTAAAACTAGACAAAGACATTATGAGCAAACTACAGACCAATATCCTTATGAATTTAGATGCAAAAATCTTCAGGAAAATATCAGCAAAGCAAATTTACCACCATATAGAAAGGATTATACACCATGACTACCTGGAATTTATATCAGGAATGCAAGGTTGAGTCAACCAACTCAATACACTATATTAATAGAATAAACTATAAAACCACATGATCATCTCAACAGATGTAGAAATAGCATGTGAAAAAAATCTGACACATCTTTATGATAAAAAGAAAGCTCAACAAACTAGGAATTGAAGAGAATCTCCTCAATGTGATAAAGGACATCTATGAAGAACCCACTGTTAATATCATACTTAATGTGAAAGATTGGTTGCTTTTTTCTTCTTATGAGGAACAAGACAAGGATGTCCACTCTCATAACACTATTAATCATTGTATTGAAGATTCAGTCCAGGGAAATTAGGCAAGAGAAAAAGTCAAAGACATTCAGATTGGAAAGGAAGAAGCAAAACTATTTCTATTTCCAGAGGACAGATGACATGATCTTATAGGTAGAAGATTCCATGGAATTAAAAACAATAATAACCATGAACAAAATAAAGGGAAACTTAGAACAAAAAAAGAGGTTCAGCAATGTGGCAGAATAAATGATTCATATACAAAAATCAATTGCATTTCTATGCACTAACAATAAATAATTCAAAATGATATTAAAGAGCAATCCAATTTAAATAGCAAGAAAAACAATAAATATTTAAGAATAAATGCAATAAAAGTTCAAGACTCATGCTGAAAACTATGAGATATAATTAAAAGAAATTAAAGTTCTAAATAAATAGAAAAACATCCCAAGTTTATGGATTAGAAGACTTAACGTTGTTAAGATTGCACACTCCCTACATTGGTCTACAGATTCAAGATTATCCCTGTCAAAATCCCAGAGTTGCTTTTTTTGTTATAGAAATTGATAAGCTGTTTCCAAAAACCTTATAGAAATGCAAAGGACCCGGAATATCCAAAGCAATCTTGGAGAAGAACAAAGAAGAAGGACTCATTTGTCCCATTTTAAAAACAACACACTTTAAAGCTATAATAATATAATATAAAGCTATAATAATGATGTGTTTTTTTGGTATAAAGATTCACATATAGTTTGTTGTAATAGAAATGAGAGTCCAGAAATTAGCCCTTGCTTTTATGGTCAATTGATATGCTATAAGGACGTTAAGACAACTTAATGGGGGAAAGAATATTCTTTTCAACGAGTGGTGCTGGACAACTGTATATCCATATGTAAAATTGAATTTTTACCCTTACCTCATACCATACATATAAATCAACCCAAAGTGGATCATGTAACTATATGCAAGAGCTAAAGCTATAAAACTTGATAAAAACAGGAGTACATCTTCACGGCCTTGGGTTAGACAATAGTTTATGTGACTCTACAAGCACAAGAGGCAAATGAGAAAATAGATAAATTGGACTTCATCAAAACTACAAAACACTTTTGTTCATCAAAGGATGTGATTAAAACAGTGAAAATATAACTCACACAATGAGATAGTATGGTTGGAAATCAGATATCTGATAAGGGACTTGTATCCATAATATCTAAAGAACTCTTACAATTGAACAATAAAAATACAATCAATTAATTTAAAAAGTAACTGTGGTTTGAATAAATATTTCTCCAAAGAAAATATGCAAATGTCAATAAACACATGAAAAGTTGCTTAATATAATTAGCATTAATGTGCATTAAAGAAATGCAAATCAAAACCACAAGGAGATACCACATTACACTCACTATGATGGCTAAAAATAATACAATAAAAAGACAGACAATACTCTGTGTTGATAAGGACATGGAGAAATAGGACTCTTTACACATTGAGTTATCATAAGACTTGGCATTTCTACTCCTAGGTATATGCTAAAGAGCAATGAAAACATATGTCTGCAAAAAAACTTGTACATGATTATTCATAATAGCTAATGAGTGAGAATAACCTAAATGTTTATCAACTGATAAACGCATACATAAAGTGTGTTATATACATTAAATGGAATGTTATTCAGCCATACAAGGGAATGAAGTGTCGATAGATGCTACAACATGAATGAACCTTGAAAACACGCTAAATGCAAAAAGCCAGTCACAAAAGACTAACAATATATGGTTCCATTAACATAAGACACCCATAATCCATAGAAACAGAAGGTAGATTATTGATTGCCTGAGTGTGGGGTGGTGAGTGAAGGGAGGGATCAGGAATGAGGAAGTACTACTAATATGCACAGGGTTTATTTTTGGAGAACTGAAAATATTCTAAAATTACATTGTGGTGATAGTTGCACAACTCTATGAATACAGTTAGAAAGCACTAAAGTCCACACTTTAATTGGGTGGATTTCATCTGTAAAATATATCTCAATAAGGCTGCACAAAATAAAAGAGACTTCATGGGAATAAAACCTTGAAAACAAGCAGACTGATTCTATAAAGTACAAGTCATATCCTTACTGTTGTTGGTTTTCAGAAGTAATAATGACTTGTCCCTTGAGTTGAGATTTTATTTTGGGGCTGAGTTCTATTTGCTCTCCTGTTAACTGCTGTCTCCTTTTAATTTTTCAGGCTTGTTAGATATCTGAAAGTCACAGGGAGGTGCAGTCCAAGCAGTGGCAAGTGAGAGAAATAGAGTTTACGTTTCCAATTTAAATTAACAGCACACATATAGAATTAATATGACTTGTGATCTTTGGGAGCAAATGAGATTATTTATACATTTGACAGTTTTGGAAAAACTCAAATTAGAATCCACATGGCCTCAAATAACTTCACACAGGAAACAGCAGAAATGAGTCAACTTTGCTAATCTGAGTTCTGAGCAGATCCTATCTAGAAAGACTGTGACTAGAAAGAAGCATAACAGCCAATCAGACAGCTAACACCCCACATGCTTTGTCCTGGTTGGTTCTTGCTGGATAACAATCTAACTCTGATTTAGAGGCATACACACTAACCAAATACCTAGACTTACAGATTTCGTGGGTGAAGAATTTAGAGTATTGTGGAAATGGCTTTTCTCTGCTCCACAGTGTCCAGGGCTTCAGCTGGGTAGATTCAAAAGGCTGGAGGTGACTTCAATAACCAAAGGCTGTAATCATCTGGAAGCCTCTTCATGGACATGTCTGGTTCCTGGGCTGGGAAGACTTGAAAGCTGAACTTCGCGCTGGGACTGTTGGTTGGAGGACCTCATGTGGCATCTCCACGTGGCTTGGGCATCCTTCCAGCATGGAATTTCAGGGCTGCAAGACTGAATGTTTCAGCAGTGCCCTAGCTTCAGAAGGTATAATATAACGTGTTTCCTCTAGTTTCTATTGTTTGAAGAAGCCACAAACTCAGTGAAATTCAAGGAGACAGAACAAAGGTCATCTCATCTTTGCGGAGAGGATAAAGAATTTGTAGCCATGTTTTAAAACTGCTACACTTTTCAAGGGAGACAGTCATTCAAACAAAAAGACTAAGTGGCTAGGCGTATGCTTGCTCATTTGGGACAGAAATAATTGGACCTCACTAAGACCTATATGAAATACCACTCATATTTATATTGTATAAATGTGGAGGTCTAAATTCCTCCACGTTTATATTGTATTTGTGTTCCAGGTTCTCTGTTAAGAAATATTCACCTTCATACATTAATAAACTGGCAAGTTTGTGAAAAGTCAGTCTCCTGGGAGTTTGGTTGTGTGCATTGGTTCCCTGACTCAGAACCCTGGGGACCCTGATGCAAATGCACAGTAATTGAGGCCCCATGCCTGGAATCACTGTGGCCACGTCCAGGGTGGCTCAAATCAATTCCTGCTTGTTTTTATAAAAAATATTATTATAAAAGTTAAAGCTGAACTATCCTAATTTTTAATACCTTATGAGTCACACAAATAGCCCAGAGAACTCCCATCACCCTGCTGATACTTACTCCTTCCCATCCTCCCCACGGCCCCAGGGCTTTCTGTGAGAACACTTCCAGCCCAAGAGCTGAGTTTGGTAGCCATTGAGTCATAAGCCGTTTTCCAAGAAGGACAGCGTGACTGTGATTTCTGGCCCAGAGAGCTCAGTTTGAAATAGATGAGGTGTCTGGGGAAAGCTTCAGGGAAAAGAGAAATGAGTAAAAGGGCTCTGGGCTGCACCTCCTGACACACTTCCCTTGACCTACCGGCCTGCAGAAGAGGTGAAGGTTTTGCTCCAGTGGCTCCACATTGGTCCCAGCATCGTCCAGTTGGAATACCTTTTGATATATGTTGACTACTCTCACATTGCAATACCAAGTTCATTTCCATAGCATGTCTCTCGTTTGAATTTTGCTGTCTCAAGTGGTGGAGAAACATTATTTAAATTGTACAAAAACAATTCCATTCCTTGAGCTGCAGGCCAAGGTCTTCACAAGCCAAAAAAAAAAAAAAAAAAAAAAAAAAAAAAAAAAATGAAAGCTCTTCCTAAGATGTAAAATGAAATGTGAAATGATAGGAAAATCTGCGATGTTTCATTGTATGGTATTTCAAGGGAAGTCCAACATTTTCAAGCAACAAAACGCTAATGACCTGTGGTAGAAAAAGAGAAGTAAGAGAAAAGTCTGTGCAAACCACAAATCAAGGGTATTAGACCTTGTCGTCCACAACAGTGCTTATTCTGGGAAAGTTTATTTTCCTCCATGATCATCAATTATTAAAATTTACTCTGCCCTCACAAGGCCACAGATAGGGGAGGGAAAGAGAATCCTTTTAGGTAATTGTCACTAATAAAGATTGCAAGGTGGTTGAGGTGACTGGGGAAGAGGGGAAGCTGAAGTGAAGCTAAAATAGAAAATCCCAAGGAAAAGGGGAAGGTCCAAGAAGAAGAGCATCAGGCAGAGGATAAGCCAGAATGCTGAGCAAGGAAGAGACCAAAGGCTCCAGTGCTTGTAAGATAAGAGTGCAGGTTCCATAAAACCTTGAGAAATTGATGTCACCTCTCTTTGGCTGTCTCCTCATCCATAAGACAATGATTAGACCCTACCTGACGGGGCTGTCATGAAGATTGCGTTAGGTCATGTGTGTCATGTGTTACATCTATACATATGTGATGCTTGGCAGCATGCAAGATGCAAAATAAAACACACAATAAGTTGCACTTATCATTGTCGCTATTATTGTCACCATTGCCATTACATATTTCATTTCTGAAAATAAAATGTATTACTCCAAGAGGGACATTGATAACGTAGAGAATAAATGTTGCAAAAAGAGGCCATGTCACTGGTGGGGGAGGGGAGGAAATGAAGAGACTGTGTCAGGCACACCTTGCTTTTAAAAAACGTTGCTGGCCAGGTGCGGTGGCTCATGCCTGTAATCCCAGCACTTTGGGAGGCCAAGGCCAGCAGATCACTTGAGGTCAGGAGTTCAAGACCAGCCTGGCCAACATGGTGAAACCCTGTCTTTACTATAAACACACAAAAAATTAGCTGGGTGTGGTGGTATGTGCCTGTGGTCCCAGCTACTTGGCAGGCTGAGGTGGGAGAATCACTTGAACCTGGGAGGTGGAGTTTGCAGTGAGCGGAGATCATGCCACTGCACTCCAGCCTGGGTGACAGAGTGAGACTCTGTCTCAAAAACAAAACAAAACAAACAAACACACACAAAAAACATTGCCTTGCAACAGAAGCAACAACAAAGAATTTAGGTAAAATCAATGGATGAAACTCTCAGATCAGTATCTGTGGTAGGCAGAATAATTCCTGAAAAGGATGCCACACCCACATCCCTGAAACCTGTGTATACGTTATGTTATATGGCAAGAGGGACTCTGAAGATATGATGAAGATAATGGATCTCATGATGAGGAGATTATTTGGGATTATCTGGTTGGGCCCAATCTAATTACACGATTAATAGTGGAAGAGGGAGGCAGAAGAATGGTTCAGAAAGATGGAATGTGAGAAAGACTCAACCTGCCAGCGTTGTTGGCTTTGGAGATGGAGGAAAGAGACCAAAAGTCCAGGAATGCAGTGGTCTGCAGAAGTGCGAATGCCTGTTAGTTTATAACCAGCAAGAAAATAGAGACCTTAGTCTCATGACCACAGGAACTGAACTCTCCCAACAGCCTGGAGAAACAGAAAAGAAATTCTACCTCCAGAAAGGAATGCAGCTTGCTGATACCTTGGTTCTAGTTTGGTGAGTCCTGTGCTGGACTCTCATCTGTACAGAACTGTAATATAATTAATGTATATTTTAATAATACACATTAATTTAGTTTAATACTAGTAAATTTTTGGTGATTTCTTATGACAGCAACAGAAAACAAATACCTTATCCAAAAATAGAAGATGTTCCCTCAGAAAGGGAGTTCTGAGGAAGAGAATTAACATTTGGATATCTCCTATGATCCATACACTATTTTATTTTATTTTTTAAAACTCTAAATAACTCAGTGAGCCATGCATTATTGTTCCCATTTATGAATGTAAAAACAGGTTCAGAGTGGAAAACTAGGAAATAACACAACACTAAAACCGGGTGTTCCTGACTCCGAAGTTCATGGTGTGACCAGTTTATCGCTCTATTTCTCCCATGCTTGAAATATTTAGGGGGCTTAATAATTTAACTCAGAACCTTTGAGGTTCGCTAAACCTGGAAGAGCTCCAGGTGGGGAGGGATAGATGACTGCATTTTTCCAATTGTATCTCTTGGCCTGATTGGATCATTGGAGCCCTTACTTATTCTTACAGCTGGCCCATATTACCTTTTTACCTGTAAGCAAGCCCACACCTGGGATTTTCTAAAAATAGCTGAGGAAGGCTGGTTCATTAAAATGTCTTTCCAAAACACTAAAAGAGAACCCAGGGGATAAATACAAACCACAGGAGAAATGCGGGTATTTCTCCTGGAAAGCCAAACATTTGGTTTCTACTAGATACAGTTCATGCCCCTACCACTGCTGTCCCAAGACAGGCCTGCTCTCTCCCCTCAGTGACAGGCCTTGTGTCTTGGTTTATGTCCTAATACATGGTCTAATTCACATAATTAAACTTGGGAGCAGCTGAAGAGGGATCTTAACTTTTTCCTTGAAAATAATAGAAGACAGATCCCATCTCTCACCTCTTGATTCTCTGTCCTAAGACTTTTTTTTTTTTTTCTTTCCTGGCTGGGCACACTGTCTCATGCCTGTAATGCTAGCACTTTGAGAGGCTGAAGCAAGAGGATCATACCAGGCCAGGAGTTTCAGACTAACAGTTTCAGACCAGCTTGAGAAACATAGAGTAAGAGCCTGTTTCTACAAAAAATTAAATAATCAGCCAGGTGTGGTGGTGTGTGCCTATAGTCCCAGCTACTTGGGTGGCTGAGGCAAGAGAATCCCTTGAGCCCAGGAGGTCGAGGCTGCAGTGAGCCATGATCATGCCACTGCACTCCAGCCTGGGCAACAGAGTCACTCTGTTTCTAAACAACAAAAGAAATACATTTTTTTCCTAAATGAATGATTTCAGGTGTCATTTCATCCTTTGATTTAGATCCTGCTATTACATAAAATGCTGATCTTGTTTCATACACATCCACCCAAAATATTTACACAAAGTTTCCCAAAGTATGATATTTGTGTCCCTAGAAAGCCTCAAGATGATTTAAAATGGTATACAAATCCATACTTTTATTTTAATAATTATGTCATTATTTAAAATGTATAGTTATTTTAATATGCGTGATAAAATTGTAACTAGTGCCTAAAATGATAATTTAACTGACTTGAATAACTTTTAAAAGGAGTTTAATTTAAATAAAAACGACTTTTGCATTCATCCATGAAGAAGTGACTCTTATGAAGGTAATGACAGTAAAATAACAACAACAATAACAACTAGAAAACTGGGCAAAATAGATGAAACATCTGCTTTCAAACACTGGGCAATAGACAGGACCAGACTATGACATGTGAGTAAATGGAAGCAAAGGAGGTAATCCCATGGTCACCCTGCTATTCTACCTGGGAGTAAGTTCTGGACCACGACACAGGGAGCAGAAACTCAAACAGAGCCTGGGATCTCTCTGAGTTCACATGTCATAGATCAGAGTTCAAGAAGGATGAGGCAGTTAGAATTGGTGGGACAAAGTACCATAAAGTAAGGACTTAATTACACAGTGGAAAAGCTCCAAAAAGCTGAATTGAGTCTTTGGCTGAATACTAATCTTTTTTTTTTTTTTTGAGACAGGGTGTCACTGTCACCCAGGCTGGAGTGCAGTGACACAATCTCAGCTCACTGTAACCTCTGCCTCCCAGGCTCAAGTGATCCTTCCACCTCAGCGTCCCAAGCAGCTCGGACTACAGGCATGTGCAACTACCCTTGGCTAATTTCTAAATTTTTATAGAGATTGGATCTTCATATATTGCCCAGGTTGGTATCAAACTCCTGGGTTCAAGCAATCCTCCTGCCTCAGCCTACCAAAGTGCTGGGATTACAGGCATAAGCCAGTGTGCCCAGCCTGAATACCAATTTTAATGTGCATATGGCAAAACTTTACAAGACCAGACAAAGAACACTGCTAGGAAAATAACATAGACAGTGGACCTGTAAGATGAACAATTCCTAAATTTTGCACAGTTTGGAATCATTCAATATTTCACCATCCAGTGTGAAAGGGACTGGTTGGATACAGGGGGAATTTAGTGATGATCCCAGAAACATCATCCCATAGTAGTGGGAATAAAGTAGCCCAAGGCCTGCCCTAGAAAAGGTTAAAAATAAGACTCGAAAGGATTAAGCTACACTGTAAGTAGTTTACTGCCTTACAGAAAAAAGTAACACTCATTAGAGGAATACAACAAGATCCAGAGAACTAAAAAACAAAACCTACTACGTCTGATACTCAATAAAAAATTGCCAGATATATATAGAAACAGAAAATGTGGCCCATAACTAGAAGAAAAATCTATCTATCTGCCTACCTATCTATCTATCTACCTATCTATCTGTATCTATCTGTCTTATCTATCTTTCATGAGAAATGGTGACAGACATTGCAGAATATAATATCAGTAGATTTGAAAACAAACAACGTAAAACTACATACTGAATCATGCAGAGGTTATAAATACTGATAAATTACTGATAAATAAAAGAGATTCCGTGAGCTGTGGTATCAAGCAGTCTAACGTATAGTAGGAATCATAAAAGGGGAAGAGGTAGAGGGAGGAACAGAAAGATATTTGAAAATATAAATATAAAAATATAAATAAAATATAAATTTTGCAAATTATGAAAACCATTTCATAATTTGCAAAATTATGAAAACCATTTCATAATTTGCAAAATTATGAAAACCATTTCATAATTTGCAAAATTATGAAAACCATTTATCAGAGATCTAATAAAATCTATAAACCCTAAACAGGACATACATAAAGAAAATAACACCAAAGCACATCATAATCAAATTGCACATAACTAAGTATAAAGAGAAATTCCTAAGAGCAGCTAGCAAGAAAAAAGACATTATATGCACAAGACCAACATACAAATAGCATATTTCTAGTCAGAAGTTATATAAGCCAAAATACAATGAAGCAACATTTTTAGTGTACTGAAAGTAAAATAGAACTGTTAATCTAGAATACTATACCCAGTATATATATATTTCAAGTGTAAATGTGAAATATAAACATTTCCAGATAAAAAATTGCTGGGAGGAATTATTGCCAATAGACCTGCACTTCAAGGAATGTTAAAGAAAGTTAATTAGGCAAAGGAAAATGATATCAGATAAAAACTTGGATCTATACAAAGAAATAAAGAGCATTAGGAATAATAACTATGTAGGTAAATATAAAAGACTTTATTCTTATTGTTAAAGCTTCTTTTGAAAATTTACTGTTTAAAGCAAAAAATAAGAAGATGAGAATGTATGGTGGGGTTTATAATATATGTGAAAGTGAATGATATAAAAGCAATAGCACAAAGGATAGGAGAAGTGGAAGTATACCGTTATAAGATTGTTACATTATATGTGAAAAAATATGTATGATATTATTTGAAGGAAAGCTTCAGTAAGTTAAAGATGTATATTGCAAAACCTAGAGCAGCTATTAAGAAAATTAAAAGATGGTATAGTTAATTAGGCAATGATAGAAATACAACTGAATCTTGAAAACTATTCAATTAATCCAGAAGAAAGCAAAAAAAAAAAAAAAAAGAAAAAAAGAAAAAAAAGAACAAAGAAGAAAACAAATAGAAACAAAATAGCAGATTTAATCTAGTAATGTCTATAATAATAATTGCTATTACCATTATTATTTTAATGTAATGCCATTAGATGTAACTGGTCTGAAAACTCAGTAACAGGCAGAGATTATCAAATCAATTTACATAAAAATATTAAATTGGTGATACACAGGTGAGAAGATAAGGCAAAACTCATAAAGATAATATAATAACTAAGAATCTGGCAAACACTGTTTAAGTAAAATATAACTATAGCACTAATTTAATTAAAAATGCACACACAGTGTTGGAGATTGAGGTTGAGAGTGTATGAGGGTTCAGTTCTCAAATAATGTAGGGATAAAAATCATTACATTCAATTCAAATCTCATTTTATAAATGGCTATTTTCTGTAATGGCCTCCTCAAAAGGCTAGGAGTGGATCTAAGTAACCTATGTATTGTTGATAAACCTTCTGATTTAATTATTTGTAAATTATATATGGTTTCTTTTGAATACATTGATAATTTTAGCCAATACTACAAAATGGAGAAATAATGTCTATAATTTTACTATTTGCTATGTTTAGGACTTTTAATAGAAACATAAGTAATATTCCTGCATATTCTGTCTTATTAGATGTTTCAGATATGGAAACTGAGGTTCGAGTTGATTGAATGCCTGATTCCTGTTTTTATAGTGCT